>NC_142867.1:197435000-197757500 GCF_051225735.1 Oryctolagus cuniculus
GGTATGGGAGTTCTGTAATGTGGACAGGGTAGGAGTTGTAATAGGGTGGGCAGGCAGAACCTCACTGAGGGGCAGCATGTGAGCCAAGCCTTGGAGGAGGTGACGGGTGATTATCTGAGGGAGGAGCGTTTCACCTGGAGGGAACAGCCAGTACAGAATTTTTGAGGTGGATCGAACCTGTCATTGTTGGGAACAGTGGTCACTGCAGGCTAGGGCCGCCAGAAGATGATTCCTAGGAGATGAGGGCAGAGGTCATGGGCCGTGTGGAGGCCTTTTAGACCACCATGAGCACTTTGGTTTGGCCACTAAATTTAACTGAAAATCAGCTCTGCAAAGATTAAGTGGAGGAATGTAGGATTTCCCTAGAGATCTAGGGTCAGGAGAAGGTAAGCAGTCAGAGGAGAAACTTTTTGTAAATTCTGGTCTCCAGATACCATAAACTAATGCATATCCAGTAGACATAAAGATTATAGCAAAACAGATAATAAAGTTCTTTGCTGATATTTTCTACTTTATTTTTGATTATAGGGACTTTCAGTTACCTTGATGATGTCCCATTTAAGATAGGAGACAAATTCAAAACACCAGCTAAAGTTGGTCTACCTATTGGCTTCTCCTTGCCTGATTGTTTGCAGGTTGTCAGAGAAGTACAGGTAAGTGGTGATTTTTAGTTTAAGTTTAGTGCATTTAAAAATTTAAAAAGTAAGAATTTTATGTTTAGTGAAATAGAAAAACCTATCTTATCTCTTATTTATATTTCTTATGGTTCCTGGCTCACATGGTCACACACACACACACACACACATGCATGTACATAAATATGTTTTATGCACTCATGTACACATACTTTGTGTAATCTGGTAGATTGTATATTCCTAGGGCTCTGTACCTTGCATGGAAGAAGTTCATTGCTTGTCTAACTGGCATATTTGCCTCTGTTCCCTTTCTCTGTTAGTGTCCTCATTATCTTCTTAGCCACTCAAGTTAGATAATATTCTTCTTTGCTTTATCTCACACTCCAGCCATACCTTATTTTTCACCTGGGTTGTTGTAGTAGCCTCTTTAATTGGCCCCTTTGCTTATGGGATTTTCTACCTTGTTTCCAGAATAAATTCTTAAAGTTTTCAATTGTTAGATCCCAGTTCAAAAATGCCCAAGAAGTCACCAGTCCTCATTGAACTTAGTGTAGATTATGGCAGAGAACCTTAGCTCATCATCTCTACATTTCCTCCAAACCAGGTAACCAGCAGTTTGTTGAACATAATGTGTACATTACATGCCTGTGCCCTGCCTTTTCTCGTGAGCTGCTGTTTTCACCTGGACTGTTCTCTTTCCATACTAAAAGCTGTCTGTTAAAATCTGTTTATTCTTCTCAGGCTTGTGCTTAAATGCTATTTCCTCAAGGGCTTCTTTCTCAGCCCTTCATCTTGCAAGCTCAGTTGTATATAAGTGCACTGAATTACTTCTGGGAAGGAGCAGATAGCTGTGCCTCTTCCTTCCTTCAGGACACACTTACTGATTGCCTGTGTTTTGCTGGGTCCTGAACATAGAGACGCATGCCTTCATCACTGTCCTCAAGGTGCTTAGCGTTTACAGGAGTCAGGTAGAAGGCCAAGAAAGTACACTGCATACTCTAAACACTTCCCTGGGACTTAAGATTTTTTAAAAATAGAACTTTATGCAAAAGAAATTTTGTTTCTGGGGGATTCACTAAGCATCACCTTGTTACTCTAAAAACAATTATTGGTTTTCCTTTCTAGAGTCTGTATACTTGAAATAATCATAATAGAACTTGAGTTACTTCATTTAATATTTTTTTCCTCAAAAGAAAAGCAGTTTTATTAGGGACTTGAACTGGCACTCCAATATGGGACGCTGGCATCACAGGTAGAGGCTTAACTCATTGCACCACAAAGCCAGCCCCTCATAGAGCTCATAGAGCACCTGTAAAGTTTGACTTTCTAGAGTGTCCAGTAGGGGATTTGGCTTTGGTAGCCCTATACAGCTAGCTTGGTGCTTCCTGTAATTGTTTCATATTTGGTCTTGTATTACAATACGAACTTTTTATCTAAAATTTCATCACAACATATACAGATTTTGCATCTTGGGTACAGAAAGTTTCTATTAAATATGGTGGGATGGTCCTTAGTGTCAAGGTTTAGGACAGAGTCTGGTGTCACCCACACATTAGCTGCAGTTGCCATATAATAACTGTGTTATCTTGTAAAGATTTCTTAAACTCTCTAAACCTCCATTTCCTTATTTAGACTCTAAAATGGCAACAATGAGCTTTTATGGTTGTCATATGGATTAAATAAAATACAGTAATCCCATCTTAATCTGTGTTGTGTGGCTATGAACAAAATACCTGAGACTAGGTATTTTTTCTTTTCTTTTTTTAAAGATTTATTTATTTGAAAGACAGAGAAAGAGAGAGATCGATCGGTCTTCCATCATCTGATTCACTCCCCAGATGACTGCAATGGCAGGAGCTGTGCCAATCTGAAAACAGGAGCCAGGAGCTTTTTCCAAGTCTCCCACGCGGGTGCAGGGGCCCAAGTACTCACTCATCTTCCACTGCTTTCCCAGGCCACAGCAGAGATCTGGATCGGAAGTGGAGCAGCCAGGACATGAACCAGTACCCATATGGGATGCAGGCACTGCAGGCAGTGGCTTTACCTGCTATGCCACAGTGCTGGCCCCTCTTTTCTTTTTCTTAGTTTCTTTTATCTTTTTAAAAAAATTTGTTTATTTGAAAGTCAGAATTAGAGAAAGGGAGAGACAGATAGCAAGAGAAACTTTCCACTGGTTCACTTCCCAAATTGCCGCAATGGCTGGAGCTGGGACAGACTGAATCCAGGAACCAGGATCTTCATCTGAGTCTCTCACATGGGTGCAGGGGCCCAAGCACTTGGGCCATCCTCTGCCGCTTTCCCAGGCACATTAGCAGAGAGCTGGAATGGAAGTGGATCAGTCAGGACACGAACTGGCACCCCTCTAGGATGGCAGCCACGTATGGATTGCAGTCTGCGGCTTTACCTGTAATGCCACAATGCCAGCCCCGAGGCTAGGTATTTTGTACAGAAAATAGGTTTATTTAGCTCACAGTTTTGGAGGCTGAAAGTCCAAGGTTGGGCAGCTCCATTTTGTTTAGCCTCTGGTGATGTGGCCTTCTGAGTACATCAAAACAAAAGGGAAATGGCTATATGCACAAGGCTGTGAGTAAGAAAAAAATACATGGTGAGACAGGAAATGAGAGATTACTGGGAGAGACCAGATTCTAACAGTATTTTTGTGGGCCTTCTCTCAATAGTAAGAAAGTACTCCTTCAAGAAAAGCTTTTTTCTTTTTCTTTTTCTTTTTCTTTTTTTTTTTTGGACAGGCAGAGTGGACAGAGAGAGAAAGGTCTTCCTTTTCTGTTGGTTCACCTCCCAATAGCTGCTGCGGCTGGCGCACCGCGCTGATCTGAAGCCAGGAGCCAGGTGCTTCTCCTGGTCTCCCCTGTGGGTGCAGGGCCCAAGCACTTGGGCCATCCTCCACTGCACTCCTGGGCCACAGCAGAGAGCTGGACTGGAAGAAGAGCAACTGGGTCAGAATCCAGCGCCCTGACCAGGACTAGAACCTGGGGTGCCAGCGCCGCAGGCGGAGGATTAGCCTAGTGAGCTGCGGCACCGGCCAAGAAAAGCATTTATACCTCCTAAAGGCCTAATCTCCACTTGTTCCCATCTGTTGAAAGTTCCACCGCTTCTTCATTGCCACCATAAATCTTGGGGCAACAAACGCCATCCAAATTATAGCAATCTCTTTATCCTCCAGAATTGGGTTCCAGCTCCCACAGTGGGTGTCTGAGACCCTAGGTAAGACTAAACTCCGTATACAAGCACTGTGATACCGAGGCAGCTGATCTGCTGAGGGTAGTGTATACAGTCTGGTGATGTTGGACAAAGGAGTGAGTCACATTCTGAATGGGATGGAGGAGAGAGGTGCCCGATTTAATCATACTGCTCAGAATGCCACACAACTTAACACTTAGCATTTCTAGAATTTTTCATTTAATATTTGAGGATTGCAGTTGCCTGCAGGTAACTGAAACCATGGAAAGCTAAACCACAGGGAATTGGAGGCTTGTGTAATGCATTTATGATGCTTACTTTGGTTCCGGTACTCCATGAATGCTAGATGTTGTTAGTGTTTATTATTGTACTCTCAAAACGTGGTCTTAAGAACAAAACAAAACAAAAAAACCGTGGTCTTACTTGTTCACTCTATTATTTCTGCTCCTCCCCACCCCCAGATGTTTGTATGTTTCAGGTATTCTGCATTACTTGGGTAATTTAAAAAGAAAAAAAAAGCTTCATAAAGGTTTACTAGAAAAGGAAAGCAATTTGGAATTGTTCTTTGGATAAAACTTCAGAGATCTATGTTGGTAGACAGTGGGAAGTTAGTTATGGCTTTTATTTTTAATTGCAGCTAACCAGTTGCCAGATTGTATTACACCCCAGTTGGAAGCGCAGTCTCTGCCCAGTGCTGTGGAGGAAAGGAGGCACGTGATCCTTCGCGAGCCTTTCTGGGCACCACAGCTGGCTCACCGATGTAAATTAACTCTTGACCTGCCTTTGTAGATTTCTTTCTTGTTCGAAGCTGAAAAGCTTGGGATGATCAGAGACCCATTACTAGGTTTCTTCTCTAAATTGCTTATCTCAGCACAGCATACTTCTTTCCTTTCCTCTTTTCTACCCCATCCTTTTTTAACCTTTAATGTATCTCCAACCTTGATACACCCAAATATTATTTATGCCTGGTGCTTTGGAATGAATGCAGAAATGTAAATTTGCTTTCTCCTGTCCAATGTAAATTTTGCTTTAGGTTAATTCTAAGTGTTGAAAATCTTGTAAATTGAGCTGTACTTTAAGGGATTTTTTAAGGAATCATGAGGAGAATCTGAAATCTTAATTTGAACATCTAAATTAAAAAAAAAATACTGTATGTATTTGAGACATGGAGGGAGGGAGGAAGAGAGAGAAGTCCCCTTCCCCCATCTGCTGGGTCACCCTCTAAATGTTCACAAGAGCTGGGCCTAGAGCAGGTCTCCTCACTTGAACCATCATTGCTGCCTCCTTTGGTCCACACTTGTAGGAAGTTGGAGTCAGGATCCAAACCCAGGCACCCTGACAACGGGTTGTTTCAAATGATGATTCTCATTGTTTTTATTTTTTTTTTCTCTTCTAAAATTTCAAATGATGTTTTACAGAAATTTTTTAATTGAAATGTGGAGAGAGAGGAAAAGGAAAGGAAAACTTTTTTTAAAGCTTTATTTCTTTATTTGAAGGCAGAGTTACAGAGAGGCAGAAGCAGAGAGGGAGAGAGAGGGAGGGAGAGGGAGAGGGAGAGGGAGACAGAGGAGAGAGAGGTTTTCCATCCACTGATTCATCCCTAAATGGCTGCAACGGCCAGATCTGAAGCCAGGAGCCAGGAGCTTCTTCTGGGTCTCTCATGTGGGTGCAGGGGCCCAAAGACATGGGCCATCTTTTACTGTTTTCCCAGGCCATAGCAGAGAGCTGGATCGGAAGTGGAACAGCCGGAGCTTGAACTGGCACCCACACAGGATGCCAGCATTGCAGGCGGTGGCTTTACCTGCCATGCCACAGTGCTGGCCCCAAGAGAGAGAAACTGACAGAGATTATCTGTCTTCTGGTTCTCTCCCTAAATGTCCACAGCAGCCAGTGCTGGGTCAGGCTGAAGCCAGAAGCCTGGAACCCCATCCCAGGTCCCCATGAAGGTGGCAGGAACCCAAGTATCTGGGCCATCACTATTGTCTCTCAGAAATTTTGCAGGAAGCTTGATTTAGAGTGTGGAGTAGCTGGGACTTGAACTAGGCACTCAGATATGGGGTGCAGATGTCTCAAGCAGCAGCTTAACCCACTGCACCACGATGCCCGGCCTCCTACCTCCCCCAGGCATAAGTACATGAGTTTTCCTGCCTTTTGAGGATAGCCTGTTCATTATGACCTGCAGACGGTGGTTTAAGAGCACAGTATCTGCAGTCAGATGGGCATGTGTTCAAATCCAGGCTCTACCACTGCTGACCAGCTTTATGATTCTGGTTGCCCCCATAACATAGAGAGAACAGTACTTCACAAGGCTATTGAAAAAAGTCTGTAGTGAGTCCCGGCTGTTCCACTGCCAATGCAGCTCTCTGCTATGGCCTGGGAGAGCAGTGAAAGATGGTCCAAGTCCTTAAGCCCCTGTACTCGTGTGGGAAATCTGGAGGAAGCTCCTGGCTCCTGGGTTGGAACCACCCAGCTCCAGCCGTTGCGGCCATTTGGGGAGTGAACCAGCAGATGGAAGACCTCTTTCTCTATCTGCCTTTTGCCTCTCTGTAACTCTGCCTTTCAAATAAATCTAAAATAAATAAATAAATAAAAACACCTTAATGTTAATACATGAAAAGTAGTAAGAAATGCATGGCATCTTGTGTTTCTCAGATGCTGGGGTGTCATTATTGAGCATGTAGTCTATTTAGGACAGCCTGCTGGACAATAGCGGCCCCAAGAGAGCCTTTCACAGGGTTGGTGTGCACAAGAGGCTTGTGATGTTGTTGGGAAGGGTTAGAGATAGAAGCTGCGTATGGCCACATGTGTGTGGCCTCAGGTGGCTGAGAGACCAAATTCAGAAGGAACAGGTCATCTGGGAAACTGCATAGAGGAGGGGCTGAGCTGTGCTGGAGCTACCAGTGAAGAGTTCCCGGAAGGGAAATAACCCGAGGGAGAGAGGCAGAGGCAGTGGCAAAGTCTGTTTGGCCTGCACTGTTGGATTATAGGTGGTGGGAGTACTTTCTGCATCATTTCTAGAGTTTGTATGAGGACATTGGAAGCCTCAGGCTTCCCGAGTGGGGAGTGGGGGTCGTCCCACATGCCTTTCACCCTGCCTGGCCCAGTTCTCCTCTCCTACCAACAGAGGAAGGAGTGAGTTGGGTGGGGAAAAGGGCAGCGACCTGGGTTCACACCCCCTTTCTCTGCTCCGTCCTTGCAGTATGACTTCTCCTTGGAAAAGAAAACCATTGAGTGGGCTGAAGACGTTAAGAAAATCCAAGATGCCCAGCGGGAAGCAGAGCGCAAGGCTGAGGAGTCAGAAGCTAAAGTGAATTCTAAGAGTGGCCCAGAGGGTGATAACAAAATGAGTTTCTCCAAGACTTCAAGTATAGCCACCATGCCGCCGCCTATTAACCCCATCCTCGCCAGCTTACAGCACAACAGCATCCTCACTCCGACACGCGTCAGCAGTAGTGCCACAAAACAGAAAGTTCTCAGCCCACCCCACACAAAGGCAGATTTCAATCCTGCTGACTTTGAGTGTGAAGAGGACCCATTTGATAATCTGGAGTTAAAAACCATTGATGAGAAAGAAGAGCTGAGAAACATTCTGGTAGGAACCACTGGACCCATTATGGCTCAGCTGTTGGACAGTAACTTGCCCAGAGGCGGCTCTGGGTCTGTGTTACAGGATGAGGAGGTCCTGGCCTCCCTGGAGAGGGCAACCCTTGATTTCAAGCCTCTTCATAAACCCAATGGCTTTATAACTTTACCACAGTTGGGTAACTGTGAAAAGATGTCGCTGTCTTCCAAAGTGTCCCTCCCCCCAATTCCTTCAGTAAGCAATATCAAATCCCTGTCCTTCCCCAAACTGGACTCTGATGACAGCAGTCAGAAGACGGCCAGACTGGCGAGCACTTTCCATAGCACATCCTGCCTCCGCAGTGGCGCGTTCCTGAATTCCCTAAAGCCTTCCACCCAAAGCAGTGCCAGGGAGCTCAATGGGCATCATACTCTTGGGCTTTCAGCTTTGAACTTGGACAGTGGCACAGAGGTGCCCACCCTCGCACCCTCCCAGATGCCTTCCCTCTCTGTCCTGTCTGTGTGCACAGAAGAATCATCACCTCCACATACAGGCTCCACGGTAAGTTTTAAATCCCACCCTACTCCAACCCAGTAGAGTCTAGAGATTTTTAAATTCTTCCTAACTGTTGCCTCCCTCACATTCTTTTCAAAGTTTAAGGCAAGATGGGAAATTGACCTGGTTATGTAAATATATGTGATTCTGGTTTCTTTCTTTTCTTTTCTCTTTTCTTTCTGTCTGTCTTTCCGTCTTTACTTGAAAGTCAGAGTTACACAGAGAGAGGAGAGGCAGAGAAAGAGGGCTTTCATCCGCTAGTTCACTCTCCAATTGGCCACAATGGCTGGAGCTGCGTTGATCTGAAGACAGGAGCCAGGAGCTTCTCGCGGGTCTCCCATGTGGGTGCAGGGGCTCAAGGACTTGGGCCATCCTCTACTGCTTTCCCAGGCCATAGCAGAGGGCTGGATCAGAAGCGGAGCAGCCGGGACTCAAACCGGCACCCATATGGGATGCCAGCACTGCAGGCGACGGCTTTACCTGTTTCGCCACAGCGCCGGCCCCCTGGTTATTTTCTTGAGGGCAAAGATTGTTACTTTTGAAGCTGGCTTGGTTAATGTTCACTTGTTCCTCCATGTGTCGTTTTCTTTTCTTAAGATTTATTTTATTTATTTGAAAGACAGAGTTACAGAGAGAGGTAAAGACAGAGAGAGAGGTCTTCCATCCGCTGGTTCACTCCCTAGATGGTCGCAACTGCTGGTGCTGTGCCAATCTGAAGCCAGGAGCCAGGAGCTGCCTCCGGGTCTCCCACGTGGGTGCAGGGGCCCAAGCACTTAGGCCATTCTCCATTGCTTTCCCAAGCCACAGCAGAGAGCTGGATCAGAAGAGGAGCTGAGACTAGAACCGGCACCCATATAGGATGCCGGCACCTCAGGTCAGGGCTTCAACCTGCTGCGCTACAGCGCTGGCCCGCCTCCATGCATCTTTTTGGTCTTTTTTTGCAAAGATAAAATATATGTTACGTGAGTCACTTCTTTCCTGTGTTGCTATGTGTTGTATTTTTAAAATGACTTTGTTGTTTTATTATCTTTCTTCAGTTTTAAAAGCTTATTTTATACATATATATACACACATACGTATTATTTGTTCTACCTTGCCCATTCCCATCTTACTCTGCCTGAGTTTAGTTATTTTTATTTTGAAGGTTTCTTTATTTATTTTAGAAAGTCAGAGTTGCAGGGAGAGAGAGGTCTTCCATCTGCTAGTGCACTCCCTGGGTGGCTGCAACAGCCAGTGCTGGGCCAGGCTAAGGCCAGGAGCTTCATCCAGGTCTCCCATGTGGCTAGCAGGGGCCCAAACACTTGGACCATCTTCTGCTGGTTTTCTTAGGCCATTAGCAGGGAGCTGGATCAAAAGTGGAGTAGCCTGGACTCGAACTGGTGCCCATGTGGGATATCAGCCTCGCAGGTGGTGGCTTTTCCCGCTGTACCTCAACACTGGCCCCAGAGGATGGCCTTTTTTTGGCAGCTTGGAGTTAGTTTCTTCAGACTGGGTTGTACTTTAGTAACCAGGAAATAATTTTTTCTTTTAAAGATTATTTGGAAGGCAGAGTGACACACACACAGAGACAGACAGAGACAGAGAAACATTGATCCTCTGTGCACTGATTCCTCTCCAAATGGTTGCAACTGCCAGAGTTGGGCCAGGGTGAAGCCAGGGGCCTGAAATTCCATCCAGATGTCCCACGTGGGTGGCAGGGGCCCACGCACTTCATCATCTGCTTTCTCATACACATTAGGAGGGAGCTGGATTGGAAATGGAACAGCTGGGACTCAAACTGGCATCCATATGGAATGCCAACATTGCAAGTAGCAGATTAACCCACTGTGTGCCACAATGCAGACTCCTCTTTTTTGTATTTTTATTTCTCTAAGTTGAAAGGCCGAGAGAAAGATAGGCAGATCTCCCATCCATTGGTTCATTCCCCACATGCCTGCAATGGTTGGAACTGGAGCACGCTGAAGCCAGGATTCAGCAGTTCAATCCAGGTCTCTCACATGGGTGGTGGGGACCCAATTACTTGAGCCATCAGCACGCTTCCCATGGTGCACATTAGCAGGAAGCTGAAATCAGAAGCTAGAGCTGGAAATTGAACCCAGGTTCTCTGATGTGGAATATGGGTGTCTTAACTGGTATCTTTTCATTTTTATTTTTTTTTAAATTTTACTGTTGTCTTTTTAAAAAATTAGTATTTTTATTTATTTTCATTTTATTGGAGGGAGGGTGGTAAGAGAAGAGTTGATTGATCCTCCATTTACTGGTCCATTCCTCAAATGCCTAGGATAGCCAGGGCTGGCCGGGCCAGTCAGGAGCCTTGAACTTCATCCAGGTCTCTTATGTAGGTGCCAGGGACCCAGGGCTTTGAGCCATCTCCTGCTGCCTTCCAGGATGCGCATCAGCAGAAAGCTGGGTTGGAAGCAGAGGAGCTGGGACTTGAACCATTGCAGGATCCCAGGCAGCAATTTAAGCTGTATCAAATGCCTTCCCCTTAACTGATGTCTTAACTACCATGCTAATACTGCCTCATGCGCCTTTTCTCTTCTTCATTCATTGTATACTTTAGAGAAATTCATAGTGCTCTGGAAAAAAATCGCCATTTCTCATTAAAGTTAGAATAAGCATGTAGAGACCAAAACCAGTTAATAGCAGATATCTTTCTCAAACCAAAACACTTGCCAGTTTTGGACCAACCTGATCATAGAGTTTCTTTCTAGCCCATTGGGCTCAGTGTGGGAAGGAGGTGGGTGGGTAGAGACAGAGCTGGCAGACTGTGTTCTTCTGAGGAAGTCCTGACCCCTCTTCCCAGGGAGCAAAGTCTGGTTGCAGTGCGAGTTCCTGTCTCCGAGGCCCCTGGGGGTAGACATTCTTCTCCAGGATAGCTAGTGACCATGGCAGGGGTGGCAGTCCTGGGATGTAGTTTTTGTGATTACTTTGGTTAGGCCCAGTGTTTGGTCTGAATCTCGTTTTTCAGATTTGATTTCATCTGACTTGTTTACTAAAGTAATCGTAAAAGTAGAGAAGCTCACGTTTTGAGAAGAGCAATCTTGTAATATACCCTTTTTCTGAGTCCAGCCTAGAACCATCTGAGGCAGCCAGTATCTCCTCCCACTGCTTTTCAGCCCTTCAGAGGCCTTGCCCTGTTCATGGGTTAGGCCACTTCTGCCGTTGGGTTCTCTTTCTCCAGTGTGGATGCATTCCTTACTCTTCCTAGTTACTTCAGGATAACACAAAGAGTAGCACTGGTTTGCCTTTAAATTGTATTTTAAATATTTTGTTTTAAAGATTTATTCACGAGCCGGCGCCGTGGCTCAATAGGCTAATCCTCCACCTTGCGGCGCCGGCACACCGGGTTCTAGTCCCGGTTGGGGCGCCGGATTCTGTCCCGGTTGCCCCTCTTCCAGGCCAGCTCTCTGCTATGGCCAGGGAGTGCAGTGGAGGATGGCCCAGGTGCTTGGGCCCTGCACCCCATGGGAGACCAGGAAAAGCACCTGGCTCCTGGCTCCTGCCAGGATCAGCGCGGTGCGCCGGCTGCAGCGGCGGCCATTGGAGGGTGAACCAACGGCAAAGGAAGACCTTTCTCTCTCTGTCTCTCTCTCACTGTCCACTCTGCCTGTCAAAAAAAAAAAAAAAGATTTATTCAATTTATTTGAAAGAGTTAACAGACGAAGAGAGAGAAGTCCTACATCTGTTGGTTCACTCCGTAAATGGCCACAGTGGCCTGGGCTGGGCCAGGCCAAAGCCGAGAGCCAGGTGCTTCACCTGGGTTTCACACATGGGCGCAGGGGCACAAACACTCGGGCCGTCTTCCATTGCTTTTCCTAGGCCATTAGCAGGGAGCTGGATTAGAAGTAGAGCAGCCCAAACATGAACAGGTGGCTCTATGGGATGAAGGTGTCACAGGTGGTGGCTATACCTACTGTGCCACAACACCAGCTCCTTAAATAATTTTTTGACATATTGCAACCTTTAGCTGTTAGGTATTCATAGCTCTGGATAATTTCTTATATTGCTATTACTTTAATATAAAGTTCTCCATTATTGTAAAAACATACGTTTTTATGAATCAAATAGCTTAAAAAAATTTTAAATTACTTATTAAAAATTACTTATTTTACTTATTCAAAAGACAGGGAGGGAGTGATATCTTTCATTTTTTGGTTTACTTTCCAAATGTATGGAATAGCCAGGGCTGAGCCAGGCAGAAGCCAGGGCCTGGAACTCACTCTGGGTCTTCACATGGGTGGCAGGGACCCGGCTACTTAAGCCATCACTGCTGCCTCCCAGGGTCTGCATTAGCAGGAAGCTGGCAAACCTGTATGAGATGCAAGTGTCCCAGTGGCCATGTATCACTGCTGCCTCAGACACCCTGCCCCCTGCATAACTTTTAAAAGAGGCTTACACTGAAAAATGGCAACCCCTTGCCTTTCCTCAACCTGTTCTTATTTGCGTCCCATAGTCAGGCATGTCAACTCCTGTTTTTCTTTCTTTCTTTCTTTCTTTCTTTTTTTTTTTTTTACAGGCAGAGTGGACAGAGAGAGAGAGAGACAGAGAGAAAGGTCTTCCTTTTGCCCTTGGTTCACCCTCCAATGGCTGCCGCGGCTGGTGCACTGTGGCCGGCGCACCGCGCCTATCCAAAGGCAGGAGCCAGGTACTTAGCCTGGTCTCCCATGGGGTGCAGGGCCCAAGCACTTGGGCCATCCTCCACTGCACTCCCGGGCCACAGCAGAGAGCTGGCCTGGAAGAGGGGCAACCGGACAGAATCCGGCACCCCGACCGGGACTAGAACCCGGTGTGCCGACGCCGCAAGGCGGAGGATTAGCCTAGTGAGCCGCGGCACCAGCCTCAACTCCTGTTTCTATTGGCATTTTTCTTTATTTCTAAAATGCTTACATTGCTTTTTCTAGATATGTCAATTCTAGACTGTTTTCTACTTCCTTTTGGAGGAAGGATAGTAGTGGAAGGTCTACTTCTTGTAGTAGTGACCCCTCCTCCTTTATCATGTTTTAATTTTCCAAGTGCTTTGTCTGTTTCTTCTTTTGGCTTGTGTCTTTCATATTGGTGGCTTTGGGTTCCTGTTCTTTCTATTCAGGTTTAAGAGTGAGGCACTTAAAAATCAGTAGGCCCATGTGCTGGGGCATCCGTGCTGATCATTAAGCTTTGCTTAGGTCAAAAGTTGGCTTTGAGGGGGAACTCCTCAAATTTTATCATCTAAGCTTGTTTTTAATTACATTTTTTTCCAGAGAATTTTGTGTGAGAGCTAAGGAAAGTTGAGAAGGCTGGTGTAGACTTCTACTTAATACTCAGCTTCTTTCACCTACCTCTGCCCTGCCCTGTGCCTGGGTCCTTACCCCTTTGGGTCTCTGGTTCACATTTGCAAGAGATTGAACCTGTAGGCATGGGGTGGAGAAGGTTTGCCGACAGTTTGTGCCTTTGCCTTGTCCCAGCAGTACCTGGTGCTTCCGTCCTGTGGTCTGATAGAGTGACTCTCCTCTTTCCAGTTGCTTGCTTTATAACTTCATTGCTTCTGTCAGTTACTGTCTGTCCCTCCAATAGCTTTCTGTGTTCTAAAATGTCATTGAAATATATTGTCCAGTGCTGTCCTAATTTTTCCCCATTGACCTTAAAGGTAAATACAGTTTCAATTCTTCTGTTACCATTTTAGTGGGTGTAATCAGTCAGCTTTTTATCACTTTAACTACAGGGAAGCCACTTACAGGAGGCTTATTTCCTGCTCATGGTTTTGGAGGGTCACAGTCGGAGACAGCAGCCTCACTGGTCTGGCGTCTGCTGAGGGCCGTGACTGCTGGAGCGAGTGGAGGCATCCCGTGTGAGGCAGGGAGGACACTCGTCTCCTCAGAAAGCTGCCACGACGCCACCCAGCAACCTGAGTTGATCTAATCACCCCAAAGGCCCCTGCCTTCAGACACCATAATTGTATAAAGTTTCTATCCTCAATCTATTAACCATTAACGTTAATCCATTGCTTAGTAACATAAGACTTTGTGCATCAAGCCTTTACTGTATGGCCTCTGAGACACACCCAAATATCCAAGCCATAGCAGTGGATTTTTGGAAGATAGAGAGGGTGAAGATATTTGGTCAGTTTGTTACGTTAAATGAAATACCTTCTTTGAAAATCTTAATAGGATTATTCTTATTTCACAACTATTGATGATGATTACCAGTAAGTGCCAGGTCCACGCCAAGCTCTGAGAATTCAGAAATGCATTGGCATGCTAACTAACCTTTAGGTGCTCACAGTAATGGACTATGGCAGCTGTGTGACCAAAACACTGTGGGACTACAGGTGGGAAAGAAGCTGCAGCGTGAGTGGCTGTGTGTGCACTCGCAGTGGAATGGTAAGGAAGCATTTGGGAAGAATGGCAGAAAAGCTGTCCTGCAGGCAGGCGTTTGGTGCCGCAGTTAAGTTGTTGTTTGCATCTAATATCACAGTGCCTTGAGTCCCAGCTCCTGCTTCTGATCCAGCTTCCTGATAAATACACACCCCACAGAGCAGCAGATCAGATGGCTCCAGTACTTGGGTCCTGTCAGGCTCCTGGCTTCAGGCTGTCCCAGCCCTAGCTATTGCAGGCATTTTAGGAGTGAACCAGCTGATGGAAGCTCTCTTTCCATCTTTGTGCTTGCCTTTCAAATAAAAATGAAAAAAAAAAATTTTTTTTAAGATTTCTTTATTTATTTGAAAGGCAGTTAACAGAGAGAGAGGAAAAGAGAGAGAGCTGGTTCACTCCCTAAGTGGCAGCAATGGCTAGTGCTGTGCCAGCTGGAAGCCAGGAGCCAGGAGCTTCATCTGGGTCTGCAACATGGATGGCAGGGCCCAAACACTTGAGCCATCTTCCTCTGCTTTTCCCAGGCCATTAGCAAGGCGCTGGATGGGAAGTGGCGCAGCTGGGGCATGAACCAGCATCCATGTGGGATGCTGGTGTTGAAGGTACCCACTACGCCATAGTACTGGCCCCCAGATTTAAAAAAAATTTTTTTTTTTAGAAAAACGTTTCTTGTCTGGCACAGGACTTGGAGGTTGCATAGATATAAAAGACCCTGTAGAAGCTTTGCAACACTAATAGTTGTATCCTCTCACAAACTTATCTTTCTACAAATGCCAATACCTATTTTGCAAAGATATTTTAATAATTCTCATTTTTCTCTACTTTTTTTGCTCATTCAGGTATGCAGTATTATAATCTTTGAATATGAAAATTTTAAGCCAGAGTCAACTTGTTCCCCTTGAGAAATAAACTTTATCTTTTTATTGAAACAATAATGACAAAGGGCTACCATGAATGCAGTAATGGTACCGAAGAAGTTCTGTTTTAACCATGGAGCACTACATATATTTGAAAATAGAATTGTAGATATTTAAAAATAGTGCTCTTGATTAAATGACTATAATTTCGGGTCCAGCGCTGTGGCGCAGTGGGTTAACACCCTGGCCTGAGGCGCCGGTAAGTCCCGGCTGCTCCTCTTCCAATCAGCTCTCTGCTATGGCCTGGGAAATCAGTGGAGGATGGCCCAAGTCCTTGGGCCCCTGTACCCATGTGGGAGACCCGGAGGAAGCTCCTGGCTCCTGCCTTTGGATTGGCGCAGCTCCAGCCATTGTGGCCATCTGGGGAGTGAGCCATCGGATGGAAGACCTCTCTCTCTGTGCCTCTGCTTCTCTCTCTGTGTAACTCTGACTTTCAAGGATAATAAATAAAAAATTAAAAAAAAAAAGACTATCATTTCTTTCTTTCTTTTTTTTTTTTTTAGAGATTTATTTTATTTATTTGAAAGAGAGAGAGAGAGGGAGAGGTCTTCCATCCGATGGTTCACTCCCCAGATGGCCACAATGGCTGGAGCTGCGCCAGTCCAAAGGCAGGAGCCAGGAGCTTCCTCTGGGTCTCCCACATGGGTACAGGGGCCCAAGGATTTGGGCCATCCTCCGTTGCTTTTCCAGGCCATAGCAGAGAGCTGATTGGAAGAAGAGCAGCCGGGACTAGAACCGGTGCCCATATGGGATGCCAGTGCTTCAGGCCAGGGCTTTAACCTGCTGTGTCACAGTGCTGGCCCCAGTGACTATCATTTCATTATCATTTAAAAATCTCATACAAGGATACTTCAGAAAGTCTGGGAAAAATGGATGGAATTACAAGGTAAGTTATTTTGGCACAAAAGATTTTGAAATCCATGCATAGTTTTTTTTTTGTTTTTTTTTTTTTTTTCCCCTTTTTTAAATACTTCACTTTTGGGGGTCTTCAAAAAGTTCAAGGAAAAATTTAAAAAAAACTGCATGGATTTCCAAATTTCTTTGCCCAAAATAAACTTACACTAGTTACAACATGTCTGAACAGAAGTGTGAGGCACCAAGAAGGATAAAGTATCAGTTTGAAAAGAGCCCGTCAGAGCAACATGAATTCTGCTAAAACCGAAGCAAGTGCAAGCGTCAGTTTCCTGCTGAATCTGGAGGAAGAAGGGTGAAATCACTGCTGTTTTACAAAAACTTTATGGGGACAGTGCCCCAAAGAAACCAGCAGCTTACAAGTGAATAATTCATTTAAAGAAGGGACAAGACAGTGAGGAAGGCAGGCGAAGCTCTCAGTGACAAACCATCCACATCAATGTGCCAGGAAAAAATTAATCATGTTCATGCGAAAATGGAAGAGGACCAATGATTCGCAGTAGAAAGAGTAACCAGCAGACACTATAGACATCTCTCACGGTTCAGTGTACACAGTTCTGACTGAAAAATTAAATGGATGGTGGCAAGTGTTCGGTGGGCAATTAGCTATCCGTGTCCCATGTCAGAGAGCCTGGGTTCGAGTTCCGGCTCTGCTCCTTATTCCAGCTTCCTGCTAATGTGCGTCGTGGGAGGCAGCAGTCTATGGCTCAGGTATCTGGGGGCTCTATGGGATATCCGGATTGAATTCCCAGCTCCTGGCTTTAGTCTGACCCATCTGTGGCTGTTAAGGGCTTTTGGCAAGTGAAACAGTGGCTGGGAGATCTGTCTCTGCCTTTCAAATAAATAAGTTAAAATCGGGGGGGAAAAAAAAAACTTGTGGGGCAAATTTCCTGAGTGCCAACATTGTAGTGCTTGGATCAGCTGCAGATAAGAGCAAAGCTTTCAATGGAAATTTTAAATGTTTCTTCAGAGAATTCTAAGAGATGAAACATGGCTTTACCAGAATGATCTGAAGACAAGCACAGTGAAAGCAGTAGCAGCCAAGAGGGAGGTAGAGTGTTCCGTAGGAAGACTGGTCACCAGCAGATTTCGTGCTGTTTTGGGGAGGCATAGGTATTTCCCTTTTTGCTTTCAGGAGGCCCCCCAAAAATAGTAACTTGTGCTTATCAGGAGAGTGTCTTGAGAAAGAGCCAAAGCCTGAAAGCCTCCCCAGCGTCCTCTCTACCACAGTGCCTCTGCTCACTGTTACCAAATCAAGGCCAGTTTTGGATGTTTCAGTGGGAAATTGTTACATGTCTACCTTATGGTCCTGGTTTGGCTCTACTTCATAATCGTAAAAAGGATCTTTCAGGGGCACCCATTTTCTACACTGCACACACACTGCAGCGACGTGATTAAACCCCCAGGACCCCCCAGTTCTTTTGAAAAATATATTGAATTTGATGGGGCTTATGTTGGAAATAGCTTTTACATTTTTATCTTTTAATTCCCTTTTTCCAATGTACTTTTAAAGTCCTTTCATAGCCGCCCACCCCCGGTCTTGTTTCTGAATGTCATTTTAAATGACTAACAATCATGCTGTTTATTGTGCACCTACCTAATATCCCATGTTGGATATTTAGGTTGCCTCTAATGTTTATTACAAATGCTGAGATTAATATTAATATTCCTTGCCTATAGTTGTTAGCTTTTTTTATTTCTTTATATTATCACTCAGAGCTGATGAGCAGATAAACGAATCTGAACAGTTTTCAAGCTTTACCTTTAGTAGATTTCCCTAGAGTGATTTCCCCCAGCAGGTTATGTGAGAGTTTTCTGTACATCTTTTAAAAATAGATAGTCTTACTGTTTTTTAACATGTAATTTGTTACAAGTATATTCCTACATCCCACCAGGTGTTCAGGAGGCTTCTTGGCTGGGGCATGTCACGTGAGAGCTGACACTGCTCTTTGGCTGTTGGTATTGTTGAGCTCAGGTAGAGCCTATCTCTGAAGAGAGAATTTTTGGCTCTGCTACATGGGGATAGATTGATGTGATTCATTCCCTAGGCCCTGTCACGACTCCTGTAACCTAATGACAGCCCTGTGACTGGGGTGCTGAGAGCATTTTGTGGGTAAAATTATTAAGAGGAACAGAATGAAATTTTTTATAAGATTATTTATAGGGACGGCACAGTGCCAGCATCCCATTTGGGCGCCGGTTTGAGTCCCTGGTGCTCCACTTCTGATTCAGCTCTCTGCTATGGTCTGGGAAAAGCAGTGGTTGATGGCCCAAGTCCTTGGACCCCTGCACCCGCGTGGGAGACCCAAAAGATCCTGGCTCTGGATCGGTGTAGCTCCAGCCTTTGCAGCCAGTTGGGGAGTGAATCAGCAGATGGAAGACCTCTCTCTCTCTGCCTCTCCTCTGTCTTTGAAACTCTTTCAAATGAATAAATAAAAAAAATTTTTTTAAAAAAGATTATTTATTTGAAAGAGTTAGAGAGCTTCAATCCACTGGTTCACTCCCCCAGATGACCACAACAGATAGGGCTGGGCCAGGCTGAAGCCAGGAGCCAGAAGCTTTGCAGGTCTCCCACATGGGTACAGGGGCCTAAGCACTTGGGCCATCTTCCACTGCTTTTTCAGGCCTTTAGCAGGGGCTGGACTAAAAGTGGAACATCCAAGACATTAACTGCCAGTGTTACAAGAGTCAGCTTTACCCACTATGCCAGCAGCCCCTAGAATGAGTTTTTAGGGTCTTATGTAGTCACACTGGCTTTCCTCAACAGACTTTGAGGAGGACATCTGGTTACAGCTGTGTAATTCTGATCTAACTTCTAGGACAGAGGGCTCCCTGGTGCTTAACTTTCTTCCAACCCCCTACTGTCTTATAAAAAAGAAAACAAAATTTTTTTGACAGGCAGAGTGGACAGTGAGAGAGAGAGAGAGAGAGAAAGGTCTTCCTTTTGCCGTTGGTTCACCCTCCAATGGCCGCCACGGCCAGTGTGCTGCGGCCGGTGCATCGCGCTAATCCGAAGGCAGGAGCCAGGTACTTCTGGTCTCCCATGTGGGTGCAGGGCCCAAGGATTTGGGCCATCCTCCACTGCACTCCCAGGCCATAGCAGAGAGCTGGCCTGGAAGAGGGGCAACTGGAACAGAATCCGGCACCCCGACTGGGACTAGAACCCAGAGAAAACAAAATTCTAAAACATTGCTTTCTGGTCCCTGGGCCAAGCTGTAGAACTGCTTGTAACCATGTTCCTGTGATAGATGGCCGCTTTGGTCTGGGTGTGAGCTGCCTTCGTGCTCAGGCCTGTTTTTCTATAAGTGGTGGGAAGAGTCACAGGAACGTGGACACCCATCAGATTGGGGTGGGGTCCAGGGGCATGGAGCAGGTTCACTGTAGGCAGGACAGTGGCAGGGCCCTAGCGTCCCCATTCTAGACTTTGGGGCTAAGCCTGGTATAGCTCATCTTACTTCAGTTTTGGCTCTGGAACATGAAGAGTGGTAGGTAGTGTGGGGCAGAGCAGGGTCCCCTCAAAACACTAGGGTCCTGACGACTTGGACATGCATGGGAACAGCACTTGCAGCCTCTGCCCAGCACAGACAGTAACAAGGATTTGGACTGGGATACGTTAGCTCCAAAGTGGGAATGCTGGCAGTGAAGGGTCCCTTCAAGTCTGATAAAAGATAATGGTGCCCTGGGGGGATGCCACTGTGTCCTGCCACTGGGCAGTCTTAGAACTCTTTTTCTCCAACTCAAGCCCAGGGGATTTGGGCCTAGAGGGGGATGTGGCTGTTGTGCTTCCTCATCCTGCAAGGTGAGTTGAAGACAGAGTAAGACCTGCAGGTGTCTTCCCAGCATCTCTCTCCTCCTCAGCTGGCACTTCCTACCCCTCTGCAGAACATCTAGCCAGCAACATGGCCCTTTCTCCTAAGCAGACTCCTTGACTGAGGGCTTGACTCGTGTTAGAAGTGGCAAACCCCTGGACTGGGCCATCACAGTGACAGGTCTGCTGGGGCCCGTCTTTTCCTCTCACCTTGATCCTCTTATTTCTCCAACACCAGGTTGCCCCTCCTAATTTCTCAACGTCACAAGTGCCCAGCTGTCCCCAGGCCTATTCTGAACTGCAGACATTGTCCCCCAGCGAGCGGCAGTGTGTGGAGACAGTGGTCAACATGGGCTACTCATACGAGTGTGTCATGAGAGCCCTGAAGAAGAAAGGAGAGAATATTGAGCAGGTGAGTGTTTGGTCAGCACAGGAGCAGGTGCTCAGCCAGGAGACTTGGGACCTCTGGAGGTGGTGAGTGTCGGGCTCTGCTCCTGTGCACCCACCTCCCTTCCTGTGGGCTTGTGGGGACCCAGACAGGTGTTCTGTCGGAGAAGCGAGCACCTCACCAGCAGTTTCTCTTCTGGAGGCTGCTCTAGAACCCAGGCTTAGAGAGAGCCTTGGGAGTACTGGAACTGTTGGACCGTTACCCAGTCCTCGCCAACCCCTGCCCCATAAAGGGCCAGACTAGGAGTGGGTCCCAGGTCATCTTCTAGACATTTCTTTCCATTTACACTTGTCCAGGCAGTCAGTAGGGTACTGGAGTCTAACACTCTGGGGACATTTTCTGACTTGGGCTGTGCAGGTGACATTCTGGGAGATGTGAGTCAGCTGTGGCTACAACTCCTTTGCAAAACGGCTACTCATATTTAGAAAGGTATATACACCTCTCTGTTCTGTAAGTAGTCACTGAGGCCCCGCTGCATTGGATACAGTTCAAGGCACACTCAAGTCCTGTCCGGAAACTGGTAGCCTGGGTAGACTGGGAGCAGACTTGTTTGCGTAGTGACAGTAGGTGTCCAAACTTCCTCTTTGTTTTCTTAGATTCTCGACTATCTCTTTGCACACGGACAGCTTTGCGAGAAGGGCTTTGACCCTCTGTTAGTGGAAGAGGCTTTGGAAATGCAACAGTGTTCAGAAGAAAAGGTGAGACCCTTCAGGCTTCATGGGAACCCCCTGGAAAAGAGGAAGCGTCCTTCTCTCCCTTGGTCACAGGCTGCTTCCCTTGCCAAGGAACTGCAGGGTGGTCTCATGTCTAGGCAGGCTCTGCTCGACTTGGGTAATACATGGGCTTATCTAGAATCCCAGTGAGGGGAAGGGAGAATTGACTTGGGCCGAAAGCCAAACTTCCGATGACCAGGAGGATCACTAGTCTCACCACCTACCTTGATCCCTGGAGAACAGCTGTTTTGGAGGTCAGTGGCCTGCCTCGGTCAGTGTGGGTGGAAGGACCCAGATAGAGGTCAGCAGGAGGTGGGCTGAGCTAAGGGTGGCTCTTGAAGGGTGGCAGGCTTTGGTGTCAAACCTGCGTGACCTGGTTTCCTCCACCACCACCCTTTCTTCCTGAAGAACCTCAGGGAGACTGAGGTGGCTCTGGCTAGAGGGATGCAGAACCCCCGTGACCTCCAGGCCCCTTCCAGACAAAATGCTCCGTTGCTCTGTTGTGTTGGATGGCTGGGCCCTTTAATCTGTGTTCTCTTATGTCCCTTAGATGATGGAGTTTCTTCAGTTAATGAGCAAGTTTAAGGAAATGGGCTTTGAACTGAAGGACATTAAGGAAGCTTTGGTATTACACAACAATGACCAGGACAATGCTTTGGAAGACCTCATGGCCCGGGCAGGAGCCAGCTGAGACCAGGCCCTGCTACAGCCCTGCCACGGAACCACCACCCCCAGGAAGCCCCTGCAGAGCCCGCCTGTGGGGAAGGCGAAGGGGACACTTCTGGATTTTCTTTTGGGACTTAAGACGGTCAGGCGTGGAGACTGTGCTTGTCAATCTCCATGAGCGCAGGGCCCGAGCTGGGGAGAAGCGGGAAGATTTGGGCATGCTAATGCCCCCAGACCTGTCCTGGCTCCTTCTCTATTAAACATGTTTGTATCTTGAGAAGTGTCCTTCCCACCTGGGCCCTCCAGAAAGACTAGCTTGGTCTTCTCTTGGGTCTTTACGTCCTCAGCCCTGGCCTGGCCACCAAGAGGAGTCAGGGAAAAGTGGGGGAGAGGGCCAAACTCAGTGCTGCTTTGGGGCTAGATGCTTCTCCCTCCCCACACTAGTGGACGGAACTCTAATCCAAGTTGAGTACAAGTGAAAGGTTCTTCCGGGGTTTCAGTCCCCCCTCAACAAAGCCTCTTAGTGTTACACTGGTTCTGCAATGTCTGCGGTGCGAAGAATGCACTTTTATCCAGGGGGCCTGAGTTTCTCTTTCGCCAGGCAGTCACTACGCTTCCCTGCCCCAGCCTGCCTCTCCTGGTGTGGTTTGGACCACAGTCTCTGCTGCCCAGGGTTACAGAGCCCCTGCTCTAGGAAACAGTTGTCAGTTTAACCCTTGGCCCCTTCGCAGCACATTCAGTGGGGAGACAACAGGCCACAGTGCCGTCACCCAGCACTAACTCCACTTCTGTTCTTGGACAGCCTCTCCCCTCTGCAGCCCACTGCTTTAGAATGACACAAGTAACACCTAGTCATAGAAATCAGTCTCTTTGGTTTTGTATTATGTTGAACGTTAAAAATCTAAATACAAAGAATATACAGTCTTGAATCTAAAATAATTTGCTAACTATTTTGATTCTTCAGAGAGTACTACTAATAAAAATCTAAAAGGTATATCCTGCCATGCTAATTTCTTTATTGTCAAGGGCTGTTTTAGTGAGGGGTGGAGTGGGTGGTAAGGGAGTTCCTGTGTAGATTTGCTGGGGGTGGAACATGACCTAACCTGCTTCTGTCATTTCAGTACTTTCTTCCTACTCCAGGCCTGCGAGACCCAGGAACTGGCCCCTGCAAAGGCAGGTCCAGACAAGTGCCTTTTTAAACCTGACCTATCTCAGTCTCTGGCAGAGGACATCGACTCTGCGGTTAAGACTTACTGGAAGTGAGATAGATTGGGCCTTCAGGAGATGGAGGAAATCCCTTTTCCCGTGAGCAGCATCAGGCGTTTATGTGCTATTTGAGTACGATAGAACTAGATGCATCCCTCAAGTTTCTTGTCCTTATTTTTAGTGCTGTTCCACCATCCCTCTTGGGCTCTCCACAAAGAGTGGGTCTCGGGTTTTTTAAATGATCATGTGTGTAGGGGCTGCGGAGCCTTAGGGCCAAGAAGCACCAAGATGGAAGCAGGATGCCCTCTGGTGGTCAAAGAGTGGTTAGGGCCAGAATGCTGCAGACTGGAAAAAGCTACTTGGTTGACTTGGCCTTTTAACTAAGCCCTCCTTTTAAAACATTAAAAAAGTTACTCTTTACCTGAAGGAAATTAAAGGTCTCTCAGCAGTGGCCCAGGCTGTGATAAATCTCAGTTTGTCCCTGGACGGCCTTGGAAAGTGATGGGCACTTGGAGACTTCTTCCTGCTGAAGAGACAGACAACAAGCAGTACCCAGAACTATGTATAAATTGAGTCACTGTTGACTGGAGTACTCCGTGCCAAGGCCTGTGAGAGGCGGTGTAGCTGGAGTGGCCAGGGTGCCCGGGACAGCACACCTGGGATGGAGCCTTTGGAGCCTTGCTTGAGACCCTCCAGCTCCTCAAGGATTCCATGAAGGGTGTGAATGAGGAAGCATGGGGCACTGGATAGCCCTGTCACCCCGCAAAGGTCAGAGATGTGAAAAAGAACGCAGTGACATGGACACCCTCTTTTTTTTTTTTTTTTCTCAAAACTAGACTGCAGGAAGGGAAGGGAACTGTAAGCCAAAAGCCATCACATCAGCTACTGAAGACATCTCAAGGTTTATTCATTTAAAAATTTCAAAACTGTTTTAGTTTAGGGCCAGTGTTTACATCTTTGAAGACAGAACTCAGCTGATAAAGCTTCTGGGTCAGCAGGTTGTCCGTCCTTCCCTAGATTGTGACCTCTGACCTCCAGAGGTCAGATACCACTAACTACCCCGTCCTCCAGTCCTTGAATTTAACAACATCCATAGGGTGTCAGGTCCAATTGTATGCCCTCAGGCAAGGATTTAGTAAAGCATTCTCTTCTAGCTCTAAACTCCCTTTCTTATAGCTGCTCCGTACTTGGGGCTGGGAGGGACAGAGGCTCATCAAAGGCCATGTGTGTAGAGATGAGGCTAGCACAGGCGGTACCAGATGGTTCTGGCATGTGCAGGGAGGACTTGGCGGGCCGCCTCCAGCCCAAGGGTCGGGCACAGGGACTTGCACTACCCGCACCGTCCCATCCAGGATCTTGCTTTAAGACACTGCTGTCCTCTCAGGGGTTGCGGCTGGCCTGTGGCAAGTGAGGTATAACTGCAGCTGGCTCCTCAGACTCTGGATGCACTTGGATTTCAGGGCCATGATTTCATCCAGCTGGGTCACAAAGTCTTCAAAATCCTGAGAAAAGAAACAGGACAAATGGAGCTTTTGTTCTGTTTTGCCCTCCACCAGATCTCTTTTTCTACTTCCTTCTCTAAACAGGAAGATTTCAGAATTCACCACTACCAGCAGCAGCAGCTGAGAAACCATCAGGATTGTTGCAATGGCACGGGATGGGGCCCAGTCTTCTGCGTGTGAGACACTTTCCAGATAAAGGTGTATTCTGATAGAAATGCCTCTGGTTGGGGCCAGTGCTGTGGCAAAGTAGGCTAAGCCTCTGTAGCACTGGCATCCCATAGGGGCACCCGTTCGTGTCCTAGCTGCTCCTTTTCCGATCCAGCTCTCTGCTGTGGCCTGGAGAAGTAGCAGAAGATGGCCTAAGTAGTTGGGCCCCTGCACCTGCGTGGGAGACCCCGAGGAAGCTTCTGGCTCCTGGCTTCAGATCAGGCTAGCTCTGACCATTGCAGCCATTTGGGGAGTAAACCAGTGAATGGAAGATCTCTCTCTCCCTAACTCTCAAAAAATAAATAAATAAATAAAAATCATAAAAAAAAAGAAATGCCTCTGATTGCATGTGGGTGTTATTAAGAGTCACAGGAAGAGGCCCCAATAAACCACTAGGAAGGCAGAGTGGTTGGGGATAGAAGCTGAGAACATTTTAGCCTGAGAATGCGGAGTATAGCACCATATTCCAACAGTACCTGTCCTGAGTAGCAAGCTGTACTGGCCAGGCAGGAGGCGGCACAAGGCCCAGCAGTGGTGTGTAACAGCCCCCATATGCTGCACATGACTACGGTAAACCAGGTTGTCCATCAGACAAGTTGCAAGCCAGTTCTCAACAGCCCCAAGTGTTCCACCAAGGCCACTTACATTAGATGCTAGCTGGCTCACCAGAGTCTCCTCCTTGAAGCCCAGCTCGGCCATTTCATCCAGCTGTTCCTGGTGTGCTTGAATGACCACCTGCCTGGGAACACCAGAGGGACACAATGATTCTCTTGGCTCCCCATCTTCTCCTGGGCAGCTGTCTGGAGCTAAGCCTCAATTCTAGGCATAATCTGCATTTGCCCAAAGTGGTCAAGGCTTTGCGCAAAGCCAGCTCATCACTTACCTCCTCTCACTTGTTCTTTCTCAGGACTAGTCAAGGGATCCAGGAGTACCAGCGAGAAAAGGGGGAGTGCTGGGGCCCTCAAGCTGTCCCCTGCCCCCCAGCCACACTGAGCGATGGGCTAGGTGCTGCTGCTTCACAGCTGTGCAGCAGGAAGGTTCTCAAGGCTGCAACCACACTGCAGCAGGCATCCGGGGCACAAGTGGAGCCTGCTGCCTAGTCTCCTGACATTTCTACTTCCTGTGGGGGACACAGGGACAAAAGCCGGGGACTGGGGCTAAAAATGGAAGGCTCTGCCTTTTTTCAGACTCTAGTGATGGGAAGACACCATGGAGCAGCAAGACAGTCCACCAGGGTGGCCTGCTTTTCGTCCATGACAAAACATTGAGCTGGGGTGAGAGTGGGGGTACCAAAGGGGCTCTTGGGGAGAAAGCCCAACTTACTGTGCTCGTGCTACAGTGGGTTGATGGAGCGTCCTGAGTGTCCTTGCAGCCTCAGGAGAGCGGCCAGGGGCCAGGGGAGAGTTGGGCTTTGCTAAGCACCTGGAGATAGGCCTTCGCTTGAGCCACAGGATGTCCTCGTCGCAGCAGGGCAACTTCGAGTCTGCAGAGGAACCAAGCTCCTGCCAACCGAGCCCTGCAGGATGTTCTCTCTCCTGGGCCCAGCATCGGTCAGCCACTTCATTTCTTTCTGTTCGTGTAGGTCCAGAACAGGGTACCCCAATATGCAAGGTAGAAAAGGGCTTTCCTGGGAAACCCCAGGAGCCACCCAGCTCGCTCTCAGCATCGTACCGCTCACCACCCACATGGTCCTGGGAGAAGAATGCAGTCTCTCTGCTCAGGCAGGCCTCTCCCAGGCCAGCCTCCCTGTAGGGCAGCTTGTCAGGTGGGTGCTGACGAATGGGTGATGGGGACAAAGCTGGCAGACCACCACCAGGCTTATCATCAGGAGGAGATGAGGACAGCCACAGGTGTCCAGTTGCTGAAGACACTGGCAAGGCAGCTGCCTCTATATCACCAGATGCTGCTGTGCAGCCCACAGCTGGTCCCACTGTGCTCTCTGGCGCTAGTCTGTGCACAGCCCCTCCCTGGACCTCATCATCTGGGTTCTCCAGGAGGGACACTGTGAGGGGAGCCATCAGGCCAGAAGCACAGTCGGAGCCCTCTTGGAAAGGACTGCTGCTTTCCTCCGTCCTGCCTGCCTCAGCCGGGCAGTCTTCACAGACTTCTCCTGGGGGTGTGGTGCTTGTGTCTCTTTGGTCTGGGGACATGGAGCAAGCAAAGCCGTCTTCCCCCGGGCACGAGGAGCTGTCTTCTGCCTGCCCAGGAATCCCACTCCTGAAAGCGTCCTGTCTGCCATCAAAGGCTGGACCTCTACCTCTTTTCTCACTCACTACGAAATCTACCTGTGGGCAGCAAGGCCTCTCGGCCAGGCTGTCTCCTGGAGAAGGCCCCGAGCAGGTGGAGTCTCTGCTCCAATCCAAGGGCACCTTCCTTGGGCTGTGGCTATGATCGAATGCTGCTCTTCTGTGGCTCTGGGGGTCCCTGGAGTATACCCAGCCTTCAGCTTTCTCCTCACCGCCTGCCCTGGGGCTAAAAAGGAGACTCTGAGGCCTTTCTGACATGCGTTCCTCAGGACCTTGGCCCCCGCTCTGATGAAGGAAGAACGAGCCTTCACTCTTCTCCAGAGTGCTCCTCTGACTGGACACATGTGAAAATGAATCTTCACTGAAATCGCTGTCATCAAGGTCCTCAGCTTGGGCTCCATCATGGCTCTCAGAGTGACACTGGAATAGAGGAGGGGTCTCATTATGCAGCCGAACCTCTGGGGGCCTGTACTGGCATACAAACCTTTCCAGTGGTTGATACTTTAACTTCTGTTGGAGGAGAGGCGGCTGCTGGAACTGCTGGTGATAAAAACGCAAATGTTCCTCTCTCTCTCTCTGATGTGGGGGGATGTCTGTCCAAGTTCCAGGAGCAGGCCTGGCAGACACGCCTGCCTTGTCCTCTAAGTGGCAGGTGCTTCCAAAGGAGCGCTCGACTCGTGACATAAGCTGCTTCTGTACTGGCTGCACAGTCTGCACTTTCTTGCACTTGGCAGGTAGCTTACCATGCACTAGGCCTTCTGGGCATGGGGTCCTGCTTCCCCATGTAAGGGTAGTTTTGTTGCCCATTTGACTTTTCTCAGAGCCCAGTGGTGTGGACTCCTCTTCCTTTTTTTTAGCCAGAAGACCAGAACGCATGGTTCCTTTCGCAGGGCCAGACTGTATGACCCACTCCTGGGGAGGACTGCCTCTGGAGCCCCCCCTTTTACCAGGGACTTTAGGTACAGAAGCAAAAGGGATATTTGGTGGGTGGCTGGCCAGAGGATTGCTCTTCCCTCTTGTGGAGCCAGATGCTACCGTGAGTGACTGTGGAAGGCCCAGCTTTACTTTTTTGGGAGAATATTTGTCCCCTGGCAGGACCACGGCAGGGCTCTGAATTCGTTTTGGAGAGGAGTTTCCTGATGACTGACTTCGACTGGTGGCTGAAGCACAGCACTTAATGCCTTTCTTTAGCTCTTTGACCCTGCAAATAAACCATTGTATAGTAAATGTGTATTCTCACATGCTCTGCAATTCCTTTTCTATAGCTTTCATGGAAAACTAAAAACAATGAAAGTATTACAAGGATTGGCAGGGATTTTTTTTTTTAATATGGGAGAGAGTAAGGAAAAGGGACATTCTATTTCAGCATGACATATCTGCCCTGCACCTGAAGAAAAGAGGGCTGGGCTGGCACAATGGTGCCGCAGGGAAAATTGCCACTTGAAATGCTGGCATCCCAAATTGGAGCGCTGCTTCAAGTCCCGGCTGCTCTGCTTCTAACCCAGCTCCCTGCAAATACACCTGGGAAAGCAGTGGATGATGGCCCAAGTACTTGGACCTTGCCACCCACATAGGAACCCAAGTGGAGTTCCAGGTTCTTGGCTTCAGTCTGGCGGCTGTCACAGCCATCTGGGGAGTAAACTAGTGGGTGGAAGGTGTGTGTGTGTGTTGTGTGTCTGTCACTCTTTCAAATAAACAAAAAGCTGTGTCTTTGAGGACATAAAAATACATCCAACATTTCATCAGAATGATCGGAAGAGTTTTACAAATCACTGCAGCCCAAGTGAGGGCCAGGCCAGGGAAGCCAGTGTCAGAACTGCACTATATCAGGGCATAACAAGTATACAGAAAATAAAAGATAAGTTAATTTGGTATATTTTTTAAGTAAAGTAGGAATTTTTTGAAAGAATGCATGCAATTTGAATCTTTTTTTTTTTTTTTCAATTATGCGGCTGGTGCTGTGGCGTAGCAGGTAAAACCACCACCTGTAGTGCCGGCTTTCCATATGGGTGCTGGTTCAAGTCCTGGCTGCTCCACTACTGATCCAGTTCTCTGTTTTGGCCTGAGAAAGCAGCAGAAGATGGCCCAACTCCTTGGGTCCCTGCACCTGTGTGGGAGACCCGGAGGAAGCTCCTGGCTCCTGGCTCTGGATTGGTGCAGCTCCGGCTGTTGCAGCCATCTGGGGAGTGAACCCTCAGATGGAGGACCTCTTTCTCTCTCTCCCTACTTCTGCCTCTCTGTAACTCTGCCTTTCAAATAAATAAATCTTTTAAAAAACTGATTTATTTGGAAAGTAGAGCCACAGAGAGGAAGAGACAGAGTTAGACAGAAAGATACCTTTTACACATTGTTCAGTCCCAAAATGACCATAACAGTCAAGTCTGGGCCAGGCTGAAGCCAGGAGCCTCGAACTCCATCCAGGTCTCCCAGATGGGTAGCAGAGGCCCAAGCACTTAAGCCACATTCTGCTGCTTTCCCAAGCACAGTATCAGGGAGCTGGATAAAAAGGAACAGTCAGGACTTCAACTAGTGCCCCTATGGGAGTGCCAGCATTGCAGGTAGGGCTTAACTTACTATACACCAGCCTCTATTTTATTCTAATTTATTTGAAAGGAAGAAAGGCAGAGAGCTTTTAACCTCTGGTTCATTTCCCAAATGCCTGCAACAGCTGAGGCTGGCCCAGGCTGAAGCCAGGATCTGGATCTTAATCTGCATCTCCCACACTGGTGGCAGTGACCCAAGTACTGGAGTCATCACTTGTTGCCTCTCAGGGTGTACACTAGCAGGAAGCTGGGCCATTAGCAGGGCTGGGATTTGAATCCAAGCACTCCAACATGGGATGCAGGCTATTATAAGTGTTAGATAACTGCTGCATCACAGTGCTTGCCCTTGTACAAAAAATTCTGAGATACATGCTTAAAGCTGGGGGCGTGGAGGGGTGGTGGGGGAGGGGTTGTTTTCTAAAATGTTCACAGGAAAGGTGTAACATGTCTGCTTGCTCTCTCCTACATAGTGCTTAAGTGATTCTGTCTTGGCAAATAATAGGTATTCTATCTCTTATAAATTGGGCTGAGGCTAATCAGTAGAAGAAAATTCTACTGAAAATCCTACTCCAAGTTAAACTTCCATTTTACACTAGCCATTGAAAAGCCACTGATGGAGTCAACTTCTGAAGGAATGTGTCATCTTCCTCTTAATACAGCTGCACACTCAGGGCCTGCCAGGTGGCGTTCCTTATAGCACTAATTACTTCAAGAACAAGGTTGAAGAGCTCAAGGTCAGGACTTCACGTGTGTGTGAGATATTGCATACACACTCACATGTATGCAGATACACACATGCACTCACAAAGCCTGCTGCCTAGGAGCTGACTTACCGGTCAGCATAGCGCAAGGTATTCAGAGTGTGTTCAGTGGCCACATGGCTTGGTGAAATGTTGGCGATCATACAGGTTTTGGCGTTGCCAACAAAAGAGTCCTTCAAGACCTGTTTAAAACAGAAGGCAGGTCATAAAGCCAACTAACAAGGGCATAGCAAATGCCTCCTAAGTGCAGAGCCCTGCGCCACATTTCCCCTCTGTCCACAAAGAGGCAATTCACAAAATACCAATGATCAATAAACACAGAAAAAAGTACTCAACACCATTAACCAAAGAAATTAAAATAAACCATTTTAAAAAAACTAGTATTTTTTGCCAGTAAGATGAAAAAATACTGATGATTTCTGTGCACTGTGAGGGCCCAGGGAAATACATGGACATGAACCATGCACCATGTACTGGGATAATCTCCTGCAATAGGCAATATGGACCCAAATATAAAAAATATACACACCATTGGTTTGGCAATTACACTTTTATGACTTTATATTAAGCAGGTAATTGCTCAAATGACCAAAAAAAGTATACATAGGATACTCATTTCAAAATTATTTATAATACAGAGTTAGAAATAATTTAGGAGTCTATAAACATGTAAACATGGAACAAACAACTATAATATAACCATTAAACATGATTATGTATATCTGTACTGAAGAACATGTAGAAGCCAGAGCTGTGTATAGCAGGTTAAGCCTCTGCCTGTGGCACCAGCATCTCACATGGGTGCCAATTTATGTTCCAGCTGCTCCTCTTCCGAACCAGCTCTCTGCTTATGGCCTGGGAAAGCAGTGGAAGATGGCCCAAGTGCTTGGGTCCCTGCACCCACATGGGAGACCCGGACAGAGCTCCAGGCTCCTGGTCTTGGCCCAGCTCAGCCCTGGACACTGTGGCCATTTGGGGAGTGAATCAGTAGATGGAAGCTCGCTCGCTCTCTCTTCCCCTTTCCCTTCCCCCCCTCCCCCTCTCCCTCCCTCATCCTTCCTCCCACCTCTCCCTGTAAATAAATAATTCTTAAAAATAAACCTTTGAGTGAAAAAGGTGTATGATTCTATAACTCTGTGTAGCTACATGGGCAGAGGGATGACTGGAAGGATGCTCACTATAATGTGGAAGCAATTATTACTGGGTGGGTGGGGGAGTTTTAAGGCCTTTTGTATTTTCTTTGTATTTGTACATACTGTTTGGATTATTTTAAAATTCACAGAAACACATTTTCTGGAGATAGCAAACTTTTTTTTTTTTTTTTTTTAAGAGCTTTTTTTTTTATTTTTTTATTTTTTTTTTATTTTTTTTTTTATTTTTTTTTTTGACAGGCAGAGGGGACAGGGAGAGAGAGAGACAGAGAGAGAAAGGTCTTCCTTTGCCGTTGGATCACCCTCCAATGGCCGCCGCTGCAGCCGGCGCACCGCGCTGATCCGATGGCAGGAGCCAGGATCCAGGTGCTTTTCCTGGTCTCCCATGGGGTGCAGGGCCCAAGCACCTGGGCCATCCTCCACTGCACTCCCTGGCCATAGCAGAGAGCTGGCCTGGAAGAGGGGCAACCGGGACAGAATCCGGCGCCCCAACCGGGACTAGAACCCAGTGTGCCGGCGCCGCAAGGTGGAGGATTAGCCTATTGAGCCACGGCGCCGGCTGATAGCAAACGTTTTAAAAAATGATAGTGCTCGGACTTACCTCCAATGGTGGAACTAGAAATGTGCCAGGGGATTTCAACTCAATCTTACCAAGGAGGCAGGTACCAATGCCAGCGCACTTGGTAAAGTGATAAGTATGAATACACAACCGATCAAAAAGATAAGGTAAGTGTCGAAGAGATTTCACAAATAAGACCAGTGTAAGTAAATAATGGATAGAATTAAAAGGGAGAGAATGATCCTGCGGGGGAAGCAGGACACACAGCAGACTCATAGAATGGCAAACGCCCAAAACAGCACTCCTGCCTCAGAATCAACCCTTGGGACATTCGGATCTGGCTAAAAGGTCCATGAGAGTCTCACAGGCATGGAAAGCCATGACACGGTGGCAAAAAACAATCTAAATGAAAGATCCTGGTGAACAAGACCCCAGCAGAAGGAACAGGCCATCAAGGAGAGAGGCGCCTTTCTCTGAAGGGAGGAAGGAACCTCCACTGTGATATGGCCTTGACTAAACAAGTTCAGAGTTGGTGAACTCAAGGGGCTTCCATAGCCTAGACAGCTCATGGCAAGAGCCTCGGGTGATTGCTGACGTCATAAATAAGAGTGCCAATTGTTAAAACAACAACGGGAGTCACTGGGTACATGCTCCCCACGTAGGCTCTCTGTCCTTAATGAAACTTAAAAACAACACTACTAGTCAAACAATACCCTATACCTTGTGCGGTTGTTTGAGGGCAGCCTGTTGAAATCCTTGCTTAGTATATACTAAGTTGATCTTCTGTATATGAAGGTAATTGAAAATGAAACTCGATGAAGGGCGGGATGGGAGAGGGAGTGGGAGAGGGGAGGGCCGCGGGAGGGAGGGAGGGAGGTTGGGGGGGAAGCCACAACAATACAAAAGTTGCACTTTGTAAATTCACATTTATTAAATAAAAAAAATAAACACACACACACACACACACACACAAAAATGATAGTGCTAAGGCAGGCTTGGGACTAACCCTGTAAGAAGGTTCAAAGTCATGTTCGAAAAGATAAAATCTAACAGCTGAGTTATTTTTGTTTTAAAAATTTATTGGCTGGCGCTGCAGCTCACTAGGCTAATCCTCCGCCTGTGGCGCCAGCACCCCGGGTTCTAGTCCCGGTCGGGGCACCAGATTCTGTCCCGGTTGCTCCTCTTCCAATCCAGCTCTCTGCTGTGGCCCGGGGAGGGGGCCAGTGGAGGATGGCCCAAGTGCTTGGGCCCTGCACCCGCTTGGGAGACCAGGAGGAGGCACCTGGCTCCTGGCTTTGGATCGGCGCAGCACGCCAGCCGTAGTGGCCATTTGGGGGGTGAACCAATGGAAAAGGAAGACATTTCTCTCTCTCTCTGTCTACTCTGTCAAAAAAAAAAAAAATTATTTTATTTGAAAGGCAGAGTGACAGAGGGACAGATAAAGACAGACAGACATCTTCCATCTGCTGGTTCACTCCCCAAAGGGTGAAGCCAGGAGCCTGGAACGGTATCTGGTCTCCCACTTGTGTGGCAGGGGCCCAAGCACTTGGACCATCTTCCACTGCTTTCCCAGGCACAACAGCAGGGAGCTGAATCAGAAGTGGAGAGCCAAGGCTCAAACTGGCACTCACATGGGATGCCAGCGTTGCAAACAGTGGCTTAGCCCACTGTGCCACATCATTGGCCCCATGCAGCTGAGTCATTATAGGTCCTATGAGGCCACTAGCCTACAGCACAAAGTAAAAATCCCTCTCACAAGTTAGGCTGGCTTCATTCTGCAGCACACAGATCCTCTTCTAGGTCTGCTTCTAGTGCACAGGACATGGTGCTCAAAGGAACCCAGGGTATCCATAATCATCTTCACAGGGGTCTATACCTAGACAGACCCCTCCCCATGCCACTCTCCTGCAGCCATTACAGATACTGTTTCATTGTCTACTGGTGTTGTCTGTTAATAAAGAGGCACATTTTCACGATGAAAAAGCAAGATAAAATTACTTACAGTTCAGAATAGTCATAATTTGCAAAATTTTTTGTGTAGTTTTTCTTTTATTGCATATTGTTTTGATAAAATAGTAAGTTCACTGGCATCATGGCATAGTAGGCTAAGCCTCCGCCTGTGGTGTTGGCATCCCATATGGGCACCAGTTCAAGCCCTGGCTGCTCCGCTTCTGATCCAGCTTCTGCTAATAGCCTAGAAAAGCAGTGTACCCTCCTGCACCCACATGGGAGACCCAAAAGAAGCTCCTGGCTTCAGATGGGCCCAGCTCCTGTCATTGCGGCCATTTGGGGAGTGAACCAACGAATGGAAGACCTTTCTCTGTCTCTCCCTCTCTCTGTAACTCTGCCTCTCAAATAAATAAATAAAATCTTTTAAAAAAGAAGAAAAATGCAGAAGTACAAATACCACTTGATTTCTTAACAAGGCATCGAATTCAGTCACCCTTAGAAGCAAAAATTATATATAAATATAAATATAAAAAGAAACTGGAAGTTCTGGGGCTGGTGCTACTATGGCATAGTGGGTAAAGCCACCACCTGCAGCACTGGCATCCCATATGAGGCCAGTTTGAGATCTGGCTGCTCCACTTCTGATCCAGCTTCCTGCTAATGCACTTGGGAAAGCAGTGGAGGAGGGCCCAAGTGCTTTGGGCCCCTGCACCCATGTGGGAGACCTGGAGGAAGCTCCTGGCTTCTGATTGGCTCAGCTTTGACTGGGGAGTGAACCAGTGGATAGAAGAATCTCACTGTCTGCCTCTAACTCTGCCTTTCAAATAAAATGAATAAATCTTTAAGCAAAAAAAACATTAAGTTCTATAGTCATAATCTTATAACATGAAAAGTTAGTTTCACCTTTATCCCCATAACTACTCTGCTGGATATATTCAATGCTAACTATTTCTTCTTGGGAAAATGCTTTAAAATCACACAGGTAATTACATTATTACAGTGTTCTACAGTTTGTTGTGTACATCACAATAGAGCATGGTTATCTTTCAGTATATGTAAAAATCTCTCTCATTCTTTTTAACTGTACCATTGTACTGAAAACACTGGTCTAAGTCTTATAGCCAACCAAGAAAGGGCCAAGTACAACTATACTACCTCTTCAAAGATTCCATGACTCCACTCAATCAGCAAAAGTGTTGCTGTCCCTTTGGACTCCAGCTACTGGGTATTGCAGAGCTCTCTGTCTGAATAAGTCCCTCTCTAAAGTCCTCGTAGATTGAGAGCTCCTGGGAGGAAAGTGGCTCCTCTCCTTCTCTTGAAAGCACCTTGTCCTGCTGGCAATGAATGCTGTCTGAATGAACAAATGAGTGGAAGATGGAAAAAATGAATCAACCAGGACAAACTCAAGGGGCACATTCAGCTTACCTGAGTTAATTTGCTTTGCCTGAAAGGAGTATGGGCATGTTCCTGATCCAGTGCTCGGATACATTCCTTCAGCTGCAAAATGGAAGAACAACAATCAAATCAAGGATGACATACACAAAGAGTTAAGAGATCAGATGCTACATCCATAGCAAGCTTATTTTTCTTAAGTGAGGGATGGGGGCGGTAAGAGTTTGGTGCAGCAGTTAAGATGCCTCTTGGGACACTCGCATTCCATACTGGAGTGCCTGGGGTCAGGTTCTGGCTCTGCTTCTAATTCCAGCTACCTGGCAGTGCATACCCTGGGAGGCATCAGGTGTGGGCTCAAGTAGTTGGGTCCTTGCTACCCACATGGGAGAACTGAACTGAGTTCCTGACTCCTGACTTCAAACTAATCCTGACCCTGCTCCAGCTGTTGAAGGAATTTGGAGAGTGAACCCAGAGGCAGGAGATCTCTTTTAATTTATGGGTCAAAGAGAAACAGAAGTCACCGTGAAAGAGCTCCAAACAGCCAAATCTGGTACCCTTTGAGCAACAAAATAAATGACAGAAATAGATTATAATCCAATGAATAAAGGAAATATCTATTCACTGATATGAGAGGTCTTCAAAAAGCTCACGCAGTAGTAGGTGAGCAGCAGAGGTGTGCACATTTGAGACACGAGTTGGGATGGCTGTGTGGTTTAGACGCCAGTTGGGATGCTTTTGTTCCGTATCAGAGTACCTGGGTTCAATCCCTGGCTCTGGCTCCTGTTGGTGAAGACCCTGGGGGGCAGCAGTGATGCTCAAGTGGTTGGGTTCCTACTATCCATGTGGGAGATCTGTATTGAGCACCCAGCTCCTGGCTAAGTCTTCAAATCAGACCCAGACCCAGTCAGCTGTTGTGGGCATTTGGGTTGTGAGCTAGTGGATGGGGAGCTTGCTCTGCCTATCTCTTTGATTCTCTAACAAATAAAATTTGTAAAAAAGCTCATGGTGGCAGGAAGGGTGGTATTGTGGCACAATGGGTTACACTGTCACTTGCAATGCTGGCATATCAGAATGCTAGTTCAAGTCCTGGTTAAACTACTCCCAGCCCTGCTAATGTGTGTGCGAAGGCAGTGGGGGATGGCCCAAATGGTTGGGCCCTGCTACCCAAATAAAAGACCAGGATAGAGTTCTTGGTTACTGGCTTCAGCCTGGCATAGCCCTGGCTTCTTACAGCCACTTGAGGCATGAAAGAGGGAATGAAAGACCTGTCTCTCCTTCTCTGTTACTCTCCCTTTCAAATATAAAAACATTTTTAAAAAGGATCATGGAAAATGTCTATTACAAAAAAAAAAACCTGCATTTAAAAAGTTTTTGCATCAAAATAAACTTAGCTATTAATACCATTTCTCATGAACTTTTTTTAAGATTTATTGTATTTATTAGAGAGTTACAGAGAGAGAGGTAGAGCGAGAGAGCAAGAGAGCGAGAGAGCGGTCTTCTATCTATCTACTGGTTCATTCCCCAAATGGCCACAACGGCCAGAGCTGAACTAATTTGAAGCCAGGAACTTCTTCCAGGTCTCCCACGCAGATGCAGGCGCCCAAGCACTTGGACCATCTTATACTGCTTTTGTGGACCATAGCAGAGAGCTGGATCAGAAGTGGAGCAGCCAGGACTCAAACTGGTGCTCATATGGGATGCTGGCGCTGCAGGTCGAGGCTTCAACCCACTGTGCCACAGTGCTGGCCCCTCTCATGAACCTTTTTTTTTAAAAAAAAGATTATTTATTTATTTACAGAGAGAGAGAGGGAGAGACAAAGAGATCTTCTACATGCTGCTTCACTCCCCAACTGGTGGCAAGAGCCAGGGCTGGGGCAGGCAAAAGCCAGGAGCCATGAACATATGGGTCTCCCACGTAAAGGGAGTCATCTTGCGCTGCTTTCCCAGGCACATTAGCAGGGAGCTAGATTGGAAGTGGAGCAGCGGGACTCGAATTAGCACCCACACGGGATGCCTGCATCACAAGTGATGCCTTAACTGCTATGCCACATGGCCAATCCTATGAGCTTTTTGAAGTGTACTCATATAATAATTTAATAAACTGGGGAGAAAGCGCAGTTTTTTCTCACAGCAGAGTTCCAACTAATCAACGAAGAATGACAGGAATTCCATCAGGTAAACACCATGCTAATAAATGTTGCAGGTAAGAAGTATCAAGAGATGCTAAAATTAGAGAGTAAAAGGCTGTTATAAAACAAGGTATTTGTACAGTTTCAAAGTATCTGCCACATATATTTATAATTACAAAGAGGCAAACGGTAATTTCATAGTGGAGAAACCTAGCATATACCACCTTAACCAATAAAGATTAACATCAGCACATCACCAGTACTAAGACGGACTGACGTCACATATTGTTATGGATTGTTTGTATCCCCCTCAAATTCGTATGTTGAAATCCTAGCCCCAAGGTGATAGTATAATGGGTTGGGCCTCTGGGAGGTGTTTAGACCATGAAGGCAGAGCTTACATGAATGGGATTAGTTAGTGCCCTTATAACAGGCCCCAGAGAAGTTATTTGCCCCTTTTCACCATGTGAGGACACAGTAAGAACTGGGCCTTGATCTAAGACTGCCTAATCTCTAGAACTATGAAAAATAGATGTCTGTTGTTTGAGCCACCCAGTCTGTGGCGTTTTTGTTATAGCAGCCCAAATGGACTACTGACACGCACCACTGGATAGGACACACCTTGAGAGGGTAATGCCTTCCACGGCATTGCCACTAATAACTTGTAATTTCAATCTAATCATGAGGAAATTAACAGAAACTGAGAGTCTCCAAAATAACTGTCTGGCATTCTTCAAACATGTCAAGTTCATGAACGGCAAAACTGAGGAGTCGATGGAGACATGACAACCCAAAGTGATACAAGATCTCGGCCCTGAAAAAGGATAGCAGCAGGACTGCTTGTGAAATTCAAACAAGGTCTGCGGATTATTTAATAGTATTATGCCAATGTTAATTTTCTGACTCAGATCATTGTACTATGGGTAATGTAAGATGGTAACACTTGGGGTAGCTGACTAAAGTAGTATACACGAATGCCATGAATAATTACTTCTGTGACTTTTTTTAGTAAATTTAAAATTATTCAAAGAAATTAAGGATAGAAATAAAAGGATGCTGATTCCCTCTTTCTTGTATTCTCAATTTATCCCTCATGAGGTGTGGAAAGAAAATACCCAGCTGGAGACTTCAGTTCGGGGGGAGGGGGGGAGGACTTAAATAATGTGAAGAAGCACATGGCAGCACTTACGCAGCTCTATAAAGGAATAAAGAAAATTTCCATACATAGCCATGGAGAAATCTTCGGGATACTGTTATGTAAAAGCAAAGTACAGAAGTGTTTACAGTGTGTTTCCTTCTTCCTCAGAAAAGGGGTGAATACAAATACATAGGTGGTTAAAATCATTAGGCTTGGGGCTGGTGCTGTGGTGTAGAAGGTAAAGCTGCTGTCTGAGATACTGGCATCTCATATGGGTGCCAGCTGGAGTCCTGGATGCTCTGCTTTTGATTCAGCTCCTTGCTAATGTACCTGGAAAAGCAGTGGAAGATGTGCCAAGTGCTTGGGCCCCTGCACACATGTAGGAGACCTGGAGGAAGCTTGTGGCTCCTGGCTTTGGTCTTGTCTAGCCCTGCTGTGGCTACTTGGGGAGTGAACCAGAGGATGTAGGATCTCTCTAACTCTGCCTTTCAATAAAATAAATCTTGAAAAAAATAAAATCATTATGCAAAAAAAGGCTTACAGAAAACTCACCAATAGAAGAATTAAGCTGATAATATGTTTGAATCTCTTTGGTCTTAAAATCAGAGAAAGACATGCAGACATTCTATACCTCCTGATGAATCACTATAGGAAGTCTTATGAGTTATTATTATTTTTTGACAGGCAGAGTGGACAGTGAGAGAGAGAGACAGACAGAGAGAAAGGTCTTCATTTGCCGCTGGTTCACCCTCCAATGGCCGCCACACCGTGCTGATCCGAAGGCAGGAGCCAGGTACTTATCCTGGTCTCCTATGGGGTGCAGGGCCCAAGCACTTGGGCCATCCTCCACTGCACTCCCGGGCCACAGCAGAGAGCTGGCCTGGAAGAGGGGCAACCGGGATAGAATCCAGCGCCCCGACCGGGACTAGAACCCGGTGTGCCGGCGCTGCAAGGCGGAGGATTAGCTTAGTGAGCTGCTGTGCCGGCTATTATTTTTTTTTTTTTTAAATGGGATGCTGGCACTGGAGGTGGCGACTTTACCTGCTACACCACAGTGCTGCCACCACCCCCTTTTTAAAGATTTATTTATTTATTTATTTAAAAGTCAGATTTACACAGAGAGGAGAGAGGAGAGAGAGAGAGAGAGAGAGGGAGGGAGGGACAGAGACAGAGGGGTCCTCCATCCAATGGCTCATTCCCCAATTGGCCGCAATGGCCGAGGCTGTAACGATCTGAAGCCAGGAGCAGGTAGCTTCTTCTGATTCTCCCATGTGGGTGCAGGGCCCAAGGACTTGGCCATCCTCCACTGCTCTCCCAGGTCATAGCAGAGAGCTAGACCGGAAGTGGAGCAGCCAGGTCTTGAACGGGTGCCCATATGGGATGCCGGTGCATCAGGCAAGGGTGTTAACCCGCTGTGCCACAGCACCTGCCCCATGAATTATTCCTGCAAAAAACAAACAAACAAACAAAAAAAAAAAACAAAAAAACAGAGCCCAAACTTGATCTAGCCTCAAGTAATATCGCCCAATAGAAATATGTGAGCCACAAATAAAAATTACATGCATAATTTAAAATATCTAGCAGCAGGAATGAGTGTTTGCTCAAGAGTTAAGATACTTGTGGGGCCAGTACTGTGGCATAGTAGGCTAAGCCTCTACCTGTAGGCACCAGCATCCCATATGGGTGCCACTTCGAGTCCTGGCTGCTCCTCTTCCGATCCAGTTCTCTGCTTATGGCCTGGGAAAGCAGTGAAACTGGCCCAAGTCCTTGGGTCCCTGCATCCATGTGGGAGACGTGGAAGAGGCTCCTGGCCCCTGGCTTTGCATTAGCTTAGCTCCAGCTGTTACAGCCATTTGGGGAGTGAACCAGCGGATGGAAGACCTTTCTCTCTGTCTCTCCCTCTCTCTGTAACTCTACCTCTCAAAAAAAAAAAAAAAAAAAAAAAAAAAAAAAAAAAAAATCTAAGAAAAAAAAAAAAAAGGAGTTAAAGACACTTGTGTCCCATATCAGAGTACCTGGGTTCAATATCCAACTCTGTTCCTGACTCCAGTTTCCTGTTAATGTAGACCCATGGGAGGCAGCAGAGATGGCTCAAGTAATTGGGTTCCTGACATCCATATGGGAGATCTGTGTTGTGTTCTGGCTGGTTGTGGGCATTTGGGGTGTTAATCAGCAGATGACAGCTCTGTCTCTCAAATAAATAAAAATAAAACCCCAAATTTCCTAATAGTCTTTTTTTTGGTTAAAGATTTATTTGAAAGACAATAATACAGAGAGAGATACAGGAAGAGAGAGGTCTTCCATCTGCTGGTTCACTTCCCAAATGGCCGCAACAGCCAGGGCTGGGCCAGGGAGAAGTCAGTGGCAGGACCTTCTTCTGGCCTCCTACATGAGTGCAGGGGCCCAAGCCCTTGGGCCATCCTCTGCTACTTTCCCAGGTGCATTAGCAAGGAGCTAGATTGGTAGTGAAGCAGCAGGGGATTGAATCAGTGCCCGTATGGGATGCTGGCATTGTAGGTGGCAGCTTAATACACTACACCACAGTGGTATATTAAGAATAAGAGTCCAGGGGTCAGTGCCATGGCTCACTTGGTTAATCCTCCACCTGCGGCACCGGCATCCCATATGGGCTCTGGGTTCTAGTCCCGGTTGCCCCTCTTCCAGTCCAGCTCTCTGCTGTGGCCTGGGAGGGCAGTGGAGGATGGCCCAAGTGCTTGGGCCCTGCACCCACATGGGAGACCAGGAGGAAGCACCTGACTCCTGGCTTTAGATCGGCGCAGCGCGCCGGATGTAGCAGCCATTTTGGGGGTGAACCAACGTAAGGAAGACTATTTCTCTGTCTAACTATGCTTGTCCAAAAAAAAAGAGTCCTGGGGCCAGCGCTATGGCGCAGTGGGTTAATGCCCTGGCGCAGTGGGTTAATGCCCTGGCTTGAGGCGCCGGCATCCCATATGGGTGCCGGTTCTAGTTCCGGCTGCTGCTCTTCTGATCCAGCCCTCTGCTATGGCCTGGGAAAGCAGTAGAAAATGGCCCAAGACCTTGGGCCCCTGCACCCGTGTGGGAGACCCGGAAGAAGCTCCTGGCTCCTGGCTTCAGATCAGCACAGCTCCAGTGGTTATGGCCAAATGGGGAGTGAACCATTGGATGGAAAACCTCTCTCTCTGCTTCTCCTATCTCTGTGTAACTCTGACTTTCACATAAATAAATAAATCTTTAAAAACAAAAAAACAAAAAAGGGCCGGCGCCGCAGCTCACTGGGCTAATCCTCTGCCTTGCGGCACCGGCACCCGGGGTTCTAGTCACAGTCAGGGCGCCAGATTCTGTCCCGGTTGTCCCTCTTCCAGGCCAGCTCTCTGCTGTGGCCAGGGAGTGCAGTGGAGGATGGCCCAAGTGCTTGGGCCCTGCACCCGCATGGGAGACCAGGATAAGTACCTGGCTCCTGCCATCGGATCAGCGCGGTGCGCCGGCCGCGGCGGCCATTGGAGGGTGAACCAACGGCAAAAGGAAGACCTTTCTCTCTGTCTCTCTCTCTGTCTACTCTGCCTGTCAAAAAAAAAAAAAAAAAAAAAAAAAAAAGAAGAATAAGAGTCCTGGGGCTGGTGCTGTGGTGTAGTGGATAAAGCTGCTGCTTGCAGCACTGGCATCCCATATGGGTGCTGGTTGAGACCCAGCTGCTCCACTTCCCTTCCAGCTCTCTGCTATGGCCTGGGAAAGCAGTGGAAGATGGCCCAAGTCCTTAGGCCCCTGCACCCATGTGGGAGACCTGGAAGAAGTTCCTGGCTCCTGGCTTTGGACTGGCTCAGCTCCAGCAGTTGCAGCCACCTGGGGAGTAAACCAGTGGATGGAAGACCTTTCTCTCTCTATGCCTCTATCTCTCTGTAACTCTGCCTTTCAAATAAGTAAATAAATCTTTAAAAAATTAAGAGTCCTTATTTCTCTGAGATATATAATAAAATACTGGTAAAAGAAATGACAAGATAACTAAGACTTTTCTTAAAGTAATTCAAGCAGAGAAGGTTAAATTTTTTTTTCTATGTTGATAACTGTCAAAGCTGGGAAACAGGTATATGGGAGACCATTGTATTATTTGTTCTACTTTTGTATGTTTGAAAAATTAATGCAATTTTTAAAACTTGCAGAGAGGGAGAAAGTTTACCATTTAGCAACTGCAGAAATACTTATGTTCCTAATGGGGACTGACCACAGGAAGAGAAGGCAGGGAGAAAAAAAAAAAGAGTTATCTAGGATTGTCAAGAGTCTGACTGGGTGCCCTCTAACCCCAACTCCAGAACTCCACTGCCAGGTAAGAGTATATCTGCTGCTCTACTGATTTCCCCACCTCCCTTTACCCACTCTGGCTGATTGTAAAAGGAAAAATCTCTCCAGAAGGAATTTTAGAATAAGGATTTTGAACAACTTACAGCCAAAAGACTCTGATTTATTTCTGCGCCTTCCATCTTTGTCTGCCTATCTGAGTCCCTGGCATCTGCTGCTCTTTCACTGCCAGCCAAGTCAATAAAAGAGATCCTAGAGAAAAGAAACAGCAAGAATGATTTTTTGGGGACTATTGACATTTTTTGACCTCAGGAAGAAATACTGGCTCATCCTCAGGAAAAAAAAAAACATTACTCTCAGCATTCCAAAAGCGTCACAAGATTCTGATCTGTCAGCTGCTGTTGGAACTGTTCACGCGGACACTTCCATTGGCTTTAATCATGTGAGAAAGAATGAGTGAAATTAACAAAATATTTTTTTCCGTAAGGCCAAATGATCACAATGCAAATCACTTATATGACCACTTAGATAATGAAATACAAACTTTTGTGGGCTACTTTCCAATTTAAAAAAAAAAAGCAAGAAAGAGACTCATTACTCAAAGGTGAGATAGGCTCATCCATCAGCGTGGCAGAGAGTTGCTAAGATAGCACTAGAGAGGCAATGGATGTATCCAATTGTCTCACAGCTTCTCTCAAGAAGAATGGATTAATAACTGCCCCTCCCCCTTTCTTTATGGCCTGTAAGCTCTCTAAGATGCATTTTCTGCTGTTTCTCTGCTGATACTGTGTTTTATGTTAGAAGCAATCAATGTCCCTTCTAATAACTTAGGGTTGACCAACAATAGGTCATTACTTCATGGTTAATCAACTGATGGCACTTGAGTACAATGATTTATTTCAGGGCTAACAACTCAACTCTGTATCCCTGCAATGAAAAATTCTATGGTGGGAGGGTGTTCTGTTGTTGACAACACATATTTCAAAGTCATACTAAGGAAAGGCAGACAATGCAATTCCCTGCATATTTCCAGCTTACCTGCCAAATGTCCTCTTGGCTGAATCTTTGATCTGAATCTGGATGATAGCATGGGAACGAGAGGAGTCTGCATTAACTCCAGTGGCTCCAGTGCTGCGCTCCTTGCTGCCCTTTAAGATCACCTAAAAACAAAATCCACAGGATGACTTCCCCCAAGGAGCAAACAAAACCCTCTGGTTCTTAAGAGTTGGCTAAGAGCAATAGAGATCAAACACAAAATTTGGTCAGTACACTACAGTTTTTTCTGTCTAGGTGGAAAGCTGCCCAAACACTAAATCATATAGAGTAAGTACCCAAAGGCAATGAGAACAATATGGAATACTAATCTTGTCAGAGGACATTCAAAAGCTCAAGAGCTAATTTACTTCTTGATCTCATATACTCTTTTTAATATCTTTGATGGATTTAGACTAACTAAAAATCCCCAGGGCATAACTTGGCTCCAAGCAAGGTCTCATAATACCCATCTATCTTAGTAACTGAAGCAAAGGACAGAAATGTGCATCATGGAATGACTGATCACATCCACCTGTTCACCCAGGATGTCGTCATAAAGGGGGCCAGGCATGAGGTATAGAAACATGGAAGTGACGAGTTACTGTAATTACTATGAGCCCATGATTTCCCTGGAGAACAGTCCTCCCTCCACTCCAACTGGGAACAGACTAACTGGGACTCCTCTGGCCTCCAAAGCATGAGGGAAGGGGGAGGGGAAGCCTCAGGATTGGCCTCTAGCCATCGAAAACACAGCCATATTTGAACATACTGCCCTGATTTTGGACAGGGGGAGGAATCTCAATTACTAAGAATTAAAAAGGTGAAGGACTTTAAAAACATTATCTGTTAGAATCCCCCCAACAGCCTGAGGTGAGGACTAAGTATGATTATCATCCAGGTTGCAGCTGAGGAACAAATTCAGCGGTTGATTTGCTTAGTCTGTTGTATGGCAGAGCCAAATTCCACATCTGGTATGTCTGATTCCATGTTGTTTCTACTACACTGTGGGGCACTTATGATGAATTCATTTATTTTGGAGTGGAATTAAGAGGAAGGAAATCCTTTTTGTCCCAATCTCTCAGAATTTTAATTTATATCATATTGAACATAGTTTCCAAATCAAGCACCTAAAAGTTGAGGGTCAAACTTCAAAAAGAGGCCATAAAATATCATTTCAAGTAGGGGCAGGTAACTTTCTTTATAATTTAACTAAAAATAAATTCTTCCACAGTCTAATAGCTATGTGTGTGTGTGTGTGTGTGTGTGTGTGTGTTTTTCAGACAGAGTGGACAGTGAGAGAGAGAGAGAGAGACAGAGAGAAAGGTCTTCCTTTGCCATTGGTTCACCTCCAATGGCCGCCGCAGCACCGCGCTGATCCGAAGGCAGGAGCCAGGTGCTTCCTCCTGGTCTCCCATGGGGTGTAGGGCCCAAGCACTTGGGCCATCCTCCACTGCACTCCCGGGCCACAGCAGAGAGCTGGCCTGGAAGAGGGGCAACTGGGAGAGAATCCGGTGACCCGACCGTGACTAGAACCCGGTGTGCTGGCGCCGCAAGGCGGAGGATTAGCCTGTTGAGCCGCGGCACCGGCCACAGCTATGTTTCTAAAGATTATATGAGACTTAAAATCAAACTTTAGAATAAGTGTAAACAGCTCACCAAAAATTTAAAGAGACTAAATGATAAATCTGTTTGAAAAGAGAACTTGCTAATTTATAAAGCTAGATCATCCAATACATGAACAGCATGTTGTTGCTAATTAGAAATCAGAAGAGTCAGAGTGGAAATTCTGTATATTAAGGTGGTATATAAGTAGCTTGGTGTGCTTTATCTAAGCTCAAATGCTGGGTAGGACACTTAAGGCAAAGCTCTACTTGAACCATTTAATTTAAATACAGTTCCTCATTCTGGCCCCTCCCTATCCCTCTCACTTCATGGTTTCATAATTTGGCTTGCAAGATGACAGATCTTAGATTTGCATTGTTCTTTTTTCAAATTTTTCTCTTTTTCCCCCTTCTCTTCATTAGGAAAGTAAGACATACTTATTCTGGAAAACCTGAGTAAAATAAGAAAACAAGATATTATTTTTTAATATTTTACAGTAAGCCCCATGAAAAGACAGGAGGTTTCAAATCTTTACATTTGTACAAGCAATATGCTTGGCAGAAAAGGGAACGAAGACAGGGAATATCAGTGACTCGTCCAAGGTCACATAAATAAAATATGTTCAGACTAGAAGAAAAACTAGGTACCTTCTTCCACATGTAAGTAATTATGCTACTTCTGCTAGGACCCAGTGAGAGCTCAGATACCTCAAGGCCACACCTAGGAAGGAACTGTGGTTACTGACAGGAAGTTCAAAGGCTGACCTGGTGGTTTACCCTCAAGGGAGTCAAGAATAATGGCCTTGGGGCCAGTGTTGTGGCACAGTGGGTAAAGTCACTGCCTGCAGTGTTGGCATGCCATATGGGTGCCAGTTTGAGTCCTGACTGCTCTATTTCTTCTTTTTTTTTTTTTTTTTGACAGGCAGAGTTAGTGAGAGAGAGAGAAAGGTCTTCCTTTCCCATTGATTCACCCCACAAATGGCCGCCACAGCTGGCGCACTGTGGCCGGCATGCTGAGCCGATCCAAAGCCAGGAGCCAGGTGCTTCTCCTGGTCTCCCATGTGGGTGCAGGGCCCAAGCACTTGGGCCATCCTCCACTGCCTTCCCGGTCACAGCAGAGAGCTGGCCTGGAAGAGGGGCAACCGGGACAGAATCCAGCGCCCCAACTGGCACTAGATTCCGGGGTGCCAGCACCGCAGGCGGAAGATTAGCCTAGTGAGCCGCGCACCAGCCTGCTCTACTTCTAATCCAGCTCTCTGCTATGGCGTGGGATAGCAGTAAAAGATGGCCCAAGGCCTTGGGCCCCTGCAACCACGTGGGAGACACATAGGAAGCTCCTGGCTCCAGATTGGTCCAGCTCCGGCCGTTGCAGCCATTTGGGGAGTGAACCAGCAAATGAAGACCTCTCTCTCTCTCTCTGCCTACCCTTTCTCTGTGTAACTCTGACTTTCAGATAAATTTTTTTTTTTTTTAAAGAATAATGGCTGGCCAGCGCCGCGGCTCAATAGGCTAATCCTCCACCTTGCGGCGCAGGCACACTGGGTTCTAGTTCTGGTCGGGGCGCCGGATTCTGTCCCGGTTGCCCCTCTTCTAGGCCAGCTCTCTGCTGTGGCCCGGGAAGGCAGTGGAGGATGGCCCAAGTGCTTGGGCCCTGCACCCACGTGGGAAACCAGGAGAAGCACCTGGCTCCTGCCTTCGGATCAGCGTGGTGTGCCGGCCGCAGCGGCCACTGGAGGGTGAACCAACGGTAAGGGAGGACCTTTCTCTCTGTCTCTCTCACTGTCCACTCTGCCTGTCGAAAAAAAAATAAAAATTAAAAAAAAAGAATGGGCTTCTGGGATTCTGTTACAGATTTCTGCACTTGGCTTTTTTTTGCACCTTGTCCACCACAATAAATTGGATACCTCTGAATGGGTCTCAAAAAATCGAAAGTGTGGAGGTGGCCTTTCCTGGCTAAATGACTTTTAGCAAAGACATGAAGAAATTTCTGGTATTTTGCAGTTTTCTCAGCGTCATTCACAGCCTCCTACCACTATACCTTTCAGGGTCCATGGTAAAGAGTAGTTAAGCTCTGAGGAGTGAAAATGAGCTAGACTATGAACATCAAAGATCACTGATGGGAGCCAGTGTTGTGGTGCAGTATATTAGGCCAATGCTTGTGACATAGTATCCCATGTTGTAGTGCTGGGGAGTCTTGGTTGCTCCCCTTCCATTCCAGCTCCCTGATAATGTGCCTGGGAAAGCAACAGAAGACGGCCCAAGTACTTGGGACCTTGCCACACAAATGAAAGACCTTGATGGAGTTCCTGCCTCCTGGCTTCAGCCTGGACCAGCCCCAGCAATTTGGGGAGTGAACCAGTAGATGGAAGATCTGTCTCTGTCATTCTGCCTTTCAAATAAGTAAAATCTTTAAAAGAAGTTATCAATGTTTTATAAGTGACATACACTTGAAGAGAAGCGATTAAGAGAATGAAATCTGAGGCCAGACTCTCAAGGTTCATTTGCTAGCTCTACAATATGACTGTGTGAACTATTGCTGCAAATCCTAATTTTTCAGGGCCTCAGGTGTTTTGTTTTATAAAACGGGAATCTCATAGGTCTGTTATGAGGACTAAAAAAATGAAATACATGCAAAACATTCAATATGGGGCCATCCACTCTGGCATAGTGGGTAAAGCCATGGCCTACAGTGCTGGTATCCCATGTGGGTGCTGGTTTGAGTCCCCGTTGCTCCACTTCCTGCCCAGCTCCCTGCTAACATGCCTGGTAAAGTAATGGATGATGGTCATAGTGCTTGGGCACTTGCACACACGGGAGATCTGGAAGAAGCTCCTGATTCCTGGCTTTGAATTGGCCCATTTTAGACGTTGTGGCCACCTAGGGAGAGAACCAGCAAATGGAAGATTTTTCTCTGTCTCTCCTTCTCTCTATAACTCTTTCAAATAAATGAATTTTTTGAAAGATTTATTTATTTGAAAGTCAGAGTTACAAAGAGAGAGAAGGAGAGGCAGAGAGAGAGAGGTCTTCCATATGCTGGTTCACTTCCCAATTGGACACAACGGCCGGAGGTACACCAATCCAAAGCCAGGAGCCAGGAATTTCTTCTGGGTCTCCCATGCGGGTAAAGGGGTCCAAGGACTAGGGCCATCTTCTACTGCTTTCCCAGGCGATAGCAGATCTGGATCAGAAGTGGAGCAGCCAGAACTCGATCAGGAGCCCATATGGGATGCTGACACTGCAGGCAGTGGCTTTACCCGCTATGCCACAGCGTTGGCCCCCAAATAAATAAATCCTAAAAAAATTCAATATCATGATTGGCACATGGTAACATTATTTTTAAAACATTAATTTTTAAAAGGATACTAAAGAATTAAACTCTTTGAGCAGTCTTCCAAATATTAAATTATTTCTTTTAATATATGAAAGCAATCAAGAATTTCATGGGAAAATACATCCTCATAGATCAATATGCGATTCCATGCATTTCCCCGTATAAGCCAAAATTGGAAGGAAGGGATGGAAGAAGGGATAAAAGAAAAAGAGATACAATCTATTTGGGAGAAATGCAAATCTAGGAACTAAGAAAAATGAACACAATAATCTTAAAAATCATTAGGCCTCCTTTTCATCTCACTTTCTTTTCCTCAAACTTCTCCTTCCCTAACCAGAGTCTATCAGGCAAGTTTCTTAAGTTTAGGTCCTTTAGAGACATGTGCCATGTGAGCCATGAAATGGGAACCTGATAAAACAGAAAATAGGACAATTTCTGAATTTTATGGTTCTGGGAAACATTCAGGACTTAATAATACATGCAACAAACTTGGCCAGCATCACATTAAGCATTTTAGTACATTATCTCATGTCCTTTTTTTGACAGGCAGAGTTAGAGACAGAGAGAAAGACCTTCCTTCCATTGGTTCACTCCCCAAATGGCCACCACAGCCGGCACTGCACCGATCTGAAGCCAGGTGCTAGGTGCTTCCTCCTGGTCTCCCATGCGGGTGCAGGGCCCAAGCACTTGGGCCATCCTCCACTGCCTTCCTGGGCCACAGCAGAGAGCTGGACTGGAAGAGGAGCAACCGGGACAGAATCCGCCGCCCCGACCAGGACTAGAACCTGGGGTGCTGACGCCGCAGGCGGAGGATTAGCCTAGTGAGCCATGGCGCCAGCCTATCTCATGTCCTTCTGTCATCTCCAATTATCTATTATCATTCACATGTTTCAGGTTCAGAAAGATAAAGGATATGCTTAAAGATACATGACACTGACACCCAGCTCCCTCTGGTTGCAAGGCTTTAATACCTAAGATTTCCTGCATAAATACCAAAAGGCCAAGAGCTCTGCAGCAGTATGCCACTGTGTATAAAGTATTGCCTGCATACCCCTGAGGCTCATCTAGGAGAAACTCTTGTGTGGGCCTGTTACTAATCACATTCAAGGCAATGAACATCAAAGGTTTATCAGAAGTTCTGCAAATGGATACCTAAGGTTATCGAAAATGTCTATAATAATGGCTCAGGCAGGCTACACAGCAGGCTCATAGATTGACAAACACCCTAAACAGCACTCTGGCCTCAGAATCGGCCCCTAAGGCATTCGGATCTGGCTAAAAAGCCCATGAAAGCATTTCAGGAATGGAAAGCCAAGACACTCTGGCAAAAAATGGCCTACATGAAAGACCTCTGTGAGTGAGATCCAGTGGAAAGAAGGGACCATCAAAGAAGGAGGTACCTTTCTCTGAAGGGAGGAGAGAACTTCCAATTTTATTATGGTCCTGTCTAAATAATGTCGGAGTTTGTGGACTCAAAAGGCTCCCATAGCCTTGGCAGCTCATTACAAGAGCCTTGGGTGATCACTGATGTCATAAATAAGAGTGTCAATTGCTAAATCAACAACAGGAATCACTGTGCACTTGCTTCCCATGTTGGACCTCTATCCTTTATGAACCTGTACTATGAGAATTAATGATAAAACTTGTCTTCAAATAGTACTTTATACTTTGTGTGTCTGTGTGGGTGCAAACTGTTGAAATCTTTACTTAGTATAAAGTTGATCTTCTGTATATAAAGATAATTTAAAATGAAACTTAATGAAGAATGGGATGGGAGAGGGAGTAGGAGGTGGGACAGGAGTGGAGGTAGGAGGGCGGGTATGGGGAGGAAGAACCGCTATTTTCCAAAAGCTGTACCTATGAAAATTTATTAAATAAAAGAATGGCTTAGAACTCTACAAATCCCTGCTACTGAAAAAGAAAATGCCCATTAACTGCCTGACAAGCAAAATCTTGACTTCAAATCTGGGAAATGTGATGAGGCAGCAAATCCTCTGGAAAGGCAGGGAAGTCCTGGTACCTGCATTGGCAAGAACAAATAAACAAATACTAGAAGGAAAAATTTCTTGGAGGAAGGACAATTAGGTGTGAAAAATGAAGCTGCCAGCTATGCAGGCAGGCAACAAGTGGCCATGTCTGAGCAAGATTGAGGGTGATTTGAGAGAGTTAACAATTGAAGATGACACTTGAGCAAACACATAAGTGATGCCAACAGTGACACCTGAGTTAGCAAGTGCTGTTGTTTCAAGCCACTAAATGTTTATGAGGGTAACTACGTCAGATATCCGTAATTTAAACTAACTTTCCAACTCCATCTCAGTTGGGTACTGCTTGTACAACACTGTTTATATTGTAGACTGAGCGTATCAGTGGCAATACAACAATATATCATTGAATAACAAGAAACTTCCTTCTGTTTTTGGGGACCGTATTTTTGGATAAGACAGTGTCATAAACTCTTCCAGAATAGAGGGGTTGACTTGATACCAGACTGCCAATTAGCACAATTATGGCCCAAAGCCAAGGAAAAGGAATTTCCTTTTGGTGTTTGTTTCTTTCTCATTTAATTGGTTTAATCTTGGGCCCTATGTTGTGGTGCAGCAGGTTAAGCTACTGCCTGCAATGGATGCTAGCATCCCATATTGGCACTGGTTTGGATCCTTGCTGCTCCACTTTCTTTTTTCTTTTTTTCTTTTTTCTTTTTTTTTTTTTTTTTGACAGGCAGAGTGGACAGTGAGAGAGACAGACAGAAAGGTCTTTCTTTTTTGTTGGTTCACTCCCCAATGGCTGCTGTGGCCGGCGCATTGCGCTGATCCGAAGCCAGGAGCCAGGTGCTTCTCCTGGTCTCCCATGCGGGTGCAGGGCCCAAGCATTTGGGCCATCCTCCACTGCACTCCCGGGCCACAGCAGAGAGCTGGACTGGAAGAGGAGCAACTGGGACAGAATCCGGCACCCCGACCGGGACTAGAACCCGGGGTGCCCGCGCCACAGCCAGAGGATTAGCCTATTGAGCCGTGGCGCCGGCCTGCTCCACTTCTGATCCAGCTCTTTGCTGGACCTGAGAAAGCAGAACATGGCCCAAATGTTTGAGCCCCTGCCTACCAAATGGGAGATCGAGATGAAGCTCCTGGCTTTGGCCTGGACCAGCCCCAGCCGTTGGCAGCCATTTGGGGAGTGAACCAGCAGATAGAAGGCATGGGTTTATTATTTTACACTTAAATATAGTTTATAAGCCAAAACAATTATTTCTCTTTCTGTAACTATGCCTTTCAAATAAATAAATAAATCTTAAAAAAAATTGGTCTAATCTCCAGCAACTAAGAAAATTATGAAGTCCAAACTTGCCTGACACTTCAGGCCAATGAAGGTCTGCCTGGGGGAAATAGTAGGGGTCAAAGGACCATAGCAAACAGGTTTCTGTAAAACAATTTCCTTTCAACTCTACAATGGAGAAAACTCTGGACAGCTTAAGAATGGTCACAGTCTCAGGGGAGCTCCTTCAACATGTCCCCAACCTGGCTTTGCAGGCACTAGAAAGCAACCGTATAAAACAGACACATTCAGGTGCCATCGTTGTTTTGTTTTGTTTTTTAAGATTTTTATTTATTTATCTTTTAAAAGGTAGAGTTACAGAGAGAGGGAGAGGTCTTCCATCTACTCCCCAAATGGCTGCAATGGCCAGAGCTATGCTGATCCAAAGCCAGGAGCCAGGAGCTTCTTCAAGGTCTCCCAATGGGTGCAGGGGCTCAAGGACTTGGGCCATCTTCTACTGCTTTCCTAGGCCATATCAGGGAGCTGGATGGGAAGAGAAGCAGCTGGGGACTTGAACCGGTGCCCATATGGGATGCCGGCGTTGCAGGCAGAGGATTAATGTACTGTGCCATGGCGCTGGCCCCTATCATTGGGTTTTGGATCTCAGAACCCAGGAATTAGAATCACAGAAACATCAGGTCCCAACCCTTAGGCAAAATTTTCTTATTTTAGGAAAAAGAAGCTGTTGTAAAAAGATATATGCCCATGGTGGGACACCCTGCCACTTCACACACCCTAGTCTAATGCTTAGTTTTGAAAAACCAACAGAAAAATTTCCCATAAACACTGCTGTCTGAATCTCAAACACACCACCTTTAAATACCAAATTTTAAGCAAATAATCATGGAAGATACGACTGTAAACATATTAATTCATCGAATTAATGAATCAAAAGTGATTTCTAGCCATATACTATGGGTAGTTTAGTATAGTGAAAAGGATATAAGCTTTAGAGTGAGAATAATCCAAACTAGAATTTAACTATTCAATCATGAGCTACATGATCTTTGGTTGTCATTTAAGTTTAGGCCATTTTCTCATCTGTAAGATAAAGCTTGCTACATTTACCTTAGCATGATTTTGTGATGATTAAATGGGATAATTCATTTCTAGCACTGCATCTGGTAAACAGTTAAGTGCTTGGTAAACATCTGCAATTTATTATTACAACCTGGTGAGAAGGGAGGCAGGACAGATCAAGGGTACAATCAGCTAAACAGACTTTAATTCTGGTGCCCACTGAAGGCATTTTTACATTAATGGACCTGACAGCCTGCCTTGACCCTTGAGCTTGGTCAAAGGTTCACAAACTTCTCCCTGGAGGGATGTACTATGAAGCAATACAAAAGGAAAGTCTTGTTGGGTACCTGGCCTGTCCTAATCTCGTCTTATTCTAGCTAGGCTAGCTGGATGTAGTAGAATTGTTGGGTGTCTTAGGAGGTTCAGGTTCTTATCATTAACACAGGAAAGAATTCAAAGATGGGGCACAGACAAAGGCTGGTAGGAAGACAGAATTTATTGACAGGTAAAGTACACATTAGTCAGAGTGTGGTCAGGATTGCAAAGATGACCTGTTGCAGTGCCCAGGAGCTGAGGTAGATTCCAAACTTTGGGCGAAACCCTTTACCGTGTTCAGGGTAGGTCTTTGTTTGAACAGGCACAATTAGGATAACATGCTCTAAAATACATTGTATGTTTCATTAGCCTCTTGAGTCTCAAGAGGTGTATTTTTTACTAGTATAATGAGCAAAAGTTGGTCAGCAATCAAGATGGCTGTTCAAGCTGGTAAAACCTTGTTTATCTGCTCAGTGCAAGGAGATAGTTGGGGTCTGCCTACTTATTTATTGATGATAAGGGCCTGTTTCTTGTCAGAGATAGTTATGACATAGCAGGTCACCAGCAGAGGCCAATTATTTGCCTATTCTGTTTTACTAAGCCAACCATCTAGACTGCCTCAGAATGAATACGATGGCAGCAGGTCAGAATCATCTGGAGGGCTTTTAAAATATCTGCCCTCTTATTTATTTTTTGATAAGAAAATAAAATGGTACAGTCACTTTGGAAAACAGTGTGGCAAATTTTCAGAGTATGATCCAGAAGTTATATTCCTAGGTACAGATCCACGAAAACTGAAAACATATATCCACAAAAAAAACTTACCCATGAAAGTTCATAGCAAGATTATTCATAATGGCCAAAACATAAAAACAACTCAAATGTCCATCAACTAATGAATGGATAAATAAAATGTGGTATTAGCCATACAACATAATACTATTCCTCCATAAAAAGGAGTGAAATACTGTTACATGTTGCAACACAGATAAACCTGAAAATATTATGCTAAATTAAAGAAGCCAGAGACAAAAGTAGCATAATGTATGATTCCATTTATGTGGCCAGAACAAGCAAATCTATAAAAATAGAAATTAGTGGTCATACTGGGGCAGGAAAAACAGGGAGTGACTAATGATAGGTACAGGTATTCATTTTGGGGTGATAAAAATTTTCTGGAATTAACAGCAATGGCTGCACAATTTTATGAATATACTATTAAAAGCACTGAATATAACTCTTTAAGAAAGTGAATTTTATGGTTCATGAAGTGTATTTAAATGTAAAATAATAAATTCATGCCTGGGTGTCACCCGAGAGATCCTGATCTAATATGAGGATTCAAGCATTTAAAGACATAATGATAAAACTGGGAAGATAGGCCACAGAATGAAACAATATGTTTATTAAACAAATGACTGACAAGACTCCTATCTGGGGAAGTGCTTTGGCAGAGCAGATTAGGCTGCTACTTGCAATGCCAGCATCTTAAACGGGCGCCAGCTTGAGTCCTTGCTGCTCCACTTTTGATCCAGCTCCCTGCTAATGCACTTGGGAAAGTAGCAGAAGATGGCCTGAGTACTTAGGCCCCTGTATTCACATGGAAGACCAGGATGGAGTTCCGGGCTCCTAGCTTCAGCCTGCCTAGCCCCAGTCATTTAGGACATTTGAGAAGCGAAGCAACAAATGGAAGATCTCTCTCTCTCTATCTCCCTTTCTTCCTGTTACTCTGCCTTTCAAATAAATAAATCTTAAACAAAAGAAAAAGACTCATATCCAGAATACACAAATTGGTAAGGAAAAAACAGACAACCCCCAAATAAGCAAAGGACCCAAACTGGAGTTCCCAAAAGAGAAAATCCAAATGATAAGTTAAAAATAAGACAAGATATGAATTTCATACTCATTCAGGGAAATGCAAATTAAAACCACAATGAAGTATAATAATAAAATATAAATTTTCAAAAATCTTCATTAGAAAGTTCTAGTGAGACAAAGAGCAATGGGATCAGCCATATACTACTAGAAGAAATGTGTATCACTTTGGAAAACAGCTGACATTTAGTAAAGTTGAAGATATGCATGTCCTTCACCACAATAAGAACCCATGTGCTCTGTACTGAAATACATGTATAAGAGAAGGACACTCAGAGTTGCATTGTTCAGAATAGCCCCCAAATGGATAAAATTCCAACAGTCCATTAATAAGAGAATGATAAATTGCAGTATGCGCCAATGCAGCAAATAAAAATGAACAGAATAACAACAATATGCAAAAACATAAATGGAACTCAAAAGCATAATGTTGAACAAAAGAAGCAAGACACAAAAGAATATGTACAGTGTGGCTCTATTCATACAACAGTTATATGGTTTAGGGATGAATAAATAGGTGGTAAAACTAACAAAGAACAAGAAAGTGACTAGCATAAAGTCAGTACAAAAGCAAGTTACACAGCGGGGCGTGTGGGGTGCGGCTGTGTTCTATTTCTTGATCTGGATAGATAGTGCTTGTTCTTTATACTGTACACATTCTAGTTTTATGCATTTTTCTGTATAATGCCATTTTAAAAATGATAAAACAGATTAAATAATTTTTCAGTAAGGGTAAAACTTCCAAATGATCTAATATAAAGACAAGGTTGAGGAATACTACATTAAGGGAGTGTTCATCAGAAATATACTTCTATAGAAGTTATTAAAGGCCCAGAGTGGGGGAGGGATCTAAACATTATGTTAAAAGTGAATACTTCAGGCTGGCGCCGCAGCTCACTTGGCTAATCCTCTGCCTGCAGTGCTGGCACCCCAGGTTCTAGTCCTGGTTGGGGCACCGGATTCTGTCTCGGTTGCTCCTCTTCCAGTCCAGCTCTCTGCTGTGGCCTGGGAGTGCAGTGGAAGATGACCCAAGTCCTTGGGCCCTGCACCCACATGGGAGACCAGGAGGAAGCACCTGGCTCCTGGCTTCGGATTGGCGCAGTGCACTGGCCGCAGCACGCCAGCCATAGCGGCCATCTGTGGGGTGAACCAACGTAAGGAAGACCTCGCTCTCTGTCTCTCTCTCACTGTCTAACTCTGCCTGTCCAAAAAAAAAAAAAAAAAAAGGGAGGGAGGGAGGAGGTCTTCCATCTGTTGGTTCACTCCCCAGTTGGCCGCACTGGCCAGAGCTGCACCAATCCGAAGCCAGGAGCCAGGAACTTCTGGGTCTCCCCCAATGTGGGTGCAGGAGCCCAAGGACTTGGGCCATTTTCTACTGCTTTCCCATGCCATAGCAGAGAGCTGGATTGGAAGTGGAGCAGCTGGGTCTCAAACCGGTGCCCATATGGGATGCTGGTGCTTCAGGCCAGGGAGTTAGCCCGCTGCGCCACAGCGCTGGCCCCTTCTTGTATATTTTTGTAATGTTTAGGTATAACAGTGAAAAAGTACTGCTTTTATTATAATAACCTAATTTAGTAAAAGAAGATTTTAAAATTCTTTTGGAAAGATACACACAAAAAAAGATAATAAAATTAGTTGCCTCGGGGGCTTGGGTGTTTGCCACTGGCATCCCATATCAGAATGCCAGTTGGAGTCCTGGTTGTTCAACTTCTTATCCTGTTCCCTGCAATGTGACTGAAAAAGCAGAAAACTGCTCAAATACTTGAGCCCCTGCTACCCACATGGGTTACCCAGATGGAGTTCTTGTCTTTGGCTTTGGCCTGGTCCAGACCTGGCTGTTAGGGTCATTTAGGGAGTAAATCAAATTTAATAATTTTAAAATTTATTTTTATAAAGATTTAATAAATCTTAAGGAAAACTGGCTGCCTCATGAAAAGGGAATGGAAAGGGTATTTCTCATTTTAAAAAGATCTATTTTGGGGGGCTGGCACTGTGGCATAATGGGTAAAGCCGCTGCCTGCAGTGCCGGCATCCCATATGGACACTGGTTCAAGTCCCAGCTGCTCTGCTTCCAATCCAGCTCTCTGCTATGGCCTGGGAAAGCAGTGGAAGATGGCCCAGGTCCTTGGGCTCCTGCACCCACACGAGAGACCCAGAGGAACCTCGTGGCTTCTGGCTTTAGATAAGCACAGCTCTGGCCAGTTCGGCCAACTGGGGAGTGAACCAGTGGATGGAAGACTTTTCTCTCTCTCTCTGCCTCTCCTCTCTGTGTAACTCTGCCTTTCAAATAAATAAATAAATCTTATATTTTGGGGCAAGCGCTATGGCACAGTAGGTTATTCCTCTGCAGTGCTAGCATCCCATATGGGTGCCGGTTCTAGTCTCGGCTACTCCTTTTCTGATCCAGCTCTCTGCTATGGCCTGGGAAAGCAGAAGAAGATGGCCCAAGGCTGGGCTTCTGCAACCACATGGGAGACCCAGAAGAAGCTCCTGGCTCCAGATCAGCCAGCTCCAGCCGACTGGGGAGTGAACCAGAGGATAGGAGACCTTTCTCTATCTCCTCACCCTCTCCCTGTCTGTAGCTTTACCTCTCAAAATCTTTTAAAAAGAAAATCTATTTTATTTATTTGAAAGGTAGAATTACAGAGAGAGAGGGAGAGGGAGAGAGAGAGATAGATGTTCTATCCACTGGTTCACTCCCCAAAAAGCTGCAACAGCCAGGGCTGGGCCAGGCTAAAGCCAGGAGCCAAGAGCCTGGAGCCTCTTCCTTATCTTCCACATGGGTGCAGGGGCCCAAGCACTTGGGCCATCTTCCACTGATTTCCCAGGTGTATTAGCAGGGAACTGTACTAGAAGTGGAACAGCCAGGACTCAAACTGCTGCCCATATGGGATGCTGGTGTCGCAGGCTGAACCTGATAAGCTACAGAGACAATGCCAGGCCCAGAAAGGGTATTTTCATCATACTTTTTAAATTTTGAACCTAAGTGAAAATAAATGCTTATTTGACATTTTATTTTAAATCTTTTTCTCCAGCAGCTTTTCACAGAGTCCACTGCCACAGAAAAGCACATTAGCAGCCTTTTTTTTTTTTTTTTGACAGGCAGAGTAGACAGTGAGAGAGAGACAGAGAGAAAGGTCTTCCTTTGCCGTTGGTTCACCCTCCAATGGCCGCCGCGGCCGGCGCACCGTGCTGATCCAGTGGCAGGAGCCAGGTACTTTTCCTGGTCTCCCAAGGGGTGCAGGACCCAAGCACCTGGGCCATCCTCCACTGCACTCCCTGGCCACAGCAGAGAGCTGGCCTGGAAGAGGAGCAACCGGGACAGAATTCGGCACCCCGAGCGGGACTAGAACCTGGTGTGCCGGCGCCGCAAGGCGGAGGATTAGCCTAGTGAGCCGCAGTGTCGGCCACATTAGCAGCCTTTATAACTGCTCTGGATTCTCCCATTCCCTACTTCCCTCTACCCTGTAGTGAAACAAGGTATCCTCTCAGAAGAGGACCAATATTTTACAAATGCAAGGCGGTGTGCTTGTCATTGCCCTTTTCCTAAATGTGAGTCCATTATACTTGCTTGGAGGCAAAACGAATGCTTTCTTTGTCCTTAGACTGCTACAGTGGGTTATTATAAAAAGAATTACTTACCTCTAAGAGGAGCTCCACACTATCCACCTGAAGCTCTCGCAGTCCCACTATCTGTACCACATGCTTGCTATCTTCTCTTGCGAAGAGCCTGCAGATGCAAAAGCACGGTTGGTATGGTTCTGCTGCTGTAAAAGACATTTGTTCTCTCCTCCTCAGTCACCATTCTACCACTCCCCCATTTAGTAGCTCTTTTGCCTTTTGGGTAGGAAGGATATGCATCCTCCCCTAATCTCACCTCTTGACCTCAGCTGCAGGCTTCAGGGAATAGTCTGATTGCTGAAACAAATCAACATCTTTGGCTACTTTTAAAATATGAACACATAGGGGCCGGGATAGTGGCGTAGTGGGTAAAGCCGCCATCTGCAGTGTTGGCATCCCATATGGGAGCCAGTTTGAGTCCCAGCTGCTCCACTTCTGATCCAGCTCTTCGCTATGGCCTGGGAAAGCAGTGGAAGATGGTCCAAGTCCTTAGGTCCCTGCACCCATGTGTGAGACCCGGAAGAAGCTCCTGGCTCCTGATAGGTACAACTCCAGCCATTGCAGCCAACTGGGGAGTGAACCGGCAGGTGGAAGACCACTCTGTCTCTGCCTCTCCTTCTCTCTCTGTGTAACTGACTTTCAAGTAAATAAATAAATCTTAAAAAAAAAAATGAACACATAACCAAAACCTATGCCAATCAGTGCATGGCATGTTCCTGGCTATAGTGATTGGTTCAGGCTTGGATATGGGATCTATGCTGGACCAACTAAAACAAATTCCTGGTCTATGGTTGTTAAGTGCTTGGTGGTGAGATGCCCTCCCTTCTCTCTCAGAAAGTGAAAATGCAGTCCTGAGAGCAGTGGCAGCCATTTTGTATCTACAAAGAGAGCTAATTTGAGAATGCAGTTAACACCAAAGAAGGTAGAGCAGAGAGATGCAAACAAACTGGGTCCTTACAATATCACTGAGCTATTGTGGCTGGTGCTGTGGTACAGCAGATTAAGCTGCCACCTGCAACACTGGTATCCCATATGTGCTTGGGTTTGAGTCCTGTCTGCTCCACTTTCAATCCACAGCATGGAAGATCTTTGTGTCATCCATCCCTCCCTCCCTCCAACTCTGGCTTTCAAATAAATAAATAAATATTGGGGGGATAAAGGAATGAAAAACATCCTTGAACTGTTGGAAAAAATCAACCCTAAAGATGAACTGTCCTTTGGTCTTTCCAGTTATTTGAGCCAATGATTTCCCTAAATGGTAAGACAGTAATAACAGAGTCTTCTTTTATTTGCAGCATAAGGAGTCTTGATACATCTTCTAATATAACAAGGAAGAGATGGAACTCCGTCTGGGTGCCTCAGGCCTGCATGTGTGGTAATGAACAGTTATGGTCTACTATCATCATTAAGCTAGATCAACTTGGAGGCATGTGTTGAATCTATCACACTACCTAAAAGTACTTCTCCCCTAATAAGATACTGATTAAGGTTAGGAATGGAACTCCACTTCATTGCCAAACACAAATTATTTCCTAAATTTTTCCCCCTCAGGCTATGTGTCACCACAACTTTCCTAATTTTTACAGACAGAAGGGAGGAAAACAGCTTTTCTAGTCTACAATCTTTCAGAAAACAATTATATTGAAACAGGCTTCTGGAATAAAAGAAGAATCTAGCTTTCAGAGTCCTCAGGTCACTCCTAAATATACTTCCCAGGCCCTATGCTCTGAGATCACCCCTAGAAAGGCACCCAATGGGCAGCCCAAAAGATACTGCTAGATTTTAAAATCCTGTAAGCAAGAATTGTATTTCTATCACTTTTCATATAAAGGTATAAAGGGGTCTAGCACTGTGGCGTAGTGGGTAAAGCCACTGCCTGAAGTGCTGGCATCCCATATGGGTGCCAGTTCAAGTCTTGTGGCTGCTCCACTTCTGATATGGCTCTCTGCTATGGCCTTGGAAAGCAGCAGCAGATGGCCTGAGTCCTTGGGCTCCTGTACCCGCACGGGAGAACCAGAAGAAGCTCCTGGCTCCAGATCAGCCCAGCTCCAGCTGTTGTGGCCATTTAGGGAATGAACCAGTGGATGGAAGACCTCTCTTTCTCTCTCTGCCTCTCTGTAACGCTGCCTCTCAAATAATAAAATAAACCTTAAAAAAAAAAAAAAAAAAAAAAAAAAAACAGGGATATAAAAACACTTTATTTTCTACATTTAGGAATTATTTTTAAGATATTTAAGATTGTTTTCCAGTTTAAGAGGCAGATTGAGCCCATATACTTCTGTCTACCCTTATCAAAATCCAGTTATCACTACAGAAAATATATCTTATTAAGAAAACAATAGGATAAAGCATAACCACATAAATAAAAAAATATCCTATCAGTGGATGAGAACATTACAGAAGTCTCAAGAATAGAAAACAAAGAGATCATATTTTCTAATTCACCAGAAATATTTTAAAAACTCCACAGCTCAAGACCCTTGCAGAGTTAAGTGTGAACTTTCCACAGTGAATTTCAGAGAAACTTCAAATCCAAGAGTTAGTATATTCCCATCTCCCTGATGACAATTAAGAATGCCAAGGGTAATAATCTAGGTAATTTCTTAAAACATTGTGCTATGGTTTAGATATTTTTAAAGATTTATTTATTTATTTGAAAGGCAGAGTTACAGAGAAGAGAGACAGAGACAGAGACAGAGACAGAGAGAGAGAGAGTCTTCCATCCTCTGGTTCACTCCCCAATTGGCTGCAATGGCCGGAGCTGTGCCAATCCAAAGCCAGGAGCCAGGAGCCTCCTCCAGAACTCCCATACGGGTACAGGGGCCCAAGCACTTGGGTCATCTTCTACTGCTTTCCCAAGCCATAGCAGAGAGCTGGATCGGAAGTGGAGCAGCTGGGTCTCGAACCAGCACCCATATGGGATACTGGCACTGCAGGTGGTGGCTTTACCCACTACACCACAGTGCCTACCCCGGATATGTTTTGATTGTATCCCTGAGAGCTTAGTCCTCAGCGTGGCAGTGTTTTGGTGGTAGAACCTTTCAGGTGGAGTTGAGTGGAAGGTAATTAGGTCATGGGGCCCTCTTTCATGAATAGATTAATGCTGGTCTCATAGGGTGGGCTGTGTCTTATAAGAACGAATTAGTTCCTCTAAGAGCATGTTGTTATAAAAAAAAGTAAGCTTAGCCCCTCCCTGCTCCTGTTCCCCATCTTGCCATGTGCTCCCACCATTGTGATACCATCAGCCACGAGACCCTCACCAGAGCGAAGTAGATACTGGTACCATACTTTTGAGCCCTGTGAGCCAAATAAATTTCTTTTCTTTATAAAGTACCTTGTCTCAGGTATTTTGTTACAGCAACATAAAACAGACTATGAAAAACTGCATTCAGAAATAGCTAGATGGGGCTGGAACTGTGGCGCAGGGGGTTAAGCTGCTGCCTGTGACACCGTTATTCCATATCGGAATGCCAGTTCAAGTCTCAGATGCTTAGCTTCCAACCCAGCTCCCTGGTATTGCATGTGAGAAGACAGCAGAAAATGGCCCAAGTACTTGGTCCCCTGCTACCAATGTGGGAGACTTAGATGAAATTCCCAGTTTTGGCCTGGCCTCTGGCCTGGGAAGTGAACCAGCAGATGGAAGATCTCTCTTTGTCTTTCAAATAAATAAACAAATCTTTAAAATGTGTGAAAAGACAGCTAGACATCCTAACTGCCCCTTCACACAAACAACTCTCCTCCACCCCACCCCAGGAGAGCACAACAGTGGACTTTATTCTCATGCCAAGTGTTCTTTAATGGAACTGGGTATTCTGACTGGAAAGGGCTCCTAATAAGGGTGTTGGTGCTTAGAAGAGAAGCCATGATTGAATTAACTTGAGGCTTCAAAATCGACAGAGTAAAAAAGGTAACAATTCCCAGAGCACCCCCAAAACAGCATCCTTTTATTTGGCTGCTGTTGTTTAGGACCAAATCCTGAACACCTGTACTTTCTCTCAGTTGTGACATACTCAAAAGCCCCCTTTTTTGTTGGAACAGTGCACAGAACAATGGTATACCTAAAGCTACCCACTGGCTTCTCCAGTTAATATCCTAGTGCCCATACACATCTGGGCCTGCCCTACATGGTGTTCCTATTGAACTGAAGCTGTTCACCCTTCCCCCATTCCACTGCTTGTCTGGAGCACATGGAACTTATACATGCTTTTGGTCTGCTCCTCAGAGGTTTGGACATCTTTGACAGGGAGGAGGGCAGGCAGCAGCAACTGGGGATGGGGGACGGGGCATTAGTCTCAAGTTGATTAGGTTTTCCCAGCCTTCAACCATGCCTAGCCTCAACTCACTCCTCCTCACATTCTCCAATCTGGTTCATTCTGTTATGACAACCCCTTATCTTTTTATTCCCCTATTCTCTCTGGCCTCCCTTTTCTCCCAGTCAGTTGATCCCTTCATAATTCTGTTGCCTCCTACTCAGTTTAAGTCATCTGTTCCAACCTAAATAAAACTTCATGTCAGAAAAATATAGTAGGGATTTAAAAGCAGTGTTACTAAATATATTTCTAAAATTCTTTATTATGTTGTAAGGGCAAGAGTTTAAGCCTAATAAGAGTTAAAAGTCTAATGTGAACACAAAAGATCTTAACTGACTTTAGAAAACTATAATTAAGTTTACCCTTGGATTATTGGAAAGAAAAACAAGGGTAAGTAGGAAATCTTATTTATAGTTTTCTCAGTGTAGTAACATGTCAAAAGAATAGGAAGGGAGTGCTGGCATTGTGGCATAGCCAGTAAAGCTGCCATCTGCAGTGCCAGCACCTCATATGGGTGACAGTTTGAGTCTCAGCTGCTCCAGTTCCAGTCCAGTTCCCTGCTAACGCACCTGGGAAAGCAGCAGCAGATGGCCCACGTGAGAAACCTGAACAAAGTTCCTGGCTCCTGGCCTTGGACCAGCCCTGCTTTGCCCATTGTGGCCATTTGGGGAGTGAACCAGTATTATCATTAAAAGAATGAGGATATAGATCATTTAAAAACATTAGGAGACCAGTTTACAATTTTCTAGCTGAATTTAAAAATTAAAAAAAATTTTTTTCAGGGGCAAGCATTTGGCACAGCATTTTCGATCTTGCATTCTATGTTGAGTACCAGGGTTCAGGTCCTGCTTCTGCTTCCAATCCAGTTTCCTGATGATGTGCTCCCTGGAAGACAGCAGGTGATGGTTCAAGTACCTGGGTCCCTACCAGCTACATGAGAAACCTGGATTGAGTTCTAAGCTCTTGTCACTGGCCTGTTTCACCCTGGCTACAGGCATTGTGGGGAATGGAACAGGTGAAAGAATTCTGTCTCTCTTTACCTTTCAAATAAAATGGAAAACTTTAAAAACTTAATTAGCGGGGCCAGCACTGTGGCACAGTGGGTTAAAGCCCCAGTAGGTGGTGCTGGCATCCCATATGGGCACCAGGTCATGTCCTGGCTGCTCTACTTCTGATCCAGCTTTTTGTTAATTCGCCTGGGAAAGCAGCTTAGGATGGCCCAAGTGTTTGGGCTCATGCACTCACGTGGGAAACCTGGAAAAAGCTCCTGGTCTAGCTCTGGCCATTGCAGCCATCTGGGGAGTGAACCAGCAGATGGAAGACCTCTCTCTCTCTCTGTCTCTACTTCTCTCTTTCAAATAAATAAAAATAAATCTTTAAAAAAAAACTTAATTAGCTGAATTAAAAAATATCTAATGCAGGAGACTTTCATTCACAAAAAGAAACCAATGTACCAAAGTCTCTTATTAGACTCTGACTTTAAACAACAATGAACAGATTTACAGCTTCCTACTCAAATCCAGTACCTTTTTCTCCTATTTAGGAGATCATAAAGTTGTCCACAGTAGATTTCATAGAAACTGATCCACACAAAGAGGTGCCTTCTTGGCTGAGACACTTCTAGTTGCCTGAAGATATCTTTGGCAGCCAGAGCATAAAGTCCTGGATTCTGATGAGTTCCTATCATGGTGTAGGTCTTTCCAGCACCTGTCTGTCCATATGCAAAGCAAGTGGCGTTGCCTCTGGGGAAAGAATAATTTATACCATTTATGCATAATAAGGAGGTAGTAATCTATAAACAAATTTTTAATAAAGAAAGTCAGATAGAAACACAGAATCTTTGACAAAACGCAACTATAAACATATGATCCTTTAAGGAGAAGGAGGTCTTTAATTATAAAAAAGATAGGAAAAGGAAAAAACATTCTCAAAGCAGTGTGTGAGTTTTCCATGAAGAATTTTTTTGCAGAACTGATGAGACTACATAAGACAACCCTGGAAGATAAAGAAGCAAGAACTGTGTTTTTTTTTTTTTTTTAATTTTTATTTTTATTTCTTTGAAAGTTTAAGTGACGGAGAAGGAGAGACAGATAGAGATCTTGTATCTGCTAATTCATTCCTCAAATGCCTACAAAAGCTAGGGCTGTGTCAGGCCAAAGTCAACAGCCCATAATTCCATCTGGGTCTCCAATGTGGGTGTCACATGGGAGTCATCATCTGCTGCCTCCAAGCACACACATTAGTAGGAACCTGGATCAACAGCAGAGAGGGGACTCATCCCAGGCATTCCGATATGGGATGTAGATGTCCTAAGTGAAGTCTTTACTGTACCAAATGCATGCCCTGTAAACAAGGATTTTTTAAAGATTTTTTATTTATTTATTTGACAGGTAGAGTTACAGACAGTGAGAGGGAGAGACAGAGACAAAGGCCTTCCTTCCGTTGGTTCATTCCCACTCCCCAAACGGCCACAATGGCCAGAGCTGTGCCAATCTAAAGCCAGGAGCTTCCTTTGGGTCCCCGACATGGGTGCAGGGGCCCAAGGACCTGGGCCATCTTCCACTGCTCTCCCAGGCCATAGCAGAGAGCTGGATTAGAAGAGGAACATCTGAATCTAGAACTGGTGCTGGCACTGCAGGCAGAGGATCAACCTACTGCACCATGGAGCCAGCTCCAGGTTTTTTTTTTAAAGCAAGGATTTTTAAGAAACAGCTTGGCCAACAAGGATTTACTGAATTCCTAAACCACGTTAAGTCCTTTAAGGGATCCTAAAAAATATTTTGTCTTACTCTGGAAAGGTAAGTTTGGTGAAAGAAGTAATAGAGAATTAAAATAAATAATAGAAGATCATTCAATAAACAGGATGGTAGCGACTATTCATACAAAAATTAATCCAGTTTTGACAAAGGTAAAATCACTAATATATTCAACAAAGACTTCAAAAGACTAGGGAACTAGGTTGGTCTTTGAAGGCAAAAGTAGAAAGTAGACAGCCTCCATTGTGAGGTAGGAATAGTTTGAGAAGAGGCCACAGCCACAGAGGTGGTGGCAGGCACACCAGATCTTGAGGGAAAAAAAATCTGGATTCTGGTCTCTGTCCTGCTATTAATTATTTGATTTTAGGCCAGTCACACTACTTTTCTCTGGGTCTCACTTTTCACTCTGATCAGCAAATTAATGGATTACTTGGTTTCTAAGATCCATTCTAGCCCTGATCTCCTGTGATTCTCAAAATCTATTCTTGCATTTGGTTACACAGCTGTGGATCTATCCCATGTGTGTATGAAAAATTGCAGAATGAGAGCTGGAGAAGATATTTGCGAGAACAACCTACCAATCACAGAATGGTTTAGGAGAAGTTGAGTCCCAACTATGCAGTGCTAAGTAGAAAATGAATGTTAGGTTTAAGTAGCTACTGCAGACTCTTGATCATGAGTCACATGAGTTAGCGATAAAAGTAGTTGCTTGCACCAAGAAGAAAAGTCTATGCATGGACAGTGGTAGAAAGAGGCTGTATGTGGACAGAGAAATGAACAGAAAGGTACTTGAAGTCAGAAAATAGAGTAAAATGACAACAGCAAAGGAACCATGGAAGTGTGAGAATGAAGAAATGAGAGCTAATCAGATTTAAGCTGCTTGAAGACCTGACTCTCTGTATTTTGAACCCTGGTTCCCAGCAGTATGGGTACTTTAAATGCAGTGGCAGAGGCATAGTTAAAAAAACATTTAGAGGAAAATTTGAACAAACTAAAGGAGATCCAGTAGAGTGAGAGTAAAGAAAAAGAGTAAAGAATAATATCGATCTTACCTTTACAAATTAACTATTTTTTAAAAAGTAATAAATACAAGCATGAAAATCTTACAGAATGGATATACTTAACTTGCAATTCTGATTTGTTATTACCAAAGTCTTAATATTAAAATTTGAACTTGTTTTAGAAACTTGTTCTCTCAAAAAGCATCCCCTAGATTTGGTGCATAAGAAATTAAACCTAGGGATCAGTGTTGTGGCATAATACAGGTTAAGCTTCCACTTGCGATGCTGGCATCCCATATGGGCTTCAGTTCTAGTCCTGGATGCTCCATTTCCAATCTAGCTCCCTGCTAATCCACCTGGGAAAGTAGAGGAAGAAGGCACAAGTCCTTGGGCCCCCTGCACCTATGTGGGAGACCCAGAAGCAGCTCCTGGCTCCTGGCTTTGGAACGGCCCAGCCCTGGGCACTGCAGCCATTTGGCAAGTGAACCAGCAGATGGAAGATCTCTGTCTTTCCTCCTTTCTCTGTAACTCTGCCTTTCAAATAAAAAAAAATAAATCTTTACAAAAAAAAAAAAAAAAAAGAAATTAAACCTGAAAGATATTTTGCTTTATTAGTTTCCTCATAAAAAGTGTTTTAAAATTTATGTAACTTGGGGAAAGCATTTGATACAGTGGTTGAGAGTCTGCCTGAGACTCCTGCACTCCCTATCAGAGTCCTCGGTGTTAAGTCCTCACTCCTTCACTTCCCATCCAGTTTCCTGACAATGCATACCCCGGAAGGCAACAGGTGATGACTTAAGAGTCCCTGCCACCCACCCATGTGGGAAACCCACATTGAATTCTGGACTCCTGGCTCCAGCTCTGGAGCATTTAGGGAGTGAACTAGCAGGTCAAAGATCTCTGCCTTTCAAACAAAATGAAAATAAAATAAAAATTTTCAAGGTTATATAACTTTCACAAAACAATAAAAAGACAACAAAAATGGAGCAAATGAAGCTATCTGAATGGCTAATGTGCATATGAAAAGATGCTTAGTAACATCAGGCATTATGGAAATTCAAATTAATACAATGGTGCTATACAATCAGATTAAAACAAAAAAGGCTGAAAATATCAGATGTGAGTGAGGTTGCAGAACTGAAACTCTCATATATTTCTGTTAGGAATATAAAATGGTACAACCCTTTGGGAAATTATTTGAAACTTTCTTATAAATATACACCTAACCTATGACCTGACAATTCCTCTTTTGGCTTTTAAATAATGTAAATGAAAATATATCCACAGGGCTGGTTTTGTGGTGCAGCAGGTTAACTGCCGCCTGTGATGCTGGCAGTCCCAGCTCTCCACTTTTGAACCAACTCTCTGCTAATGGCCTGTGAAAGTAGCAGAAGATGGTCCAAATGCTTGGGACCCTGCACCCATGTGGGAGATCTAGGAGGACTTCTAGGCCCCTGATTTCAGCTAGCCCAGCCCCAGCCATTGTGGCCATTTGGGAAGTGAACCGGCAGATGGAAGATCTCTGTCTCTCCCTCTCTCTGTAACTCTTTCAAATAAATAAATAAATAAATCTTAAAAAGAAGAAAATACATGGCATAAAGAGTAGCATAAGAATGTTAATACAGAGCCGGCGCCGTGGCTCAATAGGCTAATCCTCCACCTTGCGGCGCCGGCACACCGGGTTCTAGTCCCGGTCGGGGCGCCGGATTCTGTCCCGGTTGCCCCTCTTCCAGGCCAGCTCTCTACTATGGCCAGGGAGTGCAGTGGAGGATGGCCCAGGTGCTTGGGCCCTGCACCCCATGGGAGACCAGGAAAAGCACCTGGATCCTGGTTCCTGCCATCGGATCAGTGCGGTGCGCCGGCTGCAGCGGCGGCCATTGGAGGGTGAACCAACGGCAAAGGAAGACCTTTCTCTCTCTCTCTCTCTCACTGTCCACTCTGCCTGTCAAAAAAAAAAAAAAAAAAAAAAAAAAAAAAAAGAATGTTAATACAGGCCAGCGCCACGGCTCACTAGGCTAATCCTCCGCCTAGCGGCGCCGGCACACCGGGTTCTAGTCCCGGTCAGGGCACCGGATTCTGTCCCGGTTGCCCCTCTTCCAGGCCAGCTCTCTGCTGTGGCCAGGGAGTGCAGTGGAGGATGGCCCAGGTGCTTTGGCCCTGCACCCCATGGGAGACCAGGAAAAGCACCTGGCTCCTGGCTCCTGCCATCGGATCAGCGCGGTGCGCCGGCTGCAGCGCGCCGGCCGCGGCGGCCATTGGAGGGTGAACCAACGGCAAAGGAAGACCTTTCTCTCTGTCTCTCTCTCTCACTGTCCACTCTGCCTGTCAAAAAATAAAAAAAGAATGTTAATACAGCTTTATTTATAACAGTGAAAATAGTCCAAATGTCTGTCAATGGTTAAATGAATAAACAAACTGTGTTTTATTCACTGAAGGGAATCTTATTCAGCCATAAAAATTATGGATATGTGTAACAACATGCACTAACATAAAAATATGCTAAGTAAAAGAAATTAGTCATAAAAGAACATGCACAGTAATGATTATTACAGTCTGTGACATTCTCAAACAGGCATGACTGATCTATAGTGATAGCAGGCAGGTCAGTAGTTATATAAACCTGGAGGTGAAGGTGAGGGTTAACTAAAAAGGGACACTAGAGAGCTTTCTAAGATAATGGAAATGTTCTGTACCTTGTTCAGGTACTAATTACCTGCATACATACAAATACTAAAACTCAAGAAACCTAAATATGTATGTTTATTTTATTGTATATAAAAATTACACCAGTTTTTTAAAAAGTTAAAAAAAAAAAGTCAAAATTCAGGGTTGGTTGTTGTGCGTTGGGTTAAGCCCCTACCTGTGACATCTGCATATCAGAGCACCGGTTCAAGTTCCGGCTCTTTCACTTCTGATCCAGCTCCCTGATAATGCACGTGGGAAAGCAGCAGCAGCAGATGACCTACCACCCACATGGATACCTGGATGGAGTTCCTGGTTCCAGCCTGGCCCAGCTTTGGCTGTTGAGGCCATTTGGGGAGAACTACTGTATGGAAGTTCTCTCTGTGTCTCTCCCTCACTCTTTCAAATAAATAGAATAAACCTTTAAAGAAAAAAATCAAGGGGCTGGTATTATGGTGCACTGGGTTCAGCTACTACAATGTCAGCATCCCACATGAGTGCCAGTTCAAGTCCCAGCTGCTCCACTTGCGATCCAGCGTCCTGCTAATGCACCTGGGAAAACAACAGAGGATGGCTCAAATCTTGGGGCCCCTGTACCTACATGGGTGACCCAGATGGAGTTCCTGGATCCTGGCTTCTGGCTTCAACCTGGCCCAGCACTGGCCATTGTAACCATTTGGTGAGTGAACCAGTAGATGAAAGATTTCTCTGTCACTCTGCCTTTCAATTAAATAAAACAAAACAAAATAAAACTTTTTTCTAAGGATTAAAAAAAAAGTAAAAATTCTATGGAATCAATGACTTTAATAGGCTGACATTTTCTATTCGAATATGTGTACATTTTTTTTTTATTTTTATTTTTTTGACAGGCAGAGTGGACAGTGAGAGAGAGAGAGACAGAGAGAAAGGTCTTCCTTTGCCGTTGGTTCACCCTCCAATGGCCGCCGCGGCCGGCGCGCTGCAGCCGGCGCACCGCGCTGATCCGATGGCAGGAGCCAGGAGCCAGGTGCTTTTCCTGGTCTCCCAAGGGGTGCAGGACCCAAGCACCTGGGCCATCCTCCACTGCACTCCCTGGCCACAGCAGAGAGCTGGCCTGGAAGAGGAGCAACCGGGACAGGATCCGGCGCCCCGACCGGGACTAGAACCTGGTGTGCCGGCGCCGCTAGGCGGAGGATTAGCCTAGTGAGCCGTGGCGCCAGTCCTCGAATATGTGTACATTTTAAATTTACAATAGAGGCCCCAATTTACTTTTCTGTCCCATTTAATGTCAAGTGTAAAGAATAATTTTAAATAAAAAGATTTCTTTGGAAATGTGATAAGTAATATTCATTTATGTATCCTATTGCAATGAAAAAATTACTGAGTTACAGCCAGAATACAAAATTCTCAGGAATAATATCATTAGTGTAGAAGAAAATTTTGCTGCAAATTTCTGAATACTTAGTAAATCTTCTAAGTAGAGACACTGCAGTTTTCCAGAAATCTAATTTAAATTAGATCAAAACATAAATTCTTATTTACTTCAAAACTGTAAAGCAAAAGTGATATTTATAAAGGGATATTATTTATGAAATGTAGAAAATCAAGAGAGAAGCACACAATTATTATCGTACCCATTGAAAATATGCTGAATGAGTGGGTGAGTAGTCTTCATGTATACATCCCGATTGGTACACGCCTCACCAAAGACTTCATCAAAATAAAAAACATGCTGAAAAACAAGTTTGAATTGTACAGAAAGAGACATGTTATGGATTTTCTTCACCACTATTCTAGTTAACATACAATAAAAGCTTAAATATATTTTTAATAGTAACTATCCATTAAAAAATTCAAGATAAATAAGTATTTGATAACTGCTAAGTGACAGGATTTTCTTTTGAATTGTCTATGGACATGTCTTAGAATGTAACATTTGTTAATTCCTAAGGGAAGTAAATTGATGAGTACTAGATTGAGCTGGTCCCCTTTAGGTCCAGGAGACGAACTAAATTCTACGGGGCTTATCCTTGTAGCCCAGCTCATGCCAGCATATTTGGAATTTTAGGGGAAGATTTCCATTCTATGTAAGTTACATAGCTTAAGTTTTAATTCTATGAACCTTTATTGCTCAACTGTTAGAACACTTATGTCAATAAGCATTGAGAGCCCAAGATACAGATATTACTCTACCATTATCCTAACCCACCTCTTGAAGATGTTAATCTACATAAGCATACAAATGACTAAAGGCAAAAAAGATAAAGCAGTAAAGTATGTGTGGAATTTAAAGGGAAAACATATTCCTTCAGATTGGCAAAGACACTGAGAAAAAGACCATACAGAGAAAGGCCAGGAAGAAGAAGAGGAACAGGCATGGAGACAGAGAGAGGGAAGTCATTCCAGCATAGGGGAACCACCAACAAACAAAGTACAAGAAGTTGACTGGTTAACATTTAGGGAAAGCAAGAATTCAATGTGGATGTTGGAAAGTGGAAAAATGAGGTAGAAGGTTAGAATAATGAGTTAGGAGTATGTCACAGAGATTTTGGCCACCAGCCTTAAGGGAGAGGGTAGAATGCTCATTATTTAAGTAAACAGCAGGGAAACGGTCAAAGGCTTTATAAGGGGAAGGATAATCTGAACCATTTTACTTCAAGACTAATCTAACTTCACACTGAAAGAATTGGAAAAAAGGACTCAAGCAATATACTAGTGAGGTAAGAGAAGTCTAAATTGCATGAATACAATGGAAATAAAAAGGAGGTAGACACATGAGGAATTTAGCAACTGTTTGAATGTGGGGAACTAGAGAGAGAAAGGGGTTGAAGATGACTTCCAAATGGAAAATCATGGAAAAAAGGAGATAGGAGACTCAATTAGATTGGTCTGGAAAGCATTAATTCAGCAGCCATCATTATTTGAATAATTTAGAGGCTTATTATGTTGGCAGCCCAACTATATCTGATTAAGAAATCCTAATAATTTCAAGCTTCACTGTGGCATGATGACAGCCCAAACACAATGAATGAGAGGTAAGATTATCTTCTGCCACCTTTCTTGATTTTGGAGAGTGAATCAGTGGATGGCAACTCTGTGTCTCTCCATCTTCTTCTCTGTATATCTGCTTTTCAAATAAATGAAAATGAATAAATGAAAAGAAAGAAAGAATTCTTAACTGAATTGTATGGACAGATTCAGAAAACTGGAGCTGGGCAAATTTATTGCAGGTCACTGTACCCTAAGTTCAGTTCTGCCTTGTGTACCATTACATTACAGTAGAATGTAAATTTCATATGTCATCTGAGAAGGAACTGGAACCGCAAAGCCAAATTTATCAGTTAGAAACAGTCAAACTTAGCCAAATGAAAAAATAATAATCTATGCACAATGATACTGATCTGTGAACTTTAAGTGCTTTGAAAAATGTAAGATTTTAAGAACATTTATTAACTAAAATGTTAATAATTGTTGAAACTGGGTGATGGTAAATGAGAGTTCATTATACTTTTGATTAAGGTTAAAAAAGGTCAATAAGAAAGAGTTAAATATCTTTGTTAAGTCTGGCTTTAATAAACATGATTTATGTAGAACCACATCTGGTTTCTAAGCAAGAAAGTAAATTTATTGCTCAAATATCACCATAGGTTTTTAGTTAAACATGAGATCAAAAGCAAAAAAGTTGTCTACAGATTTCTGTAGGCATACATATATTTAACATTTCTCAAGAAAATAAAAAACAGAAGTAAATGTCAGAATGAATTTTGGTTTTATTCCTTATTATTACTTCAAGGAGTATATACTTTGGAGCAGGTGCTGTGGTGTAGTGGGTAAAGCCAGCATCTCATATGGGCACCGGTTTGAGTCCTGGCTACACCACTTCCAATCCAGCTCTCTGCTATGGCCTGGGAAAGCAGTAGAAGATGGCCCAAGTCCTTGGGCCTCAGCACCAACATGGGAGACATGGAGGAAGCTCTTGGCTCCTGGCTTCAGATTAGTCCAGCTCTGGCCGTTGCGGCCATTTGGGGCGCGACAACAGATGGAAGACCCCTCTCTCTGCCTCTCTGTAACTCTTTCAAATAAATAAATAAATAAATCTTTTTAACAACAACCAAAAGGAAGTATATGGCACTTCTCTCTCTCCTATAAATGCTCATAAATAATTTAAGCATTTACTGATTAAAGGAATTAGTATCTTTCCTTCCAACAGGATTTAGATATTGGTTTTTCTAGTGCTTCTGTAAACATCTTCCCTGAGAGATGTGTAAACATGAAAAGACTGATGTAGTTAATACATATATATAATTTATAATGTCCTCTGCATCATATACACTTTCATTTGGTTACATGAAATGAAGCTAGAGTAACACCTACTTTGAACTTCATTTTAATCTTGATATGGTCAAACTCTGACAGCTTATTTTTAAATTAAGTTTTGTTTCAGATGATAAAAATACTATATATGTATTTCTAGAATATATCTGGAAAATACACTTGGAATAGATATGCTTTCAAGGAATAAATAGGATTAGAAGTACATTTTTTACCATATATCCTTTTGTATCTTTTGATTTTACTTTTTGTGTATAAATTTTTTAGTACTTTTTAATTTTAAAATAAGTGAATTTATCCTATTCAAAAGTCTTTAGCTTTTTTTATTTGAAAGGTATATATATAGAGAGAGAATGAGAATGTGTGTGTGTGTGTGTGTGTGTGAGAGAGAGAGGGGATCTTCTGTCTGCTGGTTCATTCTTCAAATGGCCACAATGGCTGACACTGGGCCAGGATCTCTATTTGAGTTTCCCATGTGGGTGGCAGGGGCCCAAGTACTTGGGCCATCGTCCGCTGCCTTTCTAGGCACACTAGTAGGGAGCTGCATCAGAAGCAGAGCAGATGGAACTCAAACCAGAGCTCTGATGTGGGATGCTGGCATTGCAAGAAGTGGCTTAACCCACCATGCCATGTCAGCATCCAAGTTTTTACTTTTAAGAACTCAGTTGATTGTAGAAAATATTAAAAATACAGAAGGCTAAAATAGAGAAGAGAACCAAATTACCTATAAACCTTTTCTTTTTTTAAAGATTAATTTGTTTATTGGAAGGCAGAGTTATAGGGGGAGAGAGAGAGTGTGAGCCAAGAACAAGCTTCCATCTACTGGTTTACTCCCCAAATGACTGCAATGGCCAGGCCAAAGCCAGGAGCTAGGAACTCCATCTGAGTCCCCTATATGGGTAGCAGGAGCCCAAATACTTAGGCTATTTTCTGTTGCTTTCGCAGGCACATTAGCAGGGAGCTGGATTGGAAGTACAGCAGCCAGGACTTGAATTGGTGGTCATATGGGATTCCAGCATTGCAGGTGGTGGCTTAACCTGCTGCACAATGCCAGCCCCACCTGTAAACCTTTCTACCCAGAGATAATCACTGTTAATTTTTCAGTATATCTCAACACAGTCTTTTTTCTTTACATATATTTTTTTAAACTTGAAATGAAATAGTTGTTCTCTTATTTTTTACTTATGCTAATATTATAAAATTTAAGGATTAAATAGGATAGCATATTACATGCTACTAAGTAAAAAGATCTGAAAAGATAGGGTATTTAATTAGACACACAAACCTATTGTTTTAATTCTTGAATAAGTTTAAAAATAAAACCCAAAGAATCTAGAATCAATATTTGTTTAGCACCACATTTACTACCAACCTTTCTTTTATTCTTTCTCTTTGAGAAAGGAAAATGGGAAAATTAGTCTTCCCACTTTTTTTATTATAGCATTGACAGGTAAGGACTTTGACCTATGAGAGCAAAGGTCCAAAGTTCAAACTGCAGAGAAAATGCCATGGAAACTATGGGTAGTCAATAAATATTGATCAATGTTAATGACAAAGTAGTAAGGATATTGTGTTTGGAGATAATGGAAAAATACAAAAGATAAGATGGTGTCTCCTTGAGGGAATTACTGTGACAGAAGCATCATTAAGAAGTCTTAGATAGCCAGTGATTGGATATAGCTAATCCTATGGCTATAAGTAGCCATGGAACTAGATAGCATTACAACTAATTGGTCATTTAGACCATCTTCAAAATAAATACCTCCCACTGAGACCTAATAGAGTATGCATTGATCAGCAATCAATAAAGCTGTTAAAGTGACTGGGTTGGTTTTACAGTGGTCTAGTAATTTAATACCCATAGAAAGATTCAGTGGATTACCTGGAATGTCACTGTGAAACAGAATTTTGGTAACCAAAGAAAAAAAGAACAATGTGAGTTTGAAAGAGGGGGAAAGTGTTTAAAAACTTGACTTCAGTCTTAAAAGATTTATTCCAGTAGAGTAAGATTTCAGCTGACTAAGGTGAATTGCTAGGCTACCATATTACTCACCATTTTTTTCCCATCAGTCATTGCATTTGCAGGCAAGAGAATGAGGTGGTGAATCGGGGAGAGAATATAGTTTCAATGTTGAGGGAGGCAGATTCTGAGTTAAGAGAAACTCCTGAATCTTAACATCAGGTGGGTTACCTATCCTCTTAGATTATTCACAATTTTGGAGTACCTAAATTATGAACTGTGGAATTTTCTGCTTCCTTATGAGGCTGAAGAGTTATTGCAAGTATACTTACCAGCTTGGATAAGTTTTAAGTTCCTTGCACTGGATTCTTCATGATCACTCTAGCAGTTAATGAACATTATGTGTTTGAGCTGTTTTATTTAAACTCTTATGTTAAGATATGGAATCATATTCTTTAATTATATTTACCTGTTGTAATCTACCTTGTACATAATTACCTTATCAGAGCCCAATTTCTACCAGTTAAGTCTAAGGCAAGACAGCTGGGAATTAAAATAAGCAATTGGCTGGCAATCTGGAGCTCGTTGCACAAAAATATACTATCCATCATTAAACTCAAGATGTGTACTCAGCACAGTAAGAAATTTATATTGTGAGATGCAGGCAAGAATGGAGATCATTCTGTAGTCATTCTGGGGCATATGCTCAGTGACTGGTCCTGTGACAACCACTTCATTATTTAAATTCTTTCTATGCGCTCATTTCTCCTTTTGCTGAATATGTATAATAAATTAACATAAAGTATGTTAAGTAAATTATGACACAGCTTCATTGCACAAAAGCAGAGGATTTATATTCCTGTATCTCCTGCTGCACCATATCTTTAAAGAATGAAGACCCAAGATACCAATGATTTAATGCAATGTCACACCATGAATGAATGTCACTCAAACCAGAAACCAAATTTTAGAATTTGTATGCTATTATTCAAACAAAAGGCAAAAAATTGACATACTTGCTCCAAACACAAAAACAAAATATCTTACCTGCAGAATATACTGTGTGAGGTCAACTGCTTCTTTCTTCTCATGCACAAGTAGAGTTTCTTTGTCTTCTACAGTAATAATATTAATTTCTCCACGACGTACTTCCCTTATGCCCAGAGGGCGTTTGCGAACACAAACTCTGATTTTCTCCATCTCAGTCCAAGGATTCTCTTTCTCTGAGGCGTTGTGTCTGGTATGTTTATAAACAAGCTTTACTTTTTATTAACAGGATAAGGCTACTTAAGAGGACAAAGTATCAGTACATTTTATTGTAATACTGCATATAATATTGTTTAGTATTTACTTATTTTCATTTACTTGAAAGGTAAAGTGACAGAGAGAGACAGAAAGACTGAAAGATATTCCATCTGCTGATTCATTCCTGAAATGCCTGCAACAGCCACGGCTATGACAGGTTGAAGCCAAGAATCCAGAACTCCATCTGGATCTTCCCCATGGGTAGCTGGGGCATAAATACTTGACCCATCATTCACTGCCTATGAGGATGCATTAGCAAGAAGCTAAATCAGAGGCAGAGTACTGGATTGGGCATCCTAATTGGTGGCTTAAACTACTGCACAATACTCAACCCTGGACATGGATATATTTTTATAAGTTACATATGGGGTAAGCAGTTGGTTCAGCAGTTAAGATGCTGCTTGGGATGCCCACATCCCTGACTGGAGTGCCTGGTTCCAGTCTGGGCTCTACCACCCATCCAAGCTTCCTACTAATGGTCATCTGGGCAGGTGGCAAGAAAAGGCTCAGGTACTTGGGTCCCTACCACCCATACAAAAGACCTGGATTGTGTTCAGGGCTCCTGGCTTCAGCCTGGCCCAGCCCTGGTTGTTGCAAGCATTTGTGGAACAAATCAATGGATGAAAGACCTCTCTCTGCCTTTCAAATAGAGTAAAAAAAATAAATAAAAGGTATATTTAAAGTGTCACCACTGAAAAAATTATTTAAAATTCTTTAACAATATACTCATTCAGTTAATTATTTGAGAGGCAGAATGAAGGGGAGAGTTGGGGGTGGGGAGTGAGATCCCATTTGTTGGTTCACTTCCCAAATGTCTGCAATTGCTGGGGCTGAGCAAGCGTGAAGCTGAGAGCTGGGAACACAATTCAGGTCTTCCCACATGGGCAGTAGGGACTCAAGTTTTGAGTTATCACCTGCTACCTTCACAGATGCTCATTAGTAGAAAGCTGGAATCAGGAGTTGCATAGATTCAAACCGAGACTTGAACCCCAGGGACTCCAATATGGGATGTGGGAACCTTAATCACCAGGCCAAATTTCTGCTCTAGAAAGTTCTTTTATTAGCTAAATCCTCCTGATCACTCCTATCTCCATCCCTAACCCATTGGTTGCTCCACAAAACAAAACACCCAAGAAATAAACAAAAATTCCCTCAAGAATTGTTTTGGCTTCCAGATACAGTTTGCTAATGGTGAATGAAGTTTATATTCACAAAATTCAGGCTGGTTAATTCCCAAAATATAATGCAATATGCTGCTATCATCTGAGATTTTTTACAAAACCCAAACCCATGCCTCTTCACCTTTCAAGCAATTATTTTTTTACATTTACTCATTTACTATTTCCTTGACCATTAGTCTAATTTCTTTTTTATCCTGAGTTTACTAAATTCCTTGAAGTATGTGGTAGGTGTCAATGTATTTTTTCTTTTTTTCTTTTCTTTCTTTCTTTTTTTTTTTTTGACAGGCAGAGTGGACAGTGAGAGAGACAGAGAGAAAGGTCTTCCTTTTGCCGTTGGTTCACCCTCCAATGGCTGGCGTGCTGCGGCCGGCACACCGCGCTGATCCGATGGCAGGAGCCAGGTACTTATCCTGGTCTTCCATGGGGTGCAGGGCCCAAGTACTTGGGCCATCCTCCACTGCACTCCCTGGCCACAGCAAAGAGCTGGCCTGGAAGAGGGGCAACCGGGACAGAATCCGGTGCCCCGACCGGGACTAGAACCCAGTATGCCGGTGCCGCAGGGCGGAGGATTAGCCTAGTAAGCCTCGGCTCCGGCCTGTACCTCTTTCAAATGGAAGGAAGGGAGGCAGGGAGGCAGGGAGGCAGGGAGGCAGGGAGGCAGGGAGGGAGGGAGGGAGGGAAGCCTCTAAAACTAGGTAACTTGAAAACAAATGTTTTACCAGGATCAATGTCTTTGGTCCATGTTAAGAATGCTTTGGCAAAACAAACTGCTCCCTCTTTTACATTATAGAATTTGACTGAAAGCCCTTAAAAAGCCTTTTATAATAGATTTGGCACAAGCTATTATTCTCTATAATTGTTTTATATCAATTCTGATTTTCTGAGCCCTCCAAGTGATTGGAATATTATTTTTTGCCAGGAAATAAGTCAGTAAAAAAATAGCAAATAAAATTTCTAATACAAAATATTACTTTTAGGGGCCAGCGCTGTGGCTCACTTGGTTAATCCTCCGCCTGCGGGGCCAGAATCCCATATGGGCGCCAGTTCTAGTCCTGGTTGCTCCTTTTCCAGTCCAGCTCTCTGCTGTGGCCCGGGAAGGCAGTGGAGGATGGCCCAAGTGCTTGGGCCCTGCACCCACATGTGAGACCAGGAGGAAGCACCTGGCTCCTGGCTTTGGATTGGCACAGCGCGCCGGCTGTAGCGGCCATTTGTGGGGTGAACCAACGGAAAAGGAAGACCTTTCTCTCTGTCTCTAACTCTGCCTGTCAAAAAAAAAAAAATTTATTTATTTGAAAGGCAGAAATGATGAGAGAGGGAAAGACAGAGATCTTCCATCCATGGTTCATTTCCCCAAATGACTGCTACAGTCAGGTTCAGGCCAGGCCAAAACTAGGAGCCAAGAACTCCATACTGGTCTCCCACTTGGGTGACAGAGACCCAAATATTTGTACCATATTCTGCTGCCTTCCCAAACACATTATCAGGAAGCTGGACTGGAAGCAGAGCACCTGGGACTCGAACCAGCATTTCAGTGTGGGATGCCAGTGTAGCAAGCAGCAGCCTAACCCACTTTGCATCATTTAAAAAAGGGTTCTTGTGATAAAATCTCTAGTTGTTGAGCACTAATAACCTAATCACATGAAGTCGATTCAAGAGCACAAAAAATATTTAGGTTCTCCATCACAACCCTTTTTAAATGAGAGGTAGAGAAACAGAGCACAGCGACAGATCTGTTGGTTCACTCCACAAATGCTCACAAGAAGGCCTACGCCAGCAGCCAGGAACAAAATCCAAGTCTCCCACATGGGTAGCAGGGACCCAGCTTCTTGAGTCATCACCTGCTGCCTCCCAGGATTGGCATTAGAAGGAAACTGGTATAGGGAGCCAAAGCTGGTATAGGGAGCCAAAACTGGTATAGGGAACAAAAATACTCCCAAACGGGACACAGGTCTCCTGGCTGGCATTTTAACCACTAGACCAAACACTTGCCCCTAAGTCTTCTGAAAATGTACAGGGACCTCAGGATGAGTCAATTTAATGACAAAAAGGTCTGCAGCTATAAGTTCAAAGGGCAAGAAGGAATGCATGTTCTTTTCTTAAAAGGAGCCAGCTTTAATGCTTAATCTTATTTATAAGTATATTATATCTGTCTGACAAGCAGAGTTAAGACAGCTGGAGTTAAGTCTATTCAAGCTCTTAAATAAGTCAGGACAACCATTTCTATAAATGTGTTATACTTTATTAAAATTCTGAGGCCAATTTATTTTGAACTTTTAGAATATCTAAAAAGTAAAAACCTGCTTTAAGATAGCCAAAGAGAATTGCTTTGGATAGGATGATTCCTTAATAGCAAGCCTTAAGCTGGTAAGGGGATTTTGCATGGTTCCAAAATCCTGACTTCTACTTGGGGTCTGGGTGAGAAGGCATTATTGAAGATTACTAGGGAAAATGTCCTTTCTTATCTTCATCTAATTTTTAAACTGGAAAGAGTAAGAGAATATACAATGTAAGAAAGCACAATTGGACATCCTTCACTCTAGCTTTGTCACATCTCAATGTCTGTAAGAAGTGCTGGCACTGTGGCATAGTAGGTTAAGCCTCTGCCTGTGGTGCTGGCATCCCATATGGGTGCCTGTTCGAGTCCTGGCTGCTCTACTTCCAATCTTGCATCACTGCTGATGGCCTGGAAGAGCAGTGGAGGATGGCCCAAGTGCTTGGGCCCCTTCTCCTGTGTGGGAGACCAAAAGAAGCTCCTGACTTCTGGTTTTGGCTAGGCCCAGCTCTGACCATTGTGGCCATTTGGGAGTGAACCAGCATATGGAGGACCTGTCTCTCCCTCTCTCTGTAATTCTGCCTCTCAAATAAATCAATCTGGAAAAAAAAAAAAAAAAAAGTCTGTAACAGCACTTATCTTACCATAAGGTTGTTCATGTCTGTCATCCTCCTCACCTGATCCATCAAGAATATAAGAGCTTCCAGATATTCTAATTATCTTTCTATCTAGAATTGAGCCTAGCAGAGATGGTATTTAATTTTTGTCAAATAAACAAAATGACAATATTTAAACTGAAATATCCATTCTATACTTGATGGTGGTTAACATAAAGAGATATTTTTATTTATAAATAATTTCAATTTAGATTTTGTATTGTTCAATAAAAGACTGTAGTAGTCGAGAAAATATCTGCTCTTTCACCATGAGCTAATCAATAAGACAGCAACAATCATTTTCAGTCGTGAGACAGTCTAATTCTCTCAGAATTAAAAGAAAACAGTACTAAATAGTCTGTGTTCCACTAGACCAAACAAAAAGTTTCCAGAAACATGTCAAAAAAGTTTCCAGAAACATGTCAAATTACTAAAGGTATTTTTACCTTTAAGATTGAGTCTTCTATTTTTTTGGAGTAAAAGGATTGGTTATAAAATCCTATGGAACCTTAGCAATGCTGCACCAAATGTAAATATTTTACCTTATTATAAATAATATTTTAAAAAGAAAATGCAGCTTAAGAATAAATTTTATTTCCCCAAAACTCACATACCTAACTTTTAAAATAAAACCAGCAGGGCCAGCACCATGGCTCACTTGGTTAATCCTCCGCCTGTGGTGCCGGAATCCCATATGGGCACTAGGTTCTAGTCCCGGCTACTCCTCATCCTGTCAGGCTCTCTGCTGTGGCCTGGGAGGGCAGTGGAGGATGGCCCAAGTGCTTGGGCTCCTACACCTGCATGGGAGACCAGGAAGAAGCACCTGGCTCTTGGCTTCGGATCGGCATAGCACCAGCCATGGCGGCCATTTGGGGAGTGAACCAGCGGAAGGAAGACCTTTCTCTCTGTCTGTCTCTCTCACTGTCTATCTCTACTTGTCAAAAAAAAACCAAAAACCAAAAAAAAAAAAAAAAACCAAAAACAAAAACAAAAACACCCAGCAATACAGTTTTTTTAAAAGAGCATATTTCCTATTACACCATTGTTACTAGCACAGCTTACTTGATATTTCACTTCTTAGGGACCTTATTTCAAATTCTAACTTGGAGCACTAGGTAAAAATTATACGTCACCCTGATTCTCAAACTCTAGTCTTCATCAAAAGTTTCTTACTCTTTGTAATTTCAAAAATCATGTTTCTCAGGGGTGGAATTATAGAAAGCACCTCAAGTCAGGATCATATCACAACGTACACAGGTAAGTTGCTCCAAAGACCTACTTAGTTCAACTACACCTCTTTGTTTTTTAAACTTGAAGTCTTCTGGTTGGTTTAAGTGGATCTGAGAGCCTTAAAAAGATCCTGGAGATTGTGTATCTTTTTTCCATTGTTGAAGATCACTTAAATATTTTACTTTCATGGATGCACTAGATGTATCAGGTTACACTACAATAAATAATAGAAATAGATCTGCTATAGGAGTAAAAGATCTGGCAAATAGCAGCTGTCTGAAGTACATGAACAGTATCATCTTTCTCCCATCTGGAAAGTTTCAATACCTCACTAATTTTTTCCCATCCAGGCATTTCTATTATTGATGCAAAAGCTGTTCATTATAATTTTTATGCTACATTATATTTTACAGTAATATAAATAAGGAGTTGCTCTCCTCTGGTCTTGAAGGACAGGTCTAACCTTGCCTGAGGCTACCTTCTCTACTCTCCCCCACCCCACAAAAAAAAGATAAAATTATTACCTGATACAGGAATGAGGAATTCCATAATTATATCCTGAATCTTGAGAGATCCTTTGAATAATGGGAATATCACAATTTCCCAGTACTGGAGAAAAGTGGTTTGATGAAAAGAATGAAGTGTTAATTTCTGTTTGCACATAGGAATCAGCAGCTGTGGCATTCAAAATTCTTGTTTTTGTACAGTACTGGGAATCATCTGGTAGCATGTGTTCCAGAACTTTTAAGTGAGTAGGCTTCTGTTCAGTTGTAGAGAAATTTGATAAATGGCACATTTCAAACCCAACATTGCTGGCAGTTCTACTTTTGTTGTTAGTAGGAGAATCAAAATTCAGTTGTCTTCGAGGGCCAGATCCGAGTTTGCAAGGCTTGGTACATAGACTGTTTGTCTGAAGAGAATGCTTTGGGCTACTGACTGCTTTATCTTCTTCCTGCATAATCTTAATGATTTTGATAAGTTGGAAGAGACGTTTGCGGTCATTCATGTCATGGACTCCCAATTTGGAGTAGTCTTTCATTGTAATCTTGGCTAATTCATCTATTTTCTGAAGGCCAAGGGCAGTAAAATGAGGATAATACTGTGAAAGTTCAGCTTCACAAAGACATTCATATAACCAGGATGCCATTCTTGTGAACAGGTTTCTGTAAACTCTGGAGAGAGAAAAAAGAATAATTTATTTGAAATGGAGTATAAATAATTATTTTTAGAACAATGAAAACCATAAAACATGCAGAAAAACATTTAATATCAAGTTTTCAATAAACATATTTTTCCTCTGAAATGACTGACTAAGCACCATAGCACATAAGAACTTTATACATATAAAGATTTTTGTAGTAAAATGTACTTGGTTCATCTGCTTAACAAAAAGAGACTTTCAATTATATACACAGGTACACAGAAATACGCATAACACTTACTTTTTTCTAGGGAGTTCTTCCAACCTTGCAAAGTCTATTTAAACACATGCCACAAACTACTGAAACCTTGTTCTCAAATACTGATTGTACCAGGACTAATTTTAGATATTCAACTTAATGTCAAGGCATGTCGCACAACTGTTTCCCATGATTAATGAACAAAGGCTAAGAACTCTTTCAGAATAGAAAGCAGAATTAAATAGCAGACCACAAAGGATTATAAGCTAATATAACTCAGAGGAAACTGCATTTGTATCTGCTGAGTACTGGCAAAAGTTAGTTAAGCAGAAATAAAACCATCAATTCAGTATCAATTCAGAATTTCAGATCACTTTAAAAGGTGGTCATCAATGTCTATGTGTACAGAATATGAATCACATAATTTATCTAGGGATTTAATAGCATCAATATTTAAAAATGAGTATATATTAAAATGCTTAAATTTTAGCCGGCGCCGTGGCTCACTAGGCTAATCCTCCACCTTGCGGCGCCGGCACACCGGGTTCTAGTCCCGGTCGGGGCGCCGGTTCTGTCCCGGTGCCCCTCTTCCAGGCCAGCTCTCTGCTGTGGCCAGGGAGTGCAGTGGAGGATGGCCCAAGTGCTTGGGCCCTGCACCCCATGGGAGACCAGGAGAAGCACCTGGCTCCTGCCATCGGATCAGCGCGATGCGCCGGCCGCAGGGCGCCGGCCGCGGCGGCCACTGGAGGGTGAACCAACGGCAAAGGAAGACCTTTCTCTCTGTCTCTCTCTCTCTCACTGTCCACTCTGCCTGTCAAAAATAAATAAAAAAATAAATAAATAAAAATGCTTAAATTTTAATTTTTAATAAATTATATGGTAGTAACATAATCTTGATCTAGTGATTAAAATCAGGACTCTGAATTCTCCATAACACTATTAATCAAATTTATGAGAATCTTTCAGCAAATGACTTTTTTTTTTAAACATTTATTTATTTATTTGAGAGGTGGAGTTACAGACAGTGGGAGAGCAAGAGAGAGAGAGAGGTCGTCTGTCCACTGGTTCACTCCCCAAATGGCCACAACAGCTGGAGCTGGGCCAATCCAAAGTCAGGAGCTTCTTCCAGGTTTCCCACATGGGTGCAGGGGCCCAACTGCTTAGGCCATCTTCCACTGCTTTCTCAGGCCATTAGCAGAGAGCTGGATCAGAAGCAGAGCAGCTGGGACTCAAAGTGGCACCCATATGGGATGCTGGCACTGCAGGCAGAGGCTTAACCTACTACGCCACAGCCCCAGCCCCGTGACATTCTCTTTTTAAAAATTATTGTATAGGGGCCGGCACCGCGGCTCAATAGGCTAATCCTCCACCTAGCGGTGCCAGCACATCAGGTTCTAGTCCTGGTCGGGGCGCCGGATTCTGTCCCGGTTGCCCCTCTTCCAGGCCAGCTCTCTGCTGTGGCCCAGGAAGGCAGTGGAGGATGGCCCAAGTGCTTGGGCCCTGCACCCCATGGGAGACCAGGAGAAGCACCTGGCTCCTGCCTTTTGATCAGCGCGGTGTGCTGGCTGCAGTACGCCAGCCATGGCGGCCATTGGAGGGTGAACCAACGGCAACAGGAAGACCTTTCTCTCTGTCTCTCTCTCTCTCACTATCCACTCTGCCTGTCAAAAAAAAAAAAAAAAATTATTGTATAGGGGCCGGCGCTGTGACGCAGCGGGTCAAAGCCCTGGCCTGAGGCGCCGGCATCCCATATGGGCATAGGTTCTAGTCCCAGCTGCTCCTCTTCTGATCCAGCTCTCTGCTATGGCCTGGGATAGCAGTAGAAGATGGCCCAAATCCTTGGGCCCCTGCACCCACATGGGAGACCCAGAAGGAGCTCCTGGCTCCTGATCAGTGCAGCTCTGGCCGTTGTGGCCATCTGGGGAGTGAACCAGCAGGTGGAAGACCTCTCTCTGTGTCTCTACCTCTCTCCGTAACTCTGACTTTCAAATAAATAAATCTCCAAAAAATTTTTTTGTATAATTCAGTTTTCAAAATTCAATTAGATAACTATTGGTAAAACTTTTCTGTTTTCTTTTTTAAAGATCTACCTATTTTGAAAGTTACAGAGACAGAGATCTTCCATCTGCTGGTTCACTTCCCAGACGGCTGCAATGGCCAGCACTGGGCCAGGACAAAACCAGGAGCTTCATCTGAGTCCGGGTGGCAGGGGCCCAAAATTCTTGGGCCATCTTCTGCTGCTTTCCCCACGCCATTATTAGCAGGGAGCTGGACAGGAATTGGAGCCGCCAAGTCAGGAACCAGTGCCCATAGGGGATGTGAGCATTGCAGGTGGTGACTTTACTTGCTATACCACAACAGGCCCCCGTTTTCATTTTAATTTATATTTTGTCTAGTCTCTAGGAGAACGAGTTGAGGGCAGAGTCAGAATCAAAGAACCATGAATAACTGTTGGAGGAAACGGTTACAGAAAAGGCCAAAGGGAATGGGTAACATGTTCAAAATTTATCCTGACCTTTTCTATTTGTGACAGATTAAAAAAAAAAGGCCATAAATTCTTTGCAGTCCTTTTATCAAGAGGTGAAGTCTATTTCTCCTCCCAATGTGTCTAGGCTAGCCTGTGATTTGTTCTGGCCAACAGAATATAGCAGAAATGACACTGTGTGACTTCCGTGCCTTAAGAACCCTTGCAGTTTTTACTGCTTTCTTAGAATTCTTCTGTCATGTGAAGAAGTTCAGCCAACAGTCATCACAAAAGCCAGACATGTAAGAGAAACCATTTTAAGCAATCCAGTCTCAGTGGCACTACTAGATGACTGCAGTCACATGAGTGATTCCAGGAGAAAACAGAAAAACTACCTAATATATGACTCAAAGAACTTTGAGCAATGAAATGGTAATTTTTAGAAATTTATTTATTTGAAAGGCAGAGTGAGTGAGTGAGAAAGATTTTTCATCCACTGATTCATTTTCCAAATAGCCATAGTAGCTAGGGCTGGGCAGGGCAGGGCCATAGCTGGCGTCTGAAACTGCATCCAAGTCTCCCATGTGGGAGATAGGATCAGAAGCACTTTGGCCATCTTCTGCTTTCCCAGGCACATTAGCAGGGAGATGATTGAAAGTGGAGCAGCTGGGACTTGAATAGGCACTCCAATACAGAATGCCAGTGTTTTAAGTGACAGCTTAACCCGTTGCACCACAATGTTGGTCCCAGGTAATTGAAGCCACTAAATTTAGGGTATTTTGCTACATAGCAAAAGATAACTGATAATACTGTGCCTTAAAAATAATTTGTATTAAGTTTATAAAATTGCTTTTCCTTTTATTTGAGGTGGGGGAGAGGGAAAAAAAGGAGAGGAGGAAGGGGGAGAGAGATCTTCCATCTGCATGCTCATTTCTCAAATGTTTACAACAGGTTTGACTGGGGCAGGACAAAGTAAGGAGTCTGGAACTCCATCTGTGTCTCCCACATAGGTGGCAGGGACTCAAATACTTCAGCCATCATCGGCTGCCTCCCAGAATACACATTAGCAGGAAACTGGACCACAGATGGGATTCAAATCAGGCACTCTGATATAGGATGAGAGCATCCCAAGTGGTGACCTAAGTCGTTACACCAAATATCAGCCCCTAATCTTTACTTTTAGAGCAGTTTTAGGGGTTCCCAGTAGAAGGCACAGATTATTAATGAACTTACATTGAAACATGATTGTCATCCAAAGTCTATAGTCTATTTTAGGGTTCACTCTTAGTGTTGTACACTCTACGGATTTCAACATATAATGATACATATCTACTATTTGAGTGTCACACAGAGCAATTTCACTGCCCTTAAAATCCTGTTGTCTATTCATTCCTCTTTACTCTAGTCCTTGGAATCCACTGATCTTTTTACTGCCTCCATAGTTTTTTTTTTTTTTTTTTTTTTTGACAGGCAGAGTGGATAGTGAGAGAGAGAGACAGAGAGAAAGGTCTTCCTTTGCCGTTGGTTTACCCTCTAATGGCCGCCGCGGCTGGCGCGCTGAGGCCAGCGCACCGCGCTGATCCAATGGCAGGAGCCAGGTACTTATTCTGGTCTCCCATGCGGGTGCAGGGCCCAAGTACTTGGGCCATCCTCCACTGCCTTCCCGGGCCACAGCAGAGAGCTAGCCTGGAAGAGGGGCAACCGGGACAGAATCCAGCACCCCGACCGGGACTAGAACCCGGTGTGCCGGTGCCGCAAGGCAGAGGATTAGCCTAGTGAGCCGCGGCGCCGGCCTGCCTCCATAGTTTTGCTTTTTCCAGAATGTTATACAGTTGGAACAACAGTATGTACCTTTCAGATTGCCTTTTTTTACCTACCAGCATCCTGTAACTAGCCAAGAGAGGGCAGGTGCCCTTTTGGACATATTTAACAGCTGTGCCAGCTCATATTTGCAAGCCCAGCAACCAGCTAAGTGGAGATGCCTGAGTGTGGCTGGGAGAATTTATAGGGGGCTGGGTACCTGTGACTGTGGAAGCCTTCTGTGCTGGGACTGTGAAAACACTGTGGCTGTGTGTGAGGTCGCAGGGTGTGACTGGGTCTTTGGATAGTCACTGTGGGCAGCTCCACACGCTCAGGGCTCCCCGATTCTCTGGTGAGTTTCACTGCCGCAGGATCCATGCTCACACTGAGGATGGAACAGATCCTTTGTGTGGTTCTTGTGGCAGTGTGAACGAATATTATACCCACTAGGGTTAGTGACCAGGCATTGGTCTCCTTGGAGGAGAGGAGGTAAGCGAGAGGCTATACCAAGAGATTAATCCTCCCCTCTGATTAAAGAAAAATTTACCACACCCGATTTGGGTGTCACCTCAGGTACTCCCCTCACCCTGGAGCACTGACCAGAGCTCCCTGGACACACCCAGCAACTGCCTCAGGGTATTCACTGAAAGAGCAGACACTCCACTAATCCACAGAGGCACAGTCCAAAGATAAAAGCTATCATAGGGCAGAAAACAAAAAACAAAAAACCAACAAGTATCTCCACAATTGCCCCAAAATAAATGCAGCAACTGAACAAACAAGAATAAAAGGAAGACAAGATGATGCCTCCAAAGAAATACAACATTTCAATACCTGAATGTGAAAATGAAGAGACTGAAGAAATGTCAGAAATGGAATTCAAAAAATTAATCATAGGATTATTTAGAAGTAATCAGAAGCAAATCCACGAATTAAATACATCCATACATGACATAAATGAACATTTTCCCCATGAAGTTGAGATTTTAAAGAGAAATTAAAATATTAGAAATGAATAATTCAATAGATCAAATAAAAAATGCGGTAGAAAGCCTTAACAACAGACTCAGTGAGGCAGAAGAAAGAATATTTGAGTTAGAAGACAAATCACTGGAAATTTTACAGTCAGACCAAAAAAAAAAAAATTAGAAAACTAAAAAACAGTGTTGGAGATTTATGGGATATTATCAAACAACCCAACATATCGGCTTTAGGAATTCCTGAAGGTGTGGAAAGAGAATGGATTAGAAGGCCTTTTTAGTGAAATAATTACAGAAACTTCCCTAGTTTGGAGAAAGGGACATCCAAGTACAGGAAGCACACAGAACTCCTGACAGACATGACCAGAAAAGATCCTTACCATGACACACTGTAGTCAAACTCTCCACAGTAAAACAAAGAAAAAATTCTAAAATGTGCAGAGAAACATCAGATTACTTTCAGAGGATCTCCAATTAAACTCACAGCTGACTTCTCATCAGAAATCCTACATGCTAGGAGAGAATGGCGAGATATATTCCAAGCCTTAAGAGAAAAAAACTGTCAACCCAAAATACTGTACCCTGCAAAGCTCTTATTTATGAATAAAGGTGAAATAAAGCCCTTCCACAACACCCTTACAAAAGATGCTTCGGAATGTGCTACACATACTAAATTGATCATCACTATGAAAGAAGGTAAAGACAGAAAATCTCCCAGTAAAAGTACAAAGGAAATCTAAAGTAAACAATAGAGAGGCCGGCACTGTAGCGAAGTGGGTAAAGCTGCCACCTGCAGTGCCATCATTCCATATGGGCATATGGGTGACAATTTGAGCCCCAGCTGCTCTGCTTCCGATTCAGCCCTCAGCTATGGCCTGAGAAAGCAATGGAAGATGGCCCAAGTCTTAGGGCCCCTGCACCTATTTCTGGCTTCAGATTGGCCCAGCTCCAGTCATTGTGGCCATTTGGGGAGTGAACCAGTGGGTGGAAGACCTCCCTCCCTCCCTCCCTCTCTCTGCTTCTTTGTAACTGTGCCCTTCAAATAAATAAATAAATCTTCAAAGTAAACAATAGAAACATTTATGGAAAAAAGGCAGGGAAACTGAATTTACTCTTGTTTTTCTTCTGTAGTTTCTTAGATTTCAGAATATCTTGCTACTGGGAATCTAGCCACATATTAAGGTAATCTGGTTTTGAATCTTTAAAAAGACATTGATTATAGTGGACCATTTTTTTCCCCTTCTCTTATTACATACCATTTGTGTGATTACAGCATTAAGTCTTAGTTCTTATGTCTTTGGGCAGAAGAGTGTATTAGTTATTTTAAATGAATTTTTCCCTATCTGAAGCTCAGCCTGCTAAGTGTGTTATTGCCACAAAAGAAAATAATTGGATTTGCATTACTTGAATACTTGAAAACTGAAATTGATGATACAATATGTAATGGATTTTTATTTCTGGATAAAATTAGAAATGAAATAAAGATTTGAATTACTTAAAGGATGAAAATAATGATCATGCTTATAAGCACTGTGAACCCTTTTGTGTTTGAGGCTTCCAAAATTCCAGTGTTTACGACATTTTTCTCCTGAAACCCTGCTCTTCTTTTCATGCTTCATGCATTTACTCTTATTATTGATGTTGTAAAACAGCAGGGTTAAAGTGTTACTATATCTGTGTTCATTATGAATCCCATAGGCTTTCTTTTCTTTTTTTCTTTTTCTTTTTTTTTTTTGACAGGCAGAGTGGACAGTGAGAGAGAGACAGACAAGAGAGAAAGGTCTTCCTTTACCGTTGGTTCACCCTCCAATGGCTGCTGTGGCTGGCACACCGCGCTGATCCGATGGCAGGAGCCAGGTGCTTCTCCTGGTCTCCCATGCGGGTGCAGGGCCCAAGCACTTGGGCCATCCTCCACTGCACTCCTGGGCCACAGCAGAGAGCTGGCCTGGAAGAGGGGCAACTGGGACAGAATCCGGCGCCCGAACCGGGACTAGAACCCGGGGTGCTGGCGCCGCAAGGCGGAGGATTAGCCTATTGAGCCGCGGCGCCGGCCCCCATAGGTTTTCTAGTTAGGAAAAAAATAGTCTCAAAAATACTCATAGTTTCTTTTTTTGGTTAACATTTCACCCAATAATGGTATTTTAGGTACCTTTAATCAATGTAACAAGGTGTCTATAAGAATTTATAAAATTACATATTGCATTTGAACTAGTTAATGAAGAGTAAGGGAAAAAACTAGCTTATTGAGACTGTAGTATTCCATTACTTAAATTTCAAAAATTTTTTTAAAGATTTTGAGAGATAGAGTAACAGTGAGAGGGAGAGACAGAGAGATGAGTCTTCCTTCTGCTGGTTCACTCCCCAGATGGCCACAACTGCTGGAGCTAGGCAGATCTGAAGCCAGGAGCTTCTTCCTAGTCTCCCACATGGGTGCAGGGGCCCAAGCACTTGAGCCATCTTCTACTGCTTTCCCAGGCCATTAGTAGAGAGCTAGATTGGAAAAGGAACAGCTGAGACTAGAACCGGCACCCATACGGGATATGCTGGCGCTGTAGGTGGAGGATGAACCAACTGCACCACAGTGCTGGCCCCCTAAATTTCAAAATTTTTAATAAAGGAACTTTCAGAGATAGGTTGAGACCTGAAGGTATCCATTAAACTAGCTTCTATGACATGGAAAGGAACCCCAGAAGCAGCGGAGGATATGTGAAGGCATTTACTTGCCATGGCTGTGGTTGTGCTGTGCTCATACTGAAATACAAGTAGTGACACACTGACATTTTTGATGCCCAATAATTGTAGTAGTGTCCTGCATTTATCTGTACTAAAATAAATTAATGGATTCTACAATGAAGAAATTTTGTGACTGTACTGTATTTGGGAGCCTTTGTACAGCTAGGTAAAGTTTCCATGATACAAAAGTATTCGGATTTTAAAATTTGCTATTATAAGGAAGAAGACGTGGCATTATTCCATGTGCTTAAATGTTAACTTGCTCATTGAGTTTCAAAAGAAAAAAAAATGAAATGAGTAATTGTCACTGTTAGCTGTAATATTAAATTGGCAAGTTTTAACAAAGCTTAAACCTGTGTTTCTCAAATGTAAACCACAGTAGTCTAATGCTGCTTTGTATATATTGTAAGTGCTACAAATAGTCTCAGCACTGAACATGTATTGATACCTCTCAAATGAATGCAACCTTTGATGATGGTGTTTTGATATGCCTCAGAAAGTGTCTGAGTGCCTGCGAATTTGTTAATTTGTTTGGTAAAGAAGATAATTCCTTTTTTTGTTATTGTTCCATATTTTCATGTTTAAATTTGAATTTTCACATTTTTACTACTGTTAATTTAAATACAATTTGTTCAATGGTTAAAACTGGGTTGTCGCCAGCGCCGCGGCTCACTGGGCTAATTCTCTGCCTTGCGGCACCGGCACCCCGGGTTCTAGTCCCGGTCAGGGCGCCGGGTTCTGTCCCGGTTGCCCCTCTTCCAAGCCAGCTCTCTGCTGTGGCCAGGAAGTGCAGTGGAGGATGGCCCAAGTGCTTGGGCGCTGAACCCCATGGGAGACCAGGATAAGTACCTGGCTCCTGCCATCGGATCAGCGCGGTGGGCCGGCTGCAGTGCGTCAGCCGCAGCGGCCATTGGAGGGTGGACCAGTGGCAAGGGAAGACCTTTCTCTCTCTCTCTCTCACTGTCCACTCTGCCTGTCAAAAAAAAAAAAAAAAAAAAAATTGGGTTGTCAATGAAACTTAAAAACAGCTTCATTCACATAACTACTTAAATAAAACCACATTTTCTGTTCTATGTTCAGAGACTTTTAATGATCTGTATTTCTGTTTATTTATTTTTTTGACAGGCAGAGTGGACAGTGAGAGAGAGAGACAGAGAGAAAGGTCTTCCTTTGCCGTTGGTTCACCCTCCAATGGCTGCCGCGGCTGGCGCGCTGCAACCGGCGCACCGCGCCGATCGGATGGCAGGAGCCAGGTACTTATCCTGGTCTCCCATGGGGTGCAGGGCCCAAGGACCTGGGCCATCCTCCACTGCACTCCCTGGCCACAGCAGAGAGCTGGCCTGGAAGAGGGGCAACCGGGACAGAATCCGGCGCCCTGACCAGGACTAGAACTTGGTGTGCCGGCGCCGCAAGGTGGATTAGCCTAGTGAGCCACGGCGCCAGCCAAGTAATGATGTTTAAAAAAAATAAAGGAACCAGTGTTGTGGTGTAGCAGGTAAAGCCTCACCACCATCCTATATGGGCACCGGTTCAAGTCCTGGCTGCTCCACTTCCAATCCAGCTCTCTGCTGTGGCCTGGGGAAGCAGTAGAAGATGGTGCAAGTCTTTGGGCCCCTGTACCCATGTGGGAGACCTGGAAGAAGCTTCTAGCTTCGGATGGGCCCAGCTCTGGCCATTGTGGCCATTTGGGGAGTGAATCAGCAGATGGAAGACCCCTCCCTCTCTCTCCCTTTGCCTCTGCCTCTTGGTAACTCTGCCTTTCAAATAAATAAATCAATCTTTAAAATAAATAAATAAATAATGTTTGGTGAGTAGATTAATTATCCCAGGGAGATGTGACTTCTCTCCAAATTCCTACAGCATTTTGGTTGTAAAACGCACAGGACAATTAATTCAGACAGATTCATAATTATTGGCAGCCTTGTCCCAGACATGATATAAGGTAGATCTGCCTTGTACTGTGGCATGAATTCTTTCAGATAAAAACAGGGCTGGCTGCTCCACTTCTGATCCAGCTCCCTGTTAATGCACCTGGGAAAGCAGCAGAAGATGGCCCAAGTGCTTGGGCCCCTGCCACCCATGTGGGAGAACTGGAAGAAGCTCCTGGTTCCTGGCTTTGGTGGTGGTTCACTCACCTGATGGCTGCAACAGCCAGGCGGGGCCAGACTGAAACCAGGAGCTTCTTCCAAATCTCCCGCATTGGTAGCAGGGGCCCAAGCACTTGGCCATCTTCTGCTGCTTTTCCCAAGCCACAAGCAGGAGTATATCAGAAGTGGTACAGCCAGGACACAAACGGGTACCTATGTGGGATGGCTGACATTGCAGATGGTAACTTTACCCACTATGCCACAATGACAGCCCTGCCCTGGACAAAATTTAGTAAATTAAATATTTCAAAAATTTTGGGAAGGGGTCAGCATTGTGGCACAGGTTAAGCCATTGCTTGAAATGCCAGCATTCTTTATCAGAGTGCCAGTTCTAGTCTTGGTTGCTCACTTCTGATCCAGCTTCCTTATACTGCACCTGGGCAGAAAGTAGATGACAGTTCAAGTGCTTAGGCCCTTGCTACCCACATGAGAGACTCAAATGGAGTTCCTGGTTCCTGGCATTGGCCTGATCCAGACCTGGCTGTTTCAGCCATTTGGGAGTGAACCAACAGATGGAAGATCTCTGTCTCATTCTCTAAAACTCTGCCTTCCAAATTCTTTTTAAGATTTATTTTTATTTATTTGAAAGGCAGTTACAGCAAGAGAGGGAGACACAGAAAGAGATCTTTCATCCACTGGTTCACCTCCCAAATGACTAACACCTAGGGCTGGGCCAGGCTGAGGCCAGGAGCCTGGAACTCCATCAGGTCTCTCATGTGAGTGGAATGGGCCCAATCAATTGGGTCATCTTCCAATACTTTACCAGGCACATTAGCAGGGAGCTGGATGGAAAGTAGAGCATCCGGAACTCAGTGCTCATATAGGATGCTGGTGTCACAGGCAGCTCACTCACTGCACCTCAGCACTTGCCTCCAAATAAATCTTTAAAAAGTTTTTTTATAATTTTGTATTTCATATGCTCTCTACCTCTACTAGTTCATGAAGATTCAGATAAAAGTGACAGATAAAGGAAGAGTTGGAAATCAAGGTCGATGATTGCTGACTTTGTTTAGTTTTAGAGTTTTATACTATAATAGCTATAACTACTGAGTATACTAGAGAAAAGGCAGCAAGTACACAGCGTACTAATACAGGACATAAATACATATTGTGCTGTTCTTCTATACCCATGGTAAATAATCCCAACCCATTATGATGTTTTAACTTTTTTAGAGATTTATTTGAAAGGCAGAGTTTCAGAGAGGGAAAGCCAAGAGAGGAGAGAGACTCCATTCACTGGTTCACTTCCCAAATGACTCCAACAGCCAAGGTTGGGCCAGGCCAAAGCCAAGAGCTGGAAATCCCACAGGGTCTCCTACATATGTGGCAGGAAGCCAAGAACCTGGGCCATCACTGTTGCTTCCCAGGCACAACAGCAGAAAGCTGGATCAGAAGCAGAACTCCATCCCAGCCATTCTGATATGGGTCGCAGACACCCCAAGTGATGGCTTAACCGCCTGTGCCACAAAGCATCCCCCATTTTGACATTTTTTATTAAGCCTGAAACAGCTTCAGAATGTCCCTTCTTTTGGTGTATGTGCATGACAATATACAATTCCATGAGCTGTGACATCTGGATGCACCTGTGAAACCACCACCATAATTAAAATGGGGAATATTTCTATCGCCCTCAAGATTCCTCATCCCTCATTGCATTCCATCCTTCCCTCTGTCCTAACCACTACTTTGTTATCTCTCATTACATGTCATTTGCATTTCCTGAATTTTATATAAATTGGGAGTGGGCATTTGCCCTAGCAGTTAATATACCTGCATCCCACATTGGAGTGCCTGGGTTTGATTTCTCGAAATGCAGACTTTGGGAGGCAGCATTGAGTGTTCAATTAGGCTCCATTTGGGAGACCTGGATTGCATTCCTGGCTCCCGGCTATGGGCTGGGCCCAGCACCAGCTGTTGCAAGCTTTTTGGAAGTGAACTAGTGAGTGGAGGCTGTCTCTCAAATAAGTGTAAATAACCTTTAAATAAAAGGAGTTATATATTATCTTTTGAATCTGGCTTCCTTCATTTAGCATAATGATTTTAAATTTATACATGATGCATGTATCACTCTTACTGAGGAGAAAGATCCATAATGTATCACTGGGTGCCCAACACATCTCACAGGTGACAGTTTCAAGATTAGAACTTAGGGCTTCTCATGTCTGGTGTCATGTCCTTCCCACTTCTCTGTGCTACGTTGTCTCCTTCAAAAGCAGCTGCAAAAGCAGCCCTGCTGCTGACCCCCTAACAGACTCAGAGGCTACCCTGCTCAGCAGACTGTGACACTGCATAATCTCCCCCAGCTGCCACCACCAGGAAAATGCCCTGGAAATCAGTGAAATCCAAAGAGAGGTGGGGGAAAGATGATGGGCAAGTTTTTACATGTAGGGCCCACTGGAATTCAATGTCTCAATAAGCAGCATTCTTCTCCGTGAGTACTAGGGATCAGAGTCTTGGAAGAAATCTAGCTGGCAGAAATTCAAACTTTTCTGTCCTGGTAGCAAAGAAAACCAACTAGAAACGGAATGCACAAGGAAGTTGATTCACATCCTAGGATGTAGATAAGATCCAACTATTTAACATGTTCCCTCAAACTCTCCATCTACCTAAACTACTTAACTCTGACCTGGCTGAAAGTGAACTTGAAATCAAGTAACTCTACCTCTTTTAGTTGTGTAATCTTGGGCAAAGTCTTAGTTTTGCTAAGTTTCATTTCTGTCTTAGAGGATGCTGTGAGGATAAAATAAGACACATAAAAGTAATTTTTTTTAAAGATTTATTTATTTGAAAGTCAAGAGTTACACGGAGGGGAGGGGAGGGGTGGGGAGAGAGAAGAGAGAGGAGAGAGGAGAGAGAGGAGAGAGAGGACAGAGAGGAGAGGGAGGGGGGAGGGGGGAGGGGGAGGGGGAGAGGGAAGGGGGAGGGGGAGGGGGAGGGAGAAGCTTCATCCAGGTCTTCCATGCAGGTGCATGGGCCCAAGGACTTGGGCCATCTTCCACTGCTTTCCCAGGCTATTGCAGAGAGCTGGATGGGAAGTGGAGCAGCTGGGACACGAACCGGTGCCCATATGGGATGCTGGTGCTTCAGGGCAGGGTGTTAACCTACTGCACCACAGCGCCAGCCCCACATAAAACTAATTTGAAAACTGTAAATTACTCCACAAGAATGGGCTCCATGCCATCTTATTCAGCACTAGATCACTATGTCTGGCATGCAGGAAGTGTCTGTTGCCTGACTTATTAGAAACAAATGATGTACCTTATAAATGACTTTTAACACTATTAAAATACATTTTCTATTATTCAATTGAGCAAAAGTAGGATATATAGTAAAGAATCAAAAGGCAAGGGATAAGGACAGGCTCCACCTTCCAGATCAATGGATGGCAGCAGAGTTTGAGATGTGAGGATAAAAAAAGTTTGAGATGTGAGCCACTACTTTTCAAGCTGTTTTCTTCCAGGCCCTAACTGGTGGTTGGCATGGCCCGTGGAAATCAGTCAGAACTTGTTCACCAAAAAAACAATGAAAACCCAGAAAATTTGCAATGGAAAAAGAAAAGAAGACAGCTTGACTACTTCTCAGAGAAAACAGAGGTTGAAGGCTGGCGCTGTGGCATATCAGGTTAAGCTGCCATCTGAAGCACTGGCATCCCATGTAGGTGCTGGTTTGAGTCCAGCTGCTCCACTTCAGATCCTGCTCCTTGCTAATGCACCTGGGAAAGCAGTGGAGGATGGCCCAAGTATTTGGGCCCCTGCATCCACGTGGGAGACCCAGGAGAAGCTCCTGGCTTTGGCCTGGCCCAGCCCTGGTTGTTGTGGCCATCTTGGGAGTGAACTAGTGGATGGAAGACCTCTTTCCCTCTCTCTTTTCTCTCTAACTCTGTATTTAAAATAAATAGATCTTTAAAAAAAAAAAAAAAAAAAAGGAAAGAAAACAGAGGGACTCTGAGATTATGCAAGAAAAGCAGAAGGCAGCTAATGAGAAATCTATGCAGATGAGAAAAAAAATCATGGCTACCTATTTGAAAAACCTGGGTGCCTCTGTCAACTGGGTGTTATCACACGTTCTAAGATCAAGATTTTGTAGCATGAACAGTCATTATATATGTTATAAGGTATCCTTACAAAACTATTTTAAACTTTGTCTTTCAGTCTTAGTGTAATGTTCATTCTAGAGCCATTCTTTGAAGAATAAAACACTAACCAAGTATCGATGTATTGGTGAACATCATTCTTTATCAGTAGTGATTGTTTATGTAATTTATCAGGTAATGTGATCAGCTAATAGATTCTTATTAAACCTAGTAGATCCTTAAATGGTACTGTATAATAGAATTTAAGATGCATTTGTATTATTTTGCTTCATAATTAACCAGTTTGCTTAAATAATTTAAGTAGATTGGGGCTGGCGCTATGGCACAGCAGGTTAAAGCCCTGGCCTGAAGTGCTGGCATCCCATATGGGCGCTGGTTCTAATCCTAGCTGCTTCTGTTCTGATATAGCTCTCTGCTATGGCCTGGGATAGCAGAAGATGGTCCAAGTCCTTGGGCCCCTGCACCCACCTGGAAGAAGCTCTTGGCTCCTTGCTTTAGATTGATGCAGCTCCAGCCATTGCGGCCATCTGGGAAGTGAACCAGTGGATGGAAGACCTCTCTGTCTCTACCTCTCTGTAACTCTGTTTTTCAAATAAATAAAATAAATCTTAAAAAAAATTTTTAAGTAGATTGCAAAAACCACTGGGACTAGCAACCAAATGGATGGAAACTGAATAAAGATTCAGCAGGAATTCTACTTATAGCTTTAACTATTTTGGAACAAGTATCATATTTTAATCTGTTCTGAGCCTTTTCAAAACCTTGTGATGTGATGGTGGTTATAAATTAAGAAATGTTATACAGAAATTAGGGCTTGAGACTTTCTGTTCTATTCTGAAGTAAACATGTAAAAGAGAATTAAAAATGCAATTTAAGTAGTAATAAGTAAATAGAATACTAAAAAGTATTCTTCAAATATTTGGCTTTTCCCATAATATATTTCAACACATTTCACTGATAACCTAATAGGCCAAATGCTATCTGAATGGAAAGATCTTCAAGAGTTTGTCTACTATCTTATTATCCTATAATCCTACCATAAGATGGAATCCAGACAACCATAAAGATCTCTAGCCTGTGTTTTTACCTTCATATTAAAGTAAAATAATGTTCTGTTTCCTAGGTTAGTTTCCATCTTCAAAATTTTCTATGATAGGTAGTCACAGCGCAAAATGATTACAACAGCTTCTTAAGTTACACATTCTAATAAAATAATGAAGAAGTGTGATTGTACCACACACAAAAAAGGAAGAGATTACAAATACTGAAATAGATACATTATACTTGCAAACTATACTGCCTTTAAATATTAATATTGTGCGTAGGCTTCTACTAAATTAAAATTCCTTCATCAATGACAATTTTATTGCACTTAATACAAACACCTTACACCATATATAATATGGAAATATTAGGTATATATATATACACCTAATATATATTATATATATATTATATATATATATAAAAAACATTTGAGGCAAATACATGTCTGTGTGTGCAGTCTTAATTTTAATCAGCTTTGTTGAGTATAATTTATGTACAATGAACCATACCTAAGTGTACAGTTCCATTACTTTTAACAACAAAAACCTATGTAATAAAATGCAAAAATAAAATGCAATCAAGACACTTCTAAAATTCTAAAAAGTTCCCAACACCTTTTGGCAGTTAATCCTCTCCTCTATCCTGGCCCAAGAAGTCACTGACCTGCTTTCTGTCGCGACAGATGGGTTTGTATTTTCTAGAATTTCACATAAAACCACATAATGTTATTACTTTAAATTTAGATAACATATACAGATTTTTCCAGTGAGTGGAAAATCTATTTTGTGCAATTTTTATTTGTTAGGACTTTGGAACAAATTTAAATGTTTATACTGTTTCTTATAGATCTAAATGACATTCACTAATGAAAAGGAAGACATTTTTTAAAATTTAAATTGGTCAAAATAATTAATTTTATTTTATGAGGGGAAAAAAGTAACAAAAATACACAGAATCAATGATTCAGAAAAATCATTCTATAAAAAACTGCCCACAGAAGTCTGAGGGATGGCTGGGATATTTTTGCCGAAAGAGTTTTGTCTCTGTCTTTAGAGGGAGACAATTCAGTAACTAACATGAATCCAGGAGTGGGTATAATTTCAAAACCTCAAAAATCAGAATCCACTATTGCATGTTGTATGTCAAGATTATTCAATGTTTCTTATAAAAGTTTTTGATAACTACAAAGAATTAAAGCCCAAAAACTAATGTCATTCTTTGACATTCAGAAAAAATGGAGGAAATGGTCCAAGTTCTAACATATTCAAGATATTTTTGGTTTCTCTAATTCATGCAAAATCCCAAATACTTCAATTATCAACAAGGAAATGAGTGATGGGAAGAATCAATAAATCCCTGTAGAATATCATTAATCTTTAGCAACTTTATTGATATATAATTCACATTCTATAAAAGTCACCCATTTAGAGTATGCAATTCAATAGTTTTAGTACAGAATTGTAAAATCACCACAATCTAATTTTAGAAAATGCTATCACTCCTCAAAAAATTCTTGTACCATTAAATTCTAGATGATCTAAAAGGAAAAAGCTCTTTCCCTATGCCCTTCAATTCAGTAATTATCAAAAATAAAATTAACCATGGGAAAAATCTGAGAAGATGTATTGTTATTTTCTACAGAAATCTGAGCTATCGTTAAAGTTGTCAATAACACATGTTAAAGACATTTGTAGACTCATCAAGCAGAGAATAACAGCATCAGTTGGATAAAACAGAAGGGCATAATGAACATTTTTAAAAATTTATTTATTCATTAGAAAGGCAGAGTTACAGACAGAGGGAGAGGTCGTCCATCTGCTGGCTCACTCCCCAAATGGCTGCAATGGCTGGAATCCTAGATATACTCCTTTTGATCCAGCTCCCTGCTAATGTGCCTGAGAAGGCAGTGGATGATGGCCTAAATAATTGGGTTCCGGCCACCCATATGGGAGACTCAGATGTAGTTCCAGGCTCCTGGCTTCAGCTTGGTCCAGCCCTGGCTATTGTGGTCATTTGGGAAGTGAAGCAGAAGATGAAAGATCTGTCTCTCTGCCCCTCTAACATTCAAGTAAATAAATCTTGAAAAAAAAAAAAAAAAAAAAAGGATATAGCCATATAGTCATATAGTCAGTAGTACTAAAAAGAACTAATCCTAGATTGAAACAAATATAACTTAGAAAGTTCTCTAAATAACCATTAAATGTCAAATACATATTTCCTCATGGAAAAACTTTAAAATAAAAGATTTATTTATTTTGAAAGTCAGAGTTACAGAGAGGAAGAGACAGAGACAGGGAGAGCTTTCATCTACTGGCTCACTCCGCACCTGGCTGCAACAACCAGCACTGAGTCAAGCCAAGGCCAGGAGCTTCATTCCAGTCTCTCATGTGCATGGCAGGGACCCAAACACTTAGGCCATCTTCCAATGCTTTTCCAGAGCCATTAGCAGGGAAGTGGATTGGAAGTGGAGTAGCCAGGACAGGAACTCATGTCCTTATAAGATGCCAGCGTTGCAGGCATCAGCTTTACCCACTATGTCAGAATGCTGGCCTCAAAAAGGCACTTTTAAGGGTAGGAATTTGGTACAGTTCCTGTCTTCGGCCTGGCCCAGCTCTGGCTGTTGAGAGCATTCAGGGAGTGAACCAGTGGATGGAAGCTCCCTCTCTCTCTCTCTCTCTGCTTTTCAAATACATAAAGATAAATCAATAAAAATTGCTTAAAAATGAGTCTCAGTGCTGCTGCCTGGGCAGGCAGCAGCCCATATGGGTGCTCATTCAAGTCCTGGCTGCTGCACTTCAATTCAGCTCCCTGCCAATGCACCTAGGAAGGCAGTGGAAGATGGCCCAGGTACTTGGGCCTTTAAAACTACTTGGGAGACCTGGAGGAGGACTGAGGCTCCTAGCTCCTGGTTTTGGTCTGGCTGAAACCAGCCACTGCAGCCTTTTGGGGAGTGAACCAGTGGATGAAAGATCTTTGTCTTTCCCTCCTCTCTAACTCTCCCAAATTAAAAATAAATAAATAAATAAATTTTGGGGCCACTGCCATGGCGCACTGGGTTAATCTTCCGCCTGCGGCGCTGTCATCCCATATGGGCACCGGTTCTATTCCTGGTTGCTTCTCTTCCAGTCCGGCGCTCTGCTGTGGCCCGGGAGGGCAGTAGAGGATGGCCCAAGTCCTTGGGCCCTGCACCCGCATGGGAGACCAGGAGAAGCACCTGGCTCCTGGCTTCGGATCGGTGCAGCTCTGGCCGTGGCGGCCATTTGGGGAGTGGACCAATGGAGGGAAGACCTTTCTCTCTGTCTTTCTCTCTCACTGTCTGTAACTCTACCTGTCAAATAAATGAATAAAATCTTTTAAAAAAAATTTTAAAAACTCTCAATCCCCATCTTTACAAAAAAGGCAATTTCAGCAAGTTATATTTATGAAATGTAAAACATACTTCTAAACAGGATTCTATTACGTTAGAAAGAAGATTCTGAATTTGTGGCCGGGGAGTGCAGTGCAGGATTGGCCAAGTCCTTGGGCCCCGTAACCGAGTGGGAGACCAGGAGGGAACACCTGGCTCTTGGCTTTGGATCGGCACAGTGCACTGGCCATTTGAGGGGGTGAACCAATGGAAGGAAGACCTTTCTCTTTGTCTAACTCTGCCCGTCAAAAAAAAAAAAAAAAAAGTAGATTCTGAATTAAGTGGCAGAAACATGGTTCTCCAGAAAAAAATAAAATAAAGCGGCAATGAAGCAAGTTATCTCCACCAAGGGAAAAAAGATACAGATGAAGAGAATACAATAAACTGAAGACAGAGTTGTGGAGAAATTCCAGAACAAAGGATCATGAGCCTAAATCTACTGAGAAACTGGCACTATTTTAGGAAGCTGAGTCTTTGTATCATATAACCAAGCAACTCTACTTCATACATACACTAGAAAAACTTGCACATGTGCTTCAGGAGCCATATACAAAAATGTCCCTAACAGCACAGTTCATAAGAACTCAAAACTTGGGGCTGGCACTGTGGTACAGCAGGTTAACACCCTGGCCTGCAGCGCCAGCATTCCATATGGGCGCTTGTTTGAGACCCAGCTGCTCCACTTCCAACCCAGATCTCTGCTATGGCCTGGGAAAGCAGTAGAGGATGGCCCAAGTCCTTGAGCCTCTGCACCCACGTGGGAGACCCGGAAGAAGCTCCTGGCTCCTGGCTTTGGATCAGCGCAGCTCTGGCCATTGCAGCCAACTGGGGAGTGAACCAGCAGATGGAAGACCTCTCTCTTTCTCTCCTTCTGTGTAACTCTGACTTTCAAGTAAAATAAATAAATCTTAAAATAAATAAAAATAACCTGATTGTCCACTGACTAGAGAACAAATAAGTTTGGGTATATGCATATTTTGTTATAATAGTGAAAAAATAAACTACAGCTATACTCAATAGATTATCAAATATAATAAATATAAGAAAAAATAAATCTTAAAAAAATTATAACCTTTAAAAATTTGGGAGGGGGAGTGCTGATGTTGTGGCATGGACCACTAGTTCAGGTCCTGGTTGCTACACTTCCATTCCAGTTCTCTGCTGGTGTGCCTGGGAGGGCGCTGAAGGATGACCCAGGTACTTGGACCACTGTGCCGTGCCCTGGCTGTTGCGGCCGTTTGGAGGGTGAGCTGGCAGATGAAAGATCTCTCCCTTCCTTCTTCTTTCTTCCTCTAACTCTTAAAAAAAATTTTTTTTAAATACTTATTTTCACTTACTTAACACAAGAGAGACAGAGGCAGGGAGAGATCTTCCATCCCCCAGGTTCATTCCTCAAATGCACACAATAGTCAGTAATGGCTATCGCTGAAATCAAGAGCCAGGAACTCCGTCCAAATCTTTCCCACATGAATGGCAGGGGCCCAAGTACTTGAGCCATCATCCACTGCTTCCCAGGCTGCACATTAGCAGAAGCTGGATCATCCCAACATGAAATGTAGGTGTCCCAAGCAGTTGTTTTTTTTTTATTATTTGACTGGTATAGACAGTGAGAGAGACAGAGAGAAAGGTCTTCCTTCCGTTGGTTCACTCCCCAAATGGCCGCCACGGCTGGCGCTGCGCCGATCCAAAGCCAGGAGCCAGGTGCTTCTTCCTGGTCTCCCATGCGGGTGCAGGGGCCCAAGCACTTGGGCCATCCTCCACTGCCCTCCCGGGCCACAGCAGAGAGCTAGACTGGAAGAAGAGCAACCAGGACTAGAACCCAGTGCCCATATGGGATGCCGGCGCTGCAGGCAGAGGATTAACCTAGTGAGCCACATCGCTGGCCCCCCAAGCAGTGTTTTAACCACTACACCAAACATCCACCCCATGTTCCTTTTTATAAAGCTCAAAAGTGAACAAATCCAAATGATGTATTATTAACACAAAATTTAGGATACTAGTTACCTGAAGAGGAAATGGGGATCAGGAAGAAAGCATAGGAAAATTGTCTGCTAGGTCTTGGGTATTTATCTTTTGTTTTATGCTTTTTAACTTTTTTTTTCTTTTTTAAAGATTTATTTGAAAGAGTTATAGAGAGAGGTAGAGAGAAAGAGAGAGAGAGAGGTCTTTCATCCATAAATTCACTCCCCAAATGACAGCAATGGCCAGAGCTGAGCTGATCCGAAGCCAGGAGCCAGGAGCTTCTTCCAGGTCTCCTACGTGGGTGCAGGGGCCCAAGGACCTGGGCCATCCTCTACTGCTTTCCTAGGCCACAGCAGAGAGCTGGATTGCAAGTGGAGCAGCCAGGACTCAAACAAGCGCCCATATGGAATGATGGCACTGCAGGCCGCGGCTTTAACCCGCTGCGCCACAGCGCAGGCCCCTGCTTTTTAACTTACATATGTTTTACCATAATCTCTGATATGCACCACACTGTATTTTTGTAAGACAAATAAAAAGAATCCTACAGCTAGCCAGGACAATAGAGATACTCTAATCTGCAGATGATCTAGTAGATAACATTTAGCCCATGAAGGTGAAACTTATCCTCTATGTAGTGCCTTTGATGTAGATACTATCAGGCCCTGTGCTTCCAGTCTTAGTCTCCCTCCCTTAGCTTAAAATTTCTTTGCCCTATGATGGCAAATCAACCTCTTAATAAAATTAACTCACTAAATTGAGGGAAAGGTAGAGCCTCCAAACAGGGTCCCAGATCAAAAAACTCAGGAGGCCATTCATCTCCTCTATAGGTAACATCTTGATGTTTGGGCTTTTCTTCAGGGGTTTTCCAGGTACCCCAGGCCCTGAGCAAACTACCACCTGCTCCAGGCCCCTAGACTGACTGAAGCCCACTTTGCTATCATCTAAATACTGAGAAAACACAGTATCATTGACTATTCAAAGGAGGGCCACAAGCACTGAAGACCAACAGCGGAGGTAAAGCCTCTGCAGCAACAGCATCCCATACAGGTGCTGGTTTGAATCCTGGCTGCTCCACTTCCAACCCAACTCTCTGCTAATGGCCTGGGAAATCAGTGGAAGATGATCCAAGTGCTTGGGCCCCTGCACCCACGTGGGAAACCTGGAAGAAGCTCCTGGCTTTAGAATGGTCCAGCTCCAATGGTTGTGGCCATTTGGGAAGTGAACCTACAGATGGAAGACCTCTCTCTCTGTCTCTCCTACTCTGTCTGTAACTCTGCCTCTCAAATAAATGAACCTTAAAAAAAGAAACAAACCTGAGAATAAAACGTTAGCTGCCTGATTTCCTGTTTTGTATTTTCCAAATAAATACCTACCTCCTTCTTCCTCCACCCACTGTCAGCGACTGGCTTGCTGTGCATCCAGCTAGCAGACCCAGGTTTTTGGATTCTGCAACAAAGCACTCCTTCTGCTGCAGTTCAGCTTGCATAGTATTTACATAATTAAAAATCAGAAGCTATTAAAAATATCCAGTTCCTGCTTTCCTTGAAAACTGAAAGAGTTACACTGGGTCTACAATTAGAAAGGTCAAGAACAGGCCAAAACTGAGTAGTGGCTATTCCCTTTAAAGAGTGTATATTTTTCTATTCTACAAAGTCCACTGTTCCTTATTCCTTTATCAATCAACTTCATTCATTTCCATTAATTGGTTAGGCCTGTGGGCATCCGAGTGTGAGACTCATGATTAGCCCAACACCTTCATTTTGTATGGTGACTAGGCACAGCCTTGATCAGTTAAACCTTAATGGGCTTTTCAAACATCTTATTACATCCCACTCTCTACTTATTCATATATGCTTTAAATGAATATATTGTTCCTAAAAGTGAGGGAATATACAGAAGATTCAACAGGCATTAGAGCACATCCTTAAAATCAGTTCATGCATAAAATGAAAAAGTGAAATTATATTTTAGTGTCATTATTGTAGAATATGAAAACCCAAGGACAAAAATATCTTATGATTGCCAAAAAAATTCTCTGAATTCTACTTAATTGTGTCAATGTTGACTTTTTAAAATATATAAAACAGTGGCTGGCACTGTGGCATAGAGGGTAAAGCCAGTGCCTGTATCCCATATGGATGCCGATTAGAGTCACAGCTGTTCCACTTCCCATCCAGCTCTCTGCTATGGCCTGGGAGGATGGTCCATAGTCCTTCCGCCCCTGCACCCATGTGGGAGACCCAGAAAAGGTTCCTGGCTCCTGGCTTTAGGTCGGTGCAGCTCCGGCCGTTGCAGCCATTTGGGGAGTGAACCAGCGAATGGAAGACCCCTCTCTCTCTCTCTCTCTCTCAGTAAATCTGGCTTTCAAATAAATAAATCTTAAAAATAAAATAAAATATATAAAACAGCCTCATAAAGTACAATTCACATGTCACAAAATTCATCCTTTGTAATATACACTTTTGACAGCTTTTGGTATGTTCACAGTTATATAACCAATCAAGGCAATCACTTTTAGGCCACGTAAACCATTAATAGCCATTCCTCATTCCCCCCTATTTCACCTATCCCTAGATGACCACTAATTATGTTCATTTTTAAAAGGTGTTACTAACAAAGTCACTGGGCCCACTGTATCACCAGAAACTGATTCAATATAAACCCAACATTCTCAAGCGATTCTCATGTTTCTGTATCTTGTATAAAGCATAAACCCCCTATTAAGATCATAAGAAACAATTATAAGGCAAATAAACTCTTTACCCCAACAAGGGAATTAGTTATTTCAAACTCTAAGGATTATTCTATCTATAGACTACTGCTCTCAACACAAGACAAATGATACTAGACAACTGCTTAAAACAACAGCTGCAAAGGAATTAGAATATGATACTTAATGGACTTCTCAAAGGAAGATGTGGATTTTGGGATACCAATCATGTGACTTATATCTAACTACTTTTCAAGAAAGTAGTTTCAAAGACTGTTTATACCTGAAAAAAAATTGTTAGTTCATGGTGGCTAATGCTTTGCACTTATTGCAATTCCCTTCAAAAGCCCCACAATGAGTTTATTAAATATGGGAAAAACATGGGAGCAGTGACCTAAAAATAAACATAACACAATTGTTGAACTCAGCTATCTTAAAACAGGGCAAGTAATACTCTCTCCAATTATAGAGGGTTAACTTAGAATTCCCAGAGCAGGTGGCAACTGATGTCAGTTTAAATGCAGACCTTTATTTTTAAAATCTTTGTCTAACCCAACTGCAGGAGGTTGTCATTTGCAAATCTGTCATTTTACAGTCATAAAATACTTTCAACTGAATGTATCTCATGTTGAATTGGAAAAATAACTATTACAATCAGTTTTTATAAATTACCAAGATGATATAAGTTCAATCGGGGATAGATTCCTTTGGGAACCGTTGCCAGCATGGCACCAGGAATTATTTCAAAAGGAGTGACACTGAGAAAGCAGAGCAATTACAACAATTCTATTCACTGTGACCAAATGATTTCTGCAGACTTTTTGTGATAAATAGCAATCATATCACTTTACAAATGAAGAAACTGAGGCATAATGAAATTTATTTAAAACACCTATATGAATTTTTTTTAGAAAGAGATCAGATATCCATATGTTGGCTACACCACTGTATACCACTAATTTAACCAATCAAATCTCAATGTAAGGGGCCAGCATTGTGGTGTAGCTGGTAAAGCTGCCACCTGGGACGCTGGCATCCCATATGGGCACTGGTTCATGTCCCAGCTGCTCCACTTCCAATCCAGCTCCCTGCTAACGGCCTGGGAAAGTGGTGGAGGATGACCCAAGTGTCTGGGCCCCTGAGTTTGTATTACGCAAATAAATTGCTATGGATACAGTGATGGCCACAGTTCCACAACATACTTTATCCAGTCATTCAAGAAATACTTTCTGGAGCCTGTTGTGAGCTAGGCCCTGTTCTAGGCACTGAGGATAGAGCAGTGAACAAAATAAAGTCACTGCTCTCATAGCAGTATTATTTTGGTGGAAGAAGATAATTAATAATCAAATAAGCAGGTTAATTTCAGAGAGTGATAGTGTAATGAAAAATAAATCAGGGTGAAGCACCCGCCCACTTTATATTACATGATTAGAGAACGCCTCATTCAGAAGGGAACGCTGAGGTAAACCTTAAAATAGTTAAGAAGGAGATAAAAGAGGCAGAGAACTGCAAGTGAGCCCATCAGTCCTGAGGTAGAAATGAGCATGGCATGATCCAATGATCAACAGAAGGCCAGTCTGCCGAGCACAGCAGCGAGAGTACTATGAGATAGGACAGAGAAGTAGGAGCCAGATTATGCAGTCTTTTGGGCCACATAAAGGTGTTTGAATTTGTTTATTTTTTATTTTGACAGACAGAGTGGACAGTGAGAAAGAGAGAGAGAGAAAGGTCTTCCTTTACTGTTGGTTCACCCTCCAATGGCCGCCGCGGCCGGTGTACCGCGCTGATCCGAAGCCAGGAGCCAGGTGCTTCTCCTGGTTTCCCATGCGGGTGCAGGGCCCAAGCACTTAGGCCATTCTCCACTGCACTCCCTAGCCACAGCAGAGAGCTGGCCTGGAAGAGGGGCAACCGGGACAGAATCCGGTGCCCCGACCGGGACTAGAACCCGGTGTGCCGGCACCGCAAGGCAGAGGATTAGCCTAGTGAGCCGCGGCACCGGCCTGAATTTATTTTTAAGTGAAAGAAAAAGTCATTTAGAGGATTTTAAATGAGGAAAGCTTATGATCTGATACATGTCTTTCAAAGTCACTCTGCCAGTTTGGAGAGGACTGGATTGCAGGGTTAGGGCAAAAACAGAAGGAGGAAGATTCAGGAAGCACTGAGCAGACAACAGATGATAATGACTCAGGAAAAATGTTTGCTTTAGTAAGAATTGGAGTAATATACTAAGTGCTAAATTCAGTGCCTGTTATGCATTCAACAATATATAGTACCTATCATTATTAGTTTATACCTATGGAAAAGTCATCTTGTTCAAACAGGACATGAACACCAAGAGGGGCTGGCGCTGTGGCACAGTAGTTAAGCCTCTGCCTGTGGCGCCAGCATCCCCTATGGATACCAGTTTGAGTCCCAGATGCTCTACTTCTGATCCAGCTTCTTGCTAATGAACATCAAGAGAGGGTAACTCAGGAAGCATACAACACTCAAAGTTCAAGTAGAACTCAATTACTCACTTAACAAAATCTGTTGACAATCTATTCAGCACAAATTGTGAACAGGTTTGCTGAGCCAGTATGGAGAAAATGGAATAGAACATTAGATCTGGAAGGGATCTTAGAAGAGCCTAACCCCTCACTTTACAACCCACCAAACAGCAGCCCAGAGAAAGAAATTGCTGTTTCTCCTAAATTGGAAAATCACATACTATTTTAACCCCAAGGACATGGTTAGCTAACAACTTTCATTCACAAAAAGTTTTTAATGAAATGCTATCTGCACAGCACACTGATATGCCACAGGATAACAAAAACATAGTATTTATATAAAACCCTTGATTTAATGCTTTGTGTACAGTTAACACTCAATAAATGATAGCTATTGCTTTGAGCTGCTAGAAAGATACTTCTTTAGACAGCGAGATGCCCACCTGACATCAACTACTTTACCAGATTAATAGCAGAGCCACGGGAATTCTAGTCTTATTCAACCCTTTAATTTTCCACATGGAAAAAAGTGAGGTTTAAAGGGGCTAACCAACTTGAAAGCCAACACAGGGAAGGAGTTACATAGACAGAACCAAGGCCAAACTCTGAAACACTGCCAAAAAAAACTGGGGATTCAAACTTTCATACGAGGATATGTAAGTGAAAAGCTCTATAATATCTGACTCTTTAAATCCTTTTATTAAAGTCACTATTGAGCCATGGTTTTGACATAAGGAAGACACATCAACGACACTGTGACTATACAGTCCCCGAGATAACAATGAAGCAAGTGTTGGTAACGCGACTCTATCAGAGATACCTGATGGAGGCTACCCAAGCAGCTCTCACACCCACTGAAGTAGAGAAGATTATAAAACCTCTCTCCTCACGGAAGAATACAAATACAAGGGAAAAGACGCTTTAAATTTTTCCCAAAGAACCCGCAAAACGTGGCAATAACTGCAGGTCACTAAGGAACTAAAAGGAGATAAATTATCTTGGTACATAGCAACAGTTTGTCTTAAGCAAAGACTAATAGGTATCTAAAAAAAGGACTGAGAGACCAAGTTTAAAAGCCATAACCTCTCCCAAAGTGTGCAAAGGCCAACTGAACTTTTCAGGTCCTTTTGCATATGCAGTTAGGGTGCTCCTGACCCTACTCTAAAAATGAAAAAAGTCATCTCTCAATATGAGAGATAAAATGGCATAAAAGAGAATTTGACCTACAACGGCATTTCAGAAAGTTCCCGGGGAGCTGGTATTAAAAGGATGAGTTTACTTTGATACAATTCTTTTTCTCATAATACACTGAAAACATACTTTTAAATAACCACAGATTAAAAAAAAATTTTCACGAAAATAAACTCATAAATTTCATCTTCCATTAAGTTTGTTATGTACTCCTCGTATTTGCGAATTAAATTCAAATCAACATTTCCTGAAATTTGAGCACGTGGAAGTCACTGTGAAAGATGCTTGCCTTACCTCAAAGACTTCAGAATTAGGGGAGAAAGGAGGAGAATGGGGTTCGCCGAAGTAAAGGACTTCGGGACTCAAAGACTTCATGAGAATTGGCGTTAAAGCTATTGGCTGAACACAAAACACAAAATTAAAAATAACTGCCGAAGCATAGTATGAGGATGAAAGGTAGGTGAAGGTTCGGAACCGGCAGCGGCCAAAGCCCGGTTCCCTCTCAAACGCCCGAGTCTGCGTGCTCCGCGGGCGTCACGCGCACCCTCTCCCGCGAGACGGGCGCTACAGCTTCCGACCACGCCCGTCCCGCCGCGGTCCCCGCCCGCCTTTCTCACCTTAGGGACTTCCAAACTCCTCCTCGGTCAGCCCTGTCTGACCGCTGAAAAGGACGATGCGGTCCGGCGAGGGGCCCAAGACCGGAGACTCTCGTGTCTTGTCAACCTGGGCTTCCCAGCCGGCAGCCAGGCCGCATCCCCATGGCAACGGCGCCAAACGCCAGTTCGAACGCCCGCGCTGGCGCTCGCGCGCCGGCCGTGCCGCGCCACCAGCCAATGAGCATCCAAGGAACCCGTTAACGTGCATCGCCTTCTCCCCGTGAACACCAATCAGGAACCCGAAACACAGTGGGCGTGACTCATAATTTCCGTCCTTCAGCCAATCGTTATGCTTGAGTGAAGTTCTCGCGAGAGAAAGGTATCTTTGAGGCGGGTCCAGGATCCTTTTGCCAATTCTGTTGGTCTCCTGAGGAGCAACAGCGTTCTTCTGATTGGCCACTGCACTTTCCGTCTCCGTTCAAGGCCCGCCTCTTGCCTCTGAGCTTCAGGTGAGTATCCTTAGAGCCCACCTGGGTTTAATTTTCAGGGTGTAAATGGGGAGGCTTAGTGCATTGGTAGTCTGCCGTTGTCTAGCGTTCTGTCGCTGCCAAGTCAAAGGTGGACGCGCCCTCCTCCACATTAGCAGTTTGGTTTGAGTAGGCAGGCCCCAGTCGCTTGCAGGACCTCAGTTTTCCTAACTGCACCAGAAGGGAAAATTCAGTGGTCTGGTGAAGCTCGCACGCCACCCCGCAAGTGGTGATGGAGTGGGTCATAGGAGCCCCAGAGGCGAGCGAGGTACGAGTTTAGGGCCCAAAGGCCAGGCGCCGTACCGTCCCCTCCCTGGGCCTCCGTTGCTTTCCAAAAACAGATTTTGTGTTTTCTATTTATTTCACTTACTGAACCGGCAGTTAAAGCAGAGGAAAAGGTCAGGCGAGAATCCCCACCTCCTCAACAACAACAAAAATGCAACCACTTAAACAGTGCAATCAAATAGTCAAGTGTAAGACACTAGTACAGAGTCGTGGTTAAGAGCAATGATGCTGAGGCCGGCGGACCTGTGTTGGAGTCACTACCTAGGCATATCTCCGAGCCTGAATTTCCTTTTTCCTCTTTTAATAATGAAGGTAAAGCTTTTGGCATGATGCCTGCAAGAAAATGGTAGCTGTTATCCTCATAATAAAAACAAATCGACACACCAGCTTGTATACCGCTCACAGGGTACTCCCTGTAATTGAGTACTCAATTTAGCTCAAAATTCGTCAGTTAAGGAAAAAAAAGCAACTCTCACTAGTAATTAAAAATATCTGGTCTCCAAAAGAAATGTTTCCCCTGGTATCTATATTAAAAGGAAGTTGTCTTGTTGATTCTTATATATATGGGGTATACATGATGTGATGAACATGTATTCACTGGCAATTTTCATGTTTCACAGGAAACATGAAAAGCCATTTCTTGATTCAACATTCTATGAAAACTAAGCACATGCCATTAAAACATCAAGTGGGGTGGGCTTCTGGCACAGCAGTTACAACACTGCTTGGGACCCCCACATTCCACATTGGAGTGGCAGCTCCAAAGTTTGAGTTCCAGCTGCCCCTCTGATTCCAGCTCCCTGGGAGGCAGCAGGTGATGACCCAAATACATGGGCCCCTGCCACCCATGTGAGAAACCTGACTGAATTCCCCTAGCTTTGGCCTGGCCTGTGTGGGCATTTGCATAGTGAACCAGCAGATGGAAGATTTATCTTTCCCTCTCTGATTTTCAAGCAAACGAAAAATTTCAAGCCCATAAAATAGAGAAGCTTACTGGTGACCTTAAATAATGCAAGGGTAAGAGTGGCTCACTCTGATATATCAGATCCTATATATACATCATTTATTTTAAATTCTACAACAACCACATAAAGTAGATGGTACCTTCATTTTACACTTTCAATAAGTATCTTGCTCTAAATAACCATTAAATTCAGTAGCTAGGTCTTTGTCATTGCTAAGTCAGCCATGCTTTTCTGTGTTGTGTTGTACTGTTTTTGACTGAAAGAGCATAAAAATATTTTGGAATACAAAATATAAGGGTAGGTTTGGACAGGTAGACTCAACTAAATTGGAGGGAAATGGGCTGCATAGGTACCTACCACTGGAACAGATGCTTCCTATTATAGAAAATGTCCACTTTGGGAAATGAAGAGATGGGATAAGATGATCAGTGAACTTTAGACACATCTGTTCATTTACCTTGGGAATAGCCTATGGCACTTCAAATTCAATCTGTCTCCGACAAAAGTCATTAGATTCTACCCGTTCCTCCACTCAGTCACCTAAACCAAACCTCTCTCCCTTTCCTTTGGACTGTGAATTGTCACTCTGACCTTCAGATAATGAAACATCAATATTGTCAGTTTTACTTGGAAATACCTTCTTCATTCATCTCCTTTCACTTCTCACATCTCTGCCTTAATCTAACTCCATATCATTTGTCAACTGAAGTGTTGGCAATAAGCTTGTAACTGGTTTGTTTCTTCCAGTCTTTCCTCCCAATTCATTTTCTGTACCTTGCCTGTAAAATGTCCATGTGACCAAATTATGGTGCTGCCTAAAGCCAATCAAAAGGCCTTGTTGTCTGTGCAATGAAAACAAAGTTGTTTACTAATGGAATTTCATCATGTGCTTGCTTGAGGGTTTCTGTCCATTCTGCCCTCTACCTGGAGTACCCCTGGCCTCTACCTTATTCTGTCCAGTAAACCCTAGCAATCCTCAAAATTCTTATGACATGCCCATTTGACCTAAAGATCCTTCTTTGTTGCCTTACCATCTTATATATACCTTATGATGCACAAGTTACAGCTTTGTCTCCAGCTTTGGGGCTGTGAACCTCTAGAAAGTTGGGCTTTATTCAGCTTCACATCCCCCTTTCAGTCCTGTAAAACATCGTGTCTTACAAAGGACACCTTAAGGCTCTAGTGTTGGAATTCCTGTTTACTTTCCAGAATCGTACAGCAGATGGCACTAACAGGCCGTGTAACGAATTTCACCATGCTAGCTACCTGGTGAGAATTTGGTGTCATCCTAGAAGCCATTCATGCCATTACAGGTGAAGTCTCCTATTTCCTTCCTCAGCCAAAAGGCAAAGAGCAAAATGACTTAGCAGCTTGGTCTCACCCAGAAGAAGGGAGTGGCGGCTATCCAGGGAAAGGTGCAGCAGAGGGAACATTGTCTTTCTCAATTTATTCATGGTAGGTAGGGGCTTATTTTCTTTGTTGTTTGTTTTGTTTTTCTTTTCCCCCCATTTATGGTTGTTGTTGTTAGAAGGGCGAGCTTTATTCATGGCTGGGCACCTCATTTCTGTCCACTTGGAAAGGGAAGAAGGAAATTAGTAAAATGGAGAAAAGACAATTATGACGTGGAGATGAGGGAAACCTGGGCAGTTCGTAGAGTTGCTTTTAGGTAGGCAGAGTTGGCCTTCCTTTTCTCACAGTGGAGTGGCCCAGACAGATTTTACCCCTCCTGCATCTTCTATGGGCACCATGACGTTCATCTACTGCTCCGCCCCACTCCCAACTAAGACCTGTGCAGTGAAAGCATTCTGGTTTGACATCTTCAATCTCCATATGAATATCGATTAAAGACTGGGAATTTTAAACTGGAAGTGATTTAATAAATCACTTGTGTGTCCTCACAGGGCTGTTTGTGCCCTAAGCCCTGTTATTTCATGGTGAGCAGAGTCTAAGAGGGAATAAAATATGGACTTTGGAGTTAGATTTACTTGGATTAGAATCCTACCATTTATAGGCCAGCTATGCCCATGGGCAAGTCTTTTAACTGTTCTGATGTCTCAGTTTCCTTATAAACTGGAGATAATGATGTTTCTTTTGAGGGTTGTCTTGCGTATTAGAGATGATAGTTGTCAGAAAGCTTGCACGGCGTAGTCGGCACAGTATTCATGCTTAATTGATAATGCAGTGGCATAAAGCACTCTTTCTGCAGGAGGGATCTTAGATTAGGAGGAACACGTCAAGGGGAGGATTTGGGGAGCTCTTTATCTACATGTATATTTGTGAGAGCTTCTGAGATTGAACTATACACGCAATAGCACTCTGATTAATTTGATGAAAACATTGGGACATGACAGCATAACCATTTATCTGTAAATTATTTTTTGGCACCTCAGTCCTGAACCTCGCAGGCTGTAAGGGAATTATATATATAAAGAGAAAGCCAAGAGCGCTTTCCCTTAGCTTCTGGAACCTTCTGATGACATTGAGGAGTTTTTTTAATTCAGATTTTTTTCTAACCACCTCAGGCACTCTGCCATTTTTCTGAAGTGTGAATTGCCTGCTGTCAGCCTGGAGTTCTCACCTCTGCAATCCTGGCTGCAGGCATATTTGCATATTGGATGCTGTGTTCTTTAACCCCCTGAGGTTTGAATCCACTTGGAGTCCGTGCCTGTGAAAGCTGGCTACTTTAAACCCCTGGACAGTTTCAGCTTCATGGTCTCCAGAAAAACAGAAAACCCCCAACAACAGCTCCATTGACTTTTATGTAAATGGCACTTTTCAGGAAAACACTGGGCTATTTCCCAGGGCCCCAGAAATACTCAAACATTTGTTTGAGCAGGAGGTAAGGAGAGAGTTCTGTTGAGTCCACGGACATCTGTTGAGAGCTGCCTTGCTGGGTCCCAAGGAAACAGAGCTCATAGTTGGGCTCTTCCCTACCTGAGGTATGGTACAACAGAGATTTACCGCAGTAGCTATGTGTGTTTGTGGTGGCTTTGTACTGTGTCAATTTAGCTAAGCTGCAATTGCATTCCCCAGGTTTGCTTTCCTATATTGTTTAGGTTAGGAAAATTTTGTGCAAGATTTGGAAAGCTGAAGTGACATGGCAACCGCACACTATGAAGGACAGAGCTGGCTACCAGGCATGGCGGCAGTGCATGGATTTGACCCTGATCTGCTAGCTCGCCTTGCTCGTCAAGGACAGCTCTCCCAGCTCCTGCTGACTCTCTTCCTTCATTTCCTCTGGGTCCTGGGCCAGGTGTACATTCAGCATTGTGGCAGAGGGCAGCTTCTCCTGCAGGTCACCCATGTCACTGAGCTTGGAGACAGCAAAAGGAAGGTTCGGGTTTGGGTTTGTCCTCATAAGTTCCAGTTGTCTTCGTAGGTCCTGATTTGTTCTCACAGGTCCTAGTTTGTCCTTGCTCACCTCCACTTCTCCTTCTGTTGTCTTTCCAACTGCTGACCTCAGCGAGCTATAGAAACTTCAGACCCAAAACCAGATGCAAAGGTGATGGAGTGCATGGATCTCTACCAGATTTCATAATTGCACACAAGGAATGATCCCTAAAATAAATCCTTAATTTTCTGTCACTCATACTTTTCTGCTTCTCCAATTGAAACCTGTAATAGAAGTCGATTTAACTGTGTTAGGAGTCAGATGCTGGAGTGATTAGCAGCGAGAAGGCTTCACAGAGGAGGTGACATTTGAGTTGCTTCACAGAGGAGGAGGAGGAAGTTGTGTGTATGGAGTGGGGTTGGGGAGGCAGGGCGGGTTCTAGAGTTGCTCAAGCAAAGCAACTGAAAGGAGTTCTGCCTTTCTCGAAGAACAGTCTTTTCCATGGGTTCATAGCACACATGGGGAGTGAACATGTGATCCTAACTCTGCTTAAAGATTTATTTATTTATTTTTTGAAAGGCAGAGTTACAGATGAGAGGGAGAGACAGAGATATATTTCATTTACTGGTTCACTCCTCAAATGGCTGCAACAGCTGGAGCTGAGCCAGGCCAAAGCCAGGAACCTGGAACTCCATCTGTTCCAACTTGTGGATAGTGGGGGCCCAGACACTTGGGCCATCTATCTTCTGCTGTCTTTCCAGGTGCATTAGCGGGAGCTGGATTGGAAGTAGAGCAGCCAAACTGAAACCAATGCTTATATAGAATGTTAGTGTTGCAGGCAGCAGCTTAACCCATTGTGCCACAATGCCGGCTGCTGATCCTAGCTCCTCTGATCCCAATGAGATAAATCATTGGCCAACCTGGTTCTTAGATGTCTGCCTACACACTGGCATTCAGTGAGATACGTTCTTGCTAGGGTACATCCCCCAACCCCTGCCACATAGGAAGATCTTGGCCTGCTGTCTACCCACCAGTGGCTCCACGTGGCCACTCCAGGCCTGTCTTTTTTGGCTCCCTGTGCAGGCATCGTTGCATTCTCATGCTGTATTGGTGGTGACAGTGGTGTGGAGGAATACTGTGGGGCTTCCAGTCCTAGGGAGGTCTTGGATCCCTAAGTTTATCTAGGAGTTCAACACTTCTTCTGTGGTGCTCTAGCTGAGGCAAGAGTAAGGTACCCTACATCTGTAACTTCCCAGTGGGTTCTGAGCATCTTTACAGGGAAGGCAGAGTTCCAGCTACCTCCTGCTGCCTGAACCATGAACAGTAATTTGAAATCTTTTTTTCACCAGTTCTCAGTGACGTGGTACTTCCTTTCCAGAATGAGGAACGTTCTGTGCATAAACAGAGAGTGCAGGAAAATAGAACACCGTGTTTAATAAAAGCCTGCTACTACTTTACATATGGATTTTTAAACTCAGACAAGTCACATTATACATACAGAACTGTACTTCTTTTACTCAGCATATCTGAAAATCTTTTCTTAGAAGCAACACATTTGGCTCTACCTTATTTTGATAAGGGCTTCATAATATTCCATTATATAGATAATACTATATTTTACCTTAACTGTTCCCATGTTGATGGATATTTGTTTCTGCCATTTTTTTCCTTGATATTGCAAACAAGGTTGTAGTGAACGTCTCTGTGTGTGCATCTTTTTTTTTTTTTTTTTTTTTTTTTTTTTTTTTTTTTTTGACAGGCAGAGTGGACAGTGAGAGAGAGAGAGACAGAGAGAAAGGTCTTCCTTTGCCGTTGGATCACCCTCCAATGGCCGCCGCTGCAGCCGGCGCACCGCGCTGATCCGATGGCAGGAGCCAGGATCCAGGTGCTTTTCCTGGTCTCCCATGGGGTGCAGGGCCCAAGCACCTGGGCCATCCTCCACTGCACTCCCTGGCCATAGCAGAGAGCTGGCCTGGAAGAGGGGCAACCGGGACAGAATCCGGCGCCCCGACCGGGACTAGAACCCGGTGTGCCGGCGCCGCAAGGTGGAGGATTAGCCTATTGAGCCACGGCGCCGGCCCTGTGTGTGCATCTTAAACATGTATTTCTTTATGTGGGAGTGCTAGAAATGGTATTGCTGAGTCCAAGAGAATGTGTACTTTATGTCTTGATAACTATTACCAAATGTCCTCCTAAAGGGATATGCTGAGTTTCTCTTCAACAGGTCATTTCAAAAACCCCTTTTGAGATTATTTGTAATCCTTACAAACTTCTTGCTACAGGCTAAGAAAAGTCAGGAAAGGTCTCAGTGTTAGGGGTTTGCTTTTATTTTGGGGAGAAGCTGTTATCCCCCTAAGGTAACATTACCATCTGCCTGCAGCCCTGACAGTTTCCTTGGACCAGGTTTCAGTCTGGGCCTTTGACAGCCACAGACTCATCCTGATTGAGCACCAGTAGAAGGATGGCACAGGACAGCGACTCCTACTCTAGCTGACATCCCTGCAGCAGCTCCTCGCGAGCCCTGCTGTCATGGCTCGGGCATGATCCTGCCTGGGCCACTCTCCCAGGCCTTCACTGCTTTGGGGACACCGGGCTTGCTTTCCGTTCTGCCATCCCACCTTCCCTCTCACCTGCAGACCTCTGCCCAGCCTCTTCCCTCCACCCGGAGCACGTGTTTCTCCTTCCCTTTGCTAACTTCCCATGACTCTTCCTTGGCTTCTCTGCTCAGATACCCTTTGTTCAGGAAGCCTTCCTTGATTCCCTCAGACGAGGGCAAGCTACTGTTCACACATTTTTTTTCTTTGTAGCATATACTTTATTAAAAGTTATTTTTTAGTTTGCTTAATTATTTGATGAAAGTCTGCCTCTCCCACTGGAATACTGGCTGCATGAGGGCAAAGGCCCAGCACAGGATTTGCTGAATAATTGAATAACACAAATTTTTCTATAGCAGAAACTGAGATAAAAGATCTTCCATACATTTTGCAAGGTGTCTGGCGCATAACAAATCTTCCCAGGCAGGCGAATCAATTAATTCACAAGCTTTTATTGGGATTCTGCTCCCGGGCAAGGTTCCCCGGTCCCAACAGACTGGGGGCCGGGGAAGTCGCACATCAGAGGTTAGGAGGGCTCCTTTTATAGATACAGGGCATGGAGGTTAAAGGTTGAGGCGGGTCTGATCCTCATTGGTTGACCTTTAGGCACCCGCAGGGACCTTGACAAAGACTTTTCTTCCCCAGAAGTACAGGTAGGGACTCTCCATTCCCAGAAGTATAGGCCTGTCCTCCTTGCGGATCCCAAAGCTACCATCCCGACCTTTTGGTGATAGAAAAGGGGGCGATAAGTCTCTCTGGCTACTTTATGGTGATTGGGGACAATGAGGTACTCTTCGCTGGCATGGGGCGATGTCTCAAGCCGCTGTCTCCTGGGTAGGGAGCCAAATATATGCCTGTAGCAGCATTTGGTTGACCACCTGGTTGCTGAAGGCCTTGGTTCATTCCATTATCACCTGCTATAAACACTTACACAGACACTGTAGTATACAAGTCAGGGTGAGAATAGTAACCACTGATCCTAAGAGTGGCATTAACCAGGTAGAGAGGATTTCATAGAGGAGAGAAAATGAGGGGGGTCTCTGGACCCTTGTAAGGACAGTTTGATGGATATGGCTTAAAGCTGATCCCAGCCAAGACTGGGAGAAAGGCCACTCAACTTTTGCAGGTAGAGGAGTTTGTCTGTAGAGAAATTCTGAATAATCATACAACATTAAGTGGAGGAGAGGAACATCAACACACACAGGTTGGGAGTAGAGCCAATGATGTTAGAGTAGAGGCTATGATTACAAAGGAATGAGACCCAAGTGGGCTAGACAGGTTCTAGAACAAAGGACAGAGTCATTATTAGAGGACCCAAGAAAGATGCTGTCTCAGCCAAATAGAAACTGACAGAAGGGGGCCTGATAATAATCTGGTGGGTGGGGTACATCATAAGGGAGGTGTGAACCTCTTTGGGAATGCACCCTGTTGACCTCCATTACCTAGCTGGCCTGGGAGAAGAGCTGGCCAGGTAAAGGCAGGTGGCAACTCTGGCAAGAAATTTACAGTTCTGCCTCCAATGTTGCTGACCCTACTTGGCCGTCCCCTCAGCTGCGATGGTCACTTTGGAAGCTGGGCTGAGTGAAGGACTTTTCAGCTTAGAGCCAGTAAGATCTGTGGCTCTGACCTGAAGTCCTTTGACTCCAGGGCAGGTCCATTTCCAGTGATCAACTCTTGGCTGACAGAGCTGCCAGGGCGCTTCATAAGCTGACTTCTGCTGAAGCCCAATCTTACCACATTGAAAGCCACCGCAGTGGACTGACCTGTTGGGTCTCCTTTATGGCAGATGACTGTACAGAGCAGCCTTTAATAGGCCTGCCACCTATCTTTACATTGCTTCTGATGCCTAGCTTTCTCTTCCTCCTGGTTTTTGTTAAAGCAGACCAGAGGATGCAAGTCAAGGGGGTGCTCAAATCCCATCTCTAATCTTTGTGGCCTAAACTAGAAGTCTGTAGTCACAGGCATATTCTGATAGTGGTTTTTCTGAGGTAGATAATGCCCATGAGGAAAGCTATGTCCTCGCTTTAAAACTTTCTTACCCTTTGTTTGGTCTGAAAGGGCGGTCTTGCCTGTTTACTGTGCCCATGGCGAAGTAAATCTAGCTGTGAAATTATAATTTAAGCTTTCATTTCGGCTATGCTATTACAGAAAATGTTAGCTATCCCTTTCATAAGATCTGTCATCTTAATTGCATGTCCTCCTTCAGATGATGAATTTGTTGTAAAGATTTATTTATTTCACAGGCAGAGTGACAGAGAGAAAGAGATCTTTTGTCTGTTGGTTTACTCCCCAAATGGGCTGAAACCAGGAACTCCGTCTGGGTCTCCCATGTGGGTGGCAGGGCCTGAAGTACTTGAGCCATCACTGCTTGATCAGAAGCAGAGCAGCTGTGACCCAGACTGGCACTCTGATATGGGTTGTGGGCATTCCGGGTGGCAGGCCTAACCCGCTGCACCACAGCGCCCGCGCCATGGGCTGTTCTTTCCTCTGTGCAGATATTCTTTTCTCCTGTCTTTCTTTTTGCTGTTGACTTCTTTCTTGTAGTAGAAAAAATCTTTATTGTATTGCTGATTACAAAATTAATAGATTTTTTGGTAAAATTTTAAAGAATAGAGAAATATGAACCGGTGCCGCGGCTCAGTAGGCTAATCCTCCGCCTAGCGGCACCAGCACACCAGGTTCTAGTCCCAGTCGGGTGCAGGATTCTGTCCCGGTTGCCCTTCTTCCAGGCCAGCTCTCTGCTGTGGCCAGGGAGTGCAGTGGAGGATGGCTCAGGTGCTTGGGCCCTGCACCCCATGGGAGACCAGGAGAAGCACCTGGCTCCTGCCTTTGGATCAGCGCGGTGCACTGGCCGCAGCGCGCCAGCTGTGGCGGCCATTGGGGGGGTGAACCAACGGCAAAAGGAAGACCTTTCTCTCTGTCTCTCTCTCTTGCTGTCCACTCTGCCTGTGAAAAAATAAATAAAAAATAAAAAAAAGAATACAGAAATATGTGAAGTAGAAAATGAAAGATTCCCTATGATCTCAGCTTCCAGAAACCACTATTAATGATGTATGTATGTCCTTTCAGACATCTGTCTACACATAATGAAAACTCTTGAGTGCTATTATGTGCCAGGCACTGTTTTAAATCCACAAAATTTAAATTATGGGTGGGTATGGGAGGAAGAACCACTATATTCCTAAAGCTGTACTTATGAAATTTGAATTCATTAAATAAAAGCTTTCTTAAAAATTAAATTATGTGCTCCTCACAGTAACCTGTTTGAGATAGAGCTATTATTCCATCTTACAGATGGAATAACTGAGGAACAGGAAGGTCATATAGCTGATGTATGTTAGAGCCATAGAGTATGAACCTTGGTTCCAGATTCATGCTTTTTTTTTAAGATTTTTTTTTTTTCAAAAAGCAGAGTGACAAAGAAAAACCATCCACTTGTTCACTCCCCCAATGGCCGCAATAACCAGGTCTGGACTAGACTAAGACCCACCCATCTGGGTATCCCACTTGGGTGGCAGGTGGCCAGGCACTTGGGCCATCACCTGGTGCTTTCCCAGGCACCTTAGTGGTAAGCAGAATTGCAAGCAGAGCAGCCAGGCCTCGAACTGGTGCCCCCATAGGGGATGCCAGCGTCACAAGTGGAGACCTAACCTGCTGTGCCACAACACTGGCCTCCCAGGCTCGTGCTGTTGACCACTATGTTAATTTACCTTTAATGGGCTGGCAAAGAGACCTTCTGCTATGTATACCCTCTTAAATTGATTTTGAACCTTGTGGATGTATAATAACATGGGTAAAATAAAAGACTAAAATAAATCAACAACAAAAACGTTTGTAGGTTACCCAGCTGTCTTCTGTAGGTGACCCCTGTGAATCATCAGGAACTGCCTTGTCAGGTCTGAGAGCTCAAGATACAGACTGAGGGAAGTGGGATGATGGATTTGAGGATAATATTTGTACTGCCTGTCACCCATTACCACATCTCTCGTGTGTCGGTGGGTTTGCTGTGGAGCCTCCAGTCTCATAACAAATACACTGGAGCCCTGTGTTTTGCAGGCAAACCTGGTGGGGTTGGAATAGAGGCCGCACTGCCTGAGAGCAGTTGCCAAGTCCTGCCAGGTTCCCTCCACTGGCCCTCAGCAGGCTGCCCTTTCCTGCAGGTCATGAGATCCCTGTAGATAGTCTGTGCCTCTCTCCAGCACCAGAGCACCACCCCCAGCATGGATCTTCCTGTTCTGTGTAACTTCCCCGTGTCCCACCTCACCTTTGTTAAGTCCTTGCACAGACCATGGCCCTGCGAGCATGTGGCTTGATCATCTTCCGAAGATGCCTCGCGCCCAAGGCGGACAACAGTGCGATTGAGTTTCTCCTGCTGCAGGCATCGGATGGCATTCATCACTGGACTCCTCCCAAAGGTGCGAGGCCAGAAGGGCTGGGTCTTGGGGAAATGCCGAGTGTTGCTCAGAAATCCACCCTGCCCCGCCCCCACAAGGCTTGTTTCCCAGGGACTGTGCAGAAAGAGGGGCAGGGTGGATAGGGCCCTTGATCCTTTCTACATAGAGGGTTCCGAGGCCAAAGCAGAGCTCAAAATAGAATTCGGTGGCCGAATCACAGGGTGGAAGCAACACCTGGTGTTTTTGTGCGTATCATTCACCAGTCCTCCAGAGCTCTGTGGCCTCTGTAGTAAATGACTGGGTAGGAGAAAAGCCACTGGGCTGGGCATTGGGGATGCTGGGGTCAAGTCATGGCTGGGCTGTGAGTGTTTTCTTCTGTCAAACATGGGGTTGGACTAGAAAATTCTAAGCTTGCTTCTAGCCCTGTCTCTGACTTCATTTGTTCGGTTTCCTTTGACTCCTGGTTTAGTGTCCTCATCACTTGTTTTTTCTTTGATTTTTCAACTATACACATAGAGCATGATTTCTGGAGTGTTTCTGAACATAGCTGTCTTTTGATTTAGGAGCATGGAGAAGGTGAGTTCCCTGATCGTAGGTGCATTCGTCTGCCAGCTCTGGCAGGAGTGGGGGAATGAGGGCTAGGAGGATCCTTCTCAGCCCAGGAGGCTGTGAAGATTAGAGACCTTGAGATCGCAGCTTGATCAGCCACCTGCACCCTGGATCCATCACTCGGCATCCGGGGTGGAGTTGGCTAAGTCTCCAGAGGGCAGAAGAGTGAAGATTAGGGTTCTGAGGACTTAGACCAAACCAAGATCTGTTTACAAGCTGCCTGTTTTTCATCCACCAGCTCTCCAGATCCCAACTCGGAGAGTAAGAAAGATGCAGTTTAATGGTCCTGAAAGAGAAGCCAGAATGTGTAGGGAGAAATGGGGAAAAAGAGTCATCCTTAGCTAACGCCATTGGAATGGTCCCAGTGGGTAGGGACAGACTGTGGCTCTGACACCCGGAGGGAACAGCCCAGACAGAAGGGAAGAGGACCTTTAAAGGAGAGTGGTCAAAGAGTGGAGGACCATGATCTGTGGCTGGAGGAAAAGAAGAAATGGGAACAGGAAATAAATTTTACAGATTTGAATTGCACTAGGGATGAACAAAGTGAAAAAAGAGACAGAGGTGTCACAAATTTGTACTATAAATAGGAATATTCACACCTATGTCACACTGCATGATTCTTCTCTGAAAGATGTCAGAGGACCTACCCCATCATATCCTGCTTGGGTTTGGGGAGAAGTTACCCTGTTGACACCGATGGGCAGAATAGATGCTCCTGGGAGGAGTATGCTCAGAGACTCCCACACTTTTCAGGGGAATCAGTGTTACCTGTCCCCGCCAGCACCCTTCCCTCCTTCCTCACCCAACGCATTACCTATCCATTTTTGTGCACATTGCTGTAGGAGGTGCTATGCAGAGAAAATTTTCCAGCAGCCAGTGGCTACAGTGGGTTTCCTTTTTTTTTTTTTTTTTTTTTAACACAGGCAGAGTGGATAGTGAGAGAGAGAGACAGAGAGAAAGGTCTTCCTTTTTGCTGTTGGTTCACCCTCCAATGGCCGCCACGGCTGGTGCGCTGCGGCCGGTGCACCGCGCTGATCCGAAGGCAGGAGTCAAGTGCTTCTCCTGGTCTCCCATGGGGTGCAGGGCCCAAGCACCTGGGCCATCCTCCACTGCCTTCCTGGGCCACAGCAGAGAGCTGGCCTGGAAGAGGGGCAACCGGGACAGAATCCAGCACCCCGACCGGGACTAGAACCCGGTGTGCCGGCGCCACTAGGTGGAGGATTAACCTATTGAGCCGTGGCGCTGGCCTACAGTGGGTTTCAAGTGCTAAGCTGTTTTCTATGCAGCAGCAACTGCTTCAGGCACTGCTATCTATGCAGGCCCCTGGGAAGGAGGAGGGCTCGGGTGCAGCTCCATCTCCCAACCAAGAAGGGAGCAGTTAAGAGTTCCTGCTCCCCAGGAGCTCCCAAACCAGAAGACTCCCCAGAAACTTGTTGGATCTGTGAGTAGACAGAGGCTGCCAAACCTTCCCCAGGCCTTCCTTCTATGCAAGCTGAGAATTTGTGGGAAAGGTCTAGGGGTAAAGCTGAGGGCTGCTCCAGTCTGCAGAGCTTCAAGTTCTGCTACAACAGTTTTTTGGCAGCTGTCTGCTTGGGTTTGGGTCTTGCCAATAAATTTTCTTAGAACTGGCTCTCAGCTCGTCCTAAGTCTAAGTTCCCATCAGTTTCCCTATGAAACTGAAATCTGGCCTTGCTCAGTTAGAAAGATGAAAACAATTTGGAAAAAGCCTTGATAGCTACTTGGAAACAGCTGCTGGTGCAACAGTGCAGGGTTTTGAGCCTGTCCGCTGGCCCCGGGACTGCAGGGTCCAGCTGTAGACAGTGTTAAGTCCTCACTGGATTGTAGGCAAAGTACTGCCTCTTCAGCTAGCTCCAAACCTGCCAAGAAGGGACTGCCCCTTCTAGGAAAAATCACTCTAAGGTCTCCACGGGAAAAGTGGTCCCTGAGAACATGGGTTGAGGACAGCTCCAAAGCATAAGAATGCAGGAGTCTGAGGGGGGTCGTCTCTCTCACCATCAAAGAGCAGTACTGGAAACCTGACTTGCCAGACACATGGGCTGCTTTCCTCTCTGCAGAGAAGATGGAATGGGAAGGAGGGACTGCCCAGACCCCAGAGACTACCTGCCCCGCACCCCTTCCCAAGCACATGAGGGTATTGCCAATCTTCAGGCTTCCTGTAGCCTAGAAACACCTAGAAAAGTCACGGAAGAGCCTGTCTTTAAATCATCTGGCCAGGACAAATCCAGCTTTGGGGACTACTGAAGATTTCCTCCTTCTTTTCTCCTAACCAGGCCACGTGGAACCGGGAGAGAATGACTTGGAAACGGCCCTGAGGGAGACTCAAGAGGAAGCCGGCATAGAAGCAGGCCAGCTGACCATCATTGAGGGGTTCCGAAAGGAGCTCAATTATGTGGCCAGGGAGAAGCCTAAAACAGTCATTTACTGGCTGGCGGAAGTGAAGGACTACAACGTGGAGATCCGCCTCTCCCACGAGCACCAAGCCTACCGCTGGCTGGGGCTGGACGAGGCCTGCCATTTGGCTCAGTTCAAGGATATGAAGGCAGCACTCCAAGAAGGACACCAGTTTCTCTGCTCCACAGCGGCCTGACTGGCCAGAGCAGAGTCATTGGCTTTGGTAGGGTCTTTCAGGGGCCTGCTGAAATGCACCATCCTCAGGTCCCAGGAAGACTGCACGGGTATTAGGCTCATTGCAGCAAAGAGCAGATAAGTCGGTGAAATCTGCTGAGGTCTCTTAAACGAGAACAAGCAAAAACCTCAGCTGGGTGGAAAGGCAAAGGAGAAGTAAACATTTTAAGAGGCCAAGCCCAGTAAGTGTATCCTGTACCTTATCAATAAATCTCAAGCAGCTTCTCAGTCCCTCTAACCAGTTGTTGTATGTCTTGGTCTGTTGCCATCCACTGGTGGGAAGAAGAAAGCTAACGTGAATCAGAGCCCTGACCTTACCCACAGGGATCCTGTGTCTGTACCCTAAACTGCAGAGGAGCTGAGGCTAGGAAGGCACAATGGGAGACACCGAGCCCCTGCCAACATGACACTTCTGCCTTTGGAACTCTGAGCCCTGTCACCTCACCCCCACCAGTGTCCCTGAGACTTTGTGAGCCATGGTCAGGATTTCCAAGCATGTGGGACTGGAGCACAGGAAGTGGGTCTGTTATACTCACTCATGTGCCTTTCGCCAGTACCAGGCACATATCTTGAAGTGCTCAGTAAATATTTCCTTCATCAGAAACCTAAGGAATTTGGGGCTCCCCAAGTCACAACAGAGAGAGCAGGGACAGGCATCCCTGGACCACCAGGTCATCAGTGACACATGCACTCTGACCTCTCAGCCCAGGCCTACCTCTCAGAGTGATGAGCCTTGTCAGCCTAAGGTCACTGGCAATGGGGCAGACACAGGCGCACAGGGCTCTGCTGGGCCACCCAGCAGCTGCATTGCCTTTCTACCTTCAGTAAACCCTCATCATGGATGTTTGTCTTCCCACCTACTTCCTTTCTCTACAATTACACTGCAAGACCCAGAGGTGCAAGAGTTGGGTCTCTGCACTCTTTTCCCTTGCTACTAGGGCTCAAGGAATTCAGAGGCAGGTGTTAGATCTTACAGCCCTTCCAGGAGCTGTTAGCAGCTGGGTTCATGTGGATTTTATTAGAGGGTTGTTGTCCAATGAAGTGCAGAAGATTGGAAAAGAAGGGGCATTGGCAAAGGTCAATCTGGATTACCAAGGTCAAGAACCGCTGCCCCCCACAGGAAGGAAAGAGGAGTCACCCAGGTCTTAAGCAGGCCTCCAGATGTTTCCAGTCACGGCTTCTCCGTGCAGACAGGGCAAAAGCACTAGTGAACAGGATCTTGGAGCGCAGCCAGGGACCTGAATGGTTTTGTTCCTCACCCTTTTGAGCAGCACTCTCGGAAGGAGGCCTGCTGCAGGAAGTTTTTGGAGCTTAATGTTCTCTTTTCAGGCCAGCAGGGACCACATCCCACTGATTTAATAAATGCCTGCTGGGCAGTGGTGCCAAGCCACAGACAGGCTGCCTCCTAACGAGGCCTGGCTGGCCCTGTGCTCTCAGAATGGGAGGCTGTGGAATGTCGAGACGAAAGCCTCATAGATCAAAGTTGGAAGAGCCCTGGAAAAATGACCTGATTTTGCTGCTCGTTTTTATTGCTGGGGAAATTGAGGCCTAAAAAGGTAGATGGCCGTGAGAGTTGTCTATATATGGGGTGCTTTGAAGATAAGGCGCCAGAGGGGATACGTTGCCTTAGAATATCTTAGTTAGCTTTGGTGTCATTCCTCCAGGCCATACAGGGTGTTACATTAAAGCATTGATAGTTTGGTGAAAGAGTCCCTCATAAATTATACACTTTGTGGAAATAAGTGACAGCGGGTGAGACTACTGCCTGTTATGGGAGGTAGATGAGGTTGACATAAAGTGGAACTGAAATTGAGATATGGAAGGCAAGTAAGATTGACCATTATTGCCACTTTGCTTTTGACCAGTTGGGCTTGTTCTTCCTGAACTCAGAGACCCCAGAGTATTACAGAGTCTACCTACCCAGCCCTGCCGTTATGGTGCAGTGGATTAAGCTGCTGATTGTAACATCAGCATCCTATATGAGAGTGCCAATTTGAGTCCTGGCTGCTTTGTTTCTGATCTGGCTCCCTGCTACTTCTCCTGGGAAGGTAGTAGAAAGTGGCCCAAGAAATTGGGCCCCTGCTACCCATGTGGGAGACCAGGATGGAGTTTCTGGCCCAGCCCCAGCCATTGTGGCCATTTGAGGAGTGAACCACTGGATGGAAGATATCTTTTTCTCTCTATTCCCTCTCTCTCTCTGATGCTCTGCCTTTCAAATAGATAAATAGATATTCAGCACTCTACTGACATTCCACTCTGGGTTGGGCCAGGCTCAGCAGAGAAGCCTCAGCAGGGTTGTGCCAACTCAGGGGATGCTTCCATGTTGAAAGGTAGGTTGGGCAGGATTGCTCTGAAATGGGAAGATACCCATGCGCCGGCCCCTCTGAAGGAGAGCTCTCCTGGGATCCCAGCCAGTTTGCAAGCCCTTTGGCTCCAAGCCCTGGAGTTCTAGAGTCCAATCCTTCCCAGGTTCTGTGGGGGAGAGTTTCAGGAGGTTACACGACCACAGTAAACAGAGAGATTGCTGATGTGGTTATCTTTCCTCTCTACAGGAATCTTGCCCAGGAACAAGCTGGAACACTGGAAGAGGGTCCTGCTTGTCCTGGGTTGGTTCCATAGAACAGAGAATGGGACCTCTTTTGTCTTTGTACTGGGATCGGAAGAAAGATGACAAGTCGTTCTTTTTTTTGACAGGCAGAGTGGACAGTGAGAGAGAGAGACAGAGAGAAAGGTCTTCCTTTTGCCGTTGGTTCTCCAATGGCCGCCACGGCTGGCGTGCTGCAGCCGGCGCACCGCGCTGATCTGATGGCAGGAGCCAGGTACTTCTCCTGGTCTCCCATGGGGTGCAGGGCCCAAGTACTTGGGCCATCTTCCACTGCACTCCCTGGCCACAGCAGAGAGCTGGCCTGGAAGAGGGGCAACTGGGACAGAATCCGGCACCCCGACCAGGACTAGAACCCGGTGTGCCGGCGCCGCAAGGCAGAGGATTAGCCTAGTGAGCCGCGGCGCCGGCTAGTTCTTAAGATCTCCATAGAGGTTGGCTTTAGGAGGCAGCCTGGATAGGGCCACAGTTTGGAGAGGAGCAGCCTCTGGCTTGAGGTGCCGTTGTTTAAATATTTTTGTTATCATTTCTATAGCTCCAAAGTCCTGCCTCCTTCAAAAATGCTTTCCCAGGATACTCAGAAATTTCTCACTTCCGTATGGCTATTTCCCCTTCCTCAAAACTCATCTTACACTTTGGGAAATCGCTGCTGCTGCGCACCGCCCCTGCTTCAATCTGAATCTTTTATTGCTATTCTGTTTTTGGCTCAGGGACTTCTCCCCACTTCAGTCTCAAGATGACCAGTGTATGGGGACCAGTGTTGTAGAGCAGTGGGTTAAGCCACCACTTGCAATGCCAGCATCCCATATCAGAGTGCAAGTTCAAGTCCCTGCTACTCTGCTTCTGATGTAGCTCCCTGCTAACACACCTGGGAAGGAAGCAGAAGATGGCTTGAGTGCTTAGGCCTCTTGCACCCCAGTGGGAAACCAGGTTAGAGATCTTGGTTCCCGGCCTAGACCTGGCTGTTAGAATAATTTGGGGAGTGAACCAGCAGATGGAAGATCTATTTCTCCTCCCTCCCCCCACCTACCCCTGCCCTGTCTCTCTCTGTTGCTCTTTCAAATAAATAAATATTTTAAAAATATTTAAATGGAAATTAGAACAAAAGCAAAATGCCATGTGAGGGGCTGTCTGAGCACAAGTGAACTCAGAGTAGTGACTCACAGAGTAGTGGCCAGCTGGGGCGGAACAGAGGATGGAGTATCAGCTATGCTGGCCCTTGAAGCACCTTTGCTTCCTTGAGTAGATGTTGAGGGTGACCGTGATGACTCCCAGGACACACACCAGGCCAGAGGAAATAAGGTCAACATGATTGTTGTTGAGATTGGATGCCAATCAGGAAGAAAATGCAGATGTGTTTCGCAATGCTCCCTCCCAGTGAAGCTAGTGAGCCTGGTTGGATGGTAGGAGGAGCATAAACACTGTTCTCAGGGCAAGTGTTTGGCACAGTGGTTAAGATGCTGCTTGGGAAACCACTTCCCCTGTTAGAGTGTCTGGGTTTCAGTTCTGGCTCCACTTCTGATTCTAGCTTCCTGCTAATATGAACTCTGGGAAGCTGGGAGGCAGCAGGTAGTGGCCAAAGTAGCTGGGTTCCTGCCACCCATGTGGGAGGCCCAGATTGAGTCTCAAGCTCTTGGTTTTGACCTGGCCCAACGCAGATATTGCAGTCATTTGGGGAGTGAACAGGTGGATCGAGGTCTCTGTCTCTGTGTGTATGTCGCACTCTGCTTTTCGGATAAAGATAAAGGAATAAAAATTAAAAAAAAAATCAACAGCCACCTCCCCAAAACTGTGGCCTTCACATTTCTTCCATCACCTGTTTTCAGAGTTAGCCGTAGTGTTTATTTGCAAGGACAGATGAGAGCTTGTCCTCCAGTTGTTGAATGTCTTTCAAATGGCCTTGCTTTTCTGCTGGGAGTCAGAGAGTTATAATGTGAAGAACTATTGTATAGTTATTTCTCAAAGTTATGAGAATTAGAATAATTTTCATATGGACTGGATATTGGATAATATTAGGGAATTATTAATTTCTTTAAGTATGAAAAATGATGTAGGAAAATACCCTTTTTGGGGGGCAAGAACTGTGGCATAGAAGGTAAAGATGTGATGCCACCTGCAGTGCCGGCATCCCATATGGGCGCTGGTTCGAGTCTGCCTTCCTTTTTTTTAATTTTAATTTTATTTAAGATATACACACTTCATGCATTTCATATATGCAAATTTAGGAACATAGTGATTCTTCCCACCCTACCCTTCTTCCCATCCACACTCCCACTTTTCTTTCTCCTCTCTCTCCTATTCCAACATTTAATTTTTATGAAAGTATATTTTCAGTTTCCTTTCTTTTTTTTAAACTTTTACTTAATAAATATAAATTTTGAAAGTACAACTTTCAGATTATAGTAGTTTCCCCCCATAACCTCCCTCCCACCCACAAACCATCCCGTCTCCTATTCCCTCTGCCATCCCATTCATCATTAAGATTCATTTTTAATTATCTTTATATACAGAAGATCAACTTAGTATATACTTTTTTAAAATTTTTTTTAAATTTATTTATTTGACAGGTAGAGTTACAGACAGTGAGAGAGAGAGACAGAGACAGAGAAAAAGGTCTTCCTTCTGTTGGTTCACTCCCCAAATGGCCGCAGTGGCCGAAGCTGCTGGAGCTGTGCTGATCCGAAGCCAGGAGCCAGGTGCTTCCTCCAGGTCTCCCATGCAGGTGCAGGGCCCAAGCACCTGGGCCATCCTCCACTGCACTCCCGGGCCACAGCAGAGAGCTGGCCTGGAAGAGGGGCAACCGGGACTAGAACTGGCGCCCATATGCATAGGATGCTGGCGCCACAGGCGGAGGCTTAACCTAGTGCACCACGGCAATGGCCCCTAACTTAGTATATACTAAGTAAACATTTCAACAGTTTACACCCACACAGATACACAAATTAAAAAGCACTGTTTGAATACTAGTTTTGCCATTAATTCGCATAGTACAACACATTAAGGACAGAGATCCTACATGGGGAGTCAGTGCACAGTGACTCCTGTTGTTGATTTAACAATTGACACTCTTATTTATGATGTCAGTAATCACCTGAGGCTGTTGTCATGAGTTGCCAAGGATATGGAAGCCTCTTGAGTTCACAAACTACAACCTTATTTAGACAAGGCCATAATCAAAGTGGAAGTTCTCTCCTCCCTTCAAAGAAAGGTACCTCCTTGTTTGATGGCCCGTTCTTTCCACTGGGATCTCACTCACAGAGATCTTTCATTTAGGTCATTTTTTTGCCACAGTGTCTTGGCTTTCAATGCCTGAGAAACTCTCATGGGCTCTTTAGCCAGATCCGAATGCCTTAAGGGCTGATTCTGAGGCCAGAGTGCTGTTCAGGGCATCTGCCATTTTTTGAGTCTGCTGTGTATCCTGCTTCCCATGTTGGATTGTTCTCTCCTTTTTAATTCTATCAGTTATTATTAGCATTATTATTTATGTGATCCCTTTGACACTTAATCCTATCTTTATGATCAATTATGAACTTAAAGTGATCACTTTAACTAGTAAGATGGCATTGGTACATGCCACCTTAATGGGATTTTGAATCCCATAGCACTTTTCTAGCTCAACCATTAGGGGTAACTCCGAGTGAGCGTGTGCACCACTTCCAATCCAGCTGTCTGCTATGACTTGGGAACGCAGTAGAAGATGGCCCAAGTGCTTGAGCCCCTGTACCCATGTGGAAGACCCAGAAGAAGATCCTGGCTCCTGGCTTCAGATCAACCCAGCTCCGGCCGTTGCAGCCACTTGGGGAGTGAACCAGCAGATGGAAGGTATACCTCTTTCTCTCTCTCTCTCTCTCTCTCTCTCTCTACCTTTGCCTCTCTGTAACTCTGCCATTCAAATAAAATTAAAAAAAAAAAAAAAAAAAAAAAAAAAAAAAAGACCGGCTGCGGCTCACTAGGCTAATCCTCCACCTTGCGGCGCCGGCACACCGGGTTCTAGTCCCGGTCGGGGCGCTGGATTCTGTCCTGGTTGCCCCTCTTCCAGGCCAGCTCTCTGCTGTGGCCAGGGAGTGCAGTGGAGGATGGCCCAGGTGCTTGGGCCCTGCACCCCATGGGAGACCAGGAGAAGCACCTGGCTCCTGCCATCGGATCAGCGCAGTGCGCCGGCTGCAGCGCACCGGCAGCGGCAGCCATTGGAGGGTGAACCAACGGCAAAAGGAAGACCTTTCTCTCTGTCTCTCTCTCTCACTGTACACTCTGCCTGTCAAAAAAAAATCCCTTTTTTATAGGAGGTACATGCTGGAAAATTTAGGTCACAATTATCTGCAACTTACTTTGAAATGGTTCAGAAAAAGAATACACATATATATGTAGATAAAAATATTTATCAAAACTTTTAACAATTGTTGACTCAAGATGATGATAATATGGATGTTCATTATACTAAACTTCCAACTTTTCTCTATGTTTGAAATTTTCCTGAAAAAATTTGAGAAACAATGAGTATGATTTTACTTAGGCAGTAAAACTAGAAAAAAAACAGGAAGGGGATTATTAAGAATAGTTCCTTCTGGATCTGTTGTAAAGCATGGTGACTATATCTAATGATGATATATTATAATTTTGAAAATGTGAAGAGTAGATGTTGAGTGTTCCTACCCCAGCAATGATAACTATGTGATATGTATATGTTAATTAGCCAGATTTAATCATTCCACATTGTAGACATGTGTATACTTCATAACATCATGTTGTGTACAATACACACCATTTTATCTGCCAATTCAAATAAATAAATAAAGTTAAAAATGAAAGAGTGCTTGTTTCTGGGTAGGGAAATAAGGGGTGATATTTTTCATTTGTTATACTTTTATGAATTTTCCAAATTTTCTGATGATGATGGATTGCCTTTGTACAAAGATGACTTTTAAAATGTTTTTCTTTCTATTTACTGTATCATGTGATTAAAAGGTGTATTTTGAAAAGAGATTTTCATCCCTCCAAAGGAAAAAACAAACCAGTTTGGGTGTGAGCAGAGAATGTTCAAAGGCCAGCAAAGTTCTTTGACAGCAGATGTAATTTTTAACAGGACTTAAGCTTCAAAGGGCTAGGAGATAAGAAAGGAGGGGCCAAAGAGAAGGTAGAATCTATTCCAGTTGGGAAAGGACATTCAGGTCACAGCTATTTCTTCCCCCAGTTGGACCAAGCCCCAGGCAGAAACAAACAGTGGGTCAAGAATGTTGACTGTAAGGGTGAAATAATCAGAGGTGACAAAGCTCAAAGGTCCTGCAGCTAGAACCATGATACCTTTGTTTCTGTTTATTGTGGAAAGCTGTTTTTAAATCAATTGAGATATCATTCATATATCATAAAAATCACCGCTGCAAAAAGTACAAGTTTATTAGTTTTTAGTTTATTCATAAGATTGTGCAATCATCACCCCACTAATTCTAGAAGATTCTCATCATTCCCCCGAAAGTCCCCATACTTATTAGCAATCAGTCTATTTCCTCACAAACCCTCCAGTCCCTGGCTATCCCTAGTCGGCTTTTTGCTTATGGGTTTTCTAGTCTCTGTATTTTGTGTAAATGGAATCATACAAATACAAACAATATGTGGTCTTTGTGTCTGCCTTCCTTGATTTAGGGTAATTTTTTTTAATTTTACAATTTTTTTTAGCAAGGATAATTTTTCCTTTAATACATTAAAGGAATATTTACCCACATTGTAATATGTATTATTATATTTCCATTTTTGTTATTATAGCAACTTTGCTGATACAATTCCTATAGCTCCAAAATGCCTATTTAAAGTGAAGTGTGTGATTCAAGGGTTTAATGTAATCACAGAGTTGTACAACCAATCTATTTTAGGACATATTCATTAGCCCCAAAAGAAAACCACACCTGTGAGCAATCACTATTTCCTCCAAGCCTCCCCAGTCCTAGGCAACCACCGGTTTACTGTCTGTCTATGCATTTGCCTATTGTGGACATTTCACCTGGAATCATACAGTGGGCTTTAGTGACTGGCTTCTTTCATGTAGCATATTTTCAAGATTCAGTCATGTTGTAGTACAAGTCAGTACTTCAAATTATTCCATTGTGTGGATGTACTATATTTTTTTTTACCCAATTGTGAGGCTTTAGGTAGGTTAGGTTAATAGGCAGTTAAGTAAGGTTCTTGATGAAGTGAGAAAGGGACGAGGTCTCTGTAAGACTGGGGAAGAAAGCACCTGCTTATTCCTGGGGGTTGCCAAAGGCAGCACTTGGGTCCTTAATGCAGGATCAGTGCAGAACCAGGTGTCTATTAGAGATAAGCCCAGCAATATTTCTCTGATCCCAGCTTATAAGCAGTAAGACCCATCGCTTGCTGATTGGACAATAATTTCTATTCCTGCCTCCCTGGTTGGATATAATCCTTTACCTTCATAGACCAATTGAAAGTGTAAATTTGCATGACCCTTTCTGCACCGCCAATTGGACACAGTTTCAATCCTTTAAACTAGCCAATCAAACAAGAAGACACTCTTTTTGACATCACTCTGTGTGATAGAAGAGCCCTCACTTGCAAGCTACTTTAGCAACTTCTCCCTTGGAAACCCCCCACCCCACCCCGCAACCGCCGCCCATTGCCGCATCAGGAGGCTGCCCTCCCCACTTTCTTTTTTTTCTTTTCTTTTCTTTATTTATTTATTTATTTGACAGGCAGAGTGGACAGTGAGAGAGAGAGAGACAGAGAGAAAGGTCTTCCTTTGCCGTTGGTTCACCCTCCAATGGCCGCTGCGCGGCCGGCGCGCTGCGGCCGGCACACCGCACTGATCCGATGGCAGGAGCCAGGAGCCAGGTGCTTCTCCTGGTCTCCCATGGGGTGCAGGGCCCAAGCACTTGGGCCATCCTCCACTGCACTCCCTGGCCACAGCAGAGAGCTGGCCTGGAAGAGGGGCAACCGGGACAGAATCTGGCACCCCAACCGGGACTAGAACCCGGTGTGCCGGCGCCGCTAGGCGGAGGATTAGCCTAGTGAGCCGCGGCGCCGGCCTGCCCTCCCCACTTTCAATAAAATTTCTGCTTTGCTCACTATCAAGGTCTTTGGCATAGAACAAGAACTGACAACGTCCCCCTCCTGTGACACAGTTAACAGCTGATGTGTTGACCAGAGACGGCTGGATCATGGGTTCTAGTCTTCACACAAGACAGTAATTTCATATGTGAGACAGAGAGCAGCAGTAAGCGAGTTAGCCAAGTTCCGTGAAGAGCAGACACCTGACAGAGCAGGTGGGCACCTCAGGAAAGAACTGGGAGCCCAGGATGCTTTAGACTGGAGTTCTTCGAGATGTGTGTAAGGGTCCACTGTTTCTCTTCACCCCTCCCGCCTCGGAATATTGCTGGGTTGAGGATTTTCTGAGCCCGAAACTCATGAAGTTCCTCCTAGAACTTTACCAGCATAGTGCAATTGGACATAATAGGTCCTGGGTGCACCCACAGTGGAGAAAATTCCCTTAAGCTGCCCACTGGGAAGAGGGCTGGGACCCACCAAACAAGGTTATGGAATAGAGGCAAGACTTTTTTTTTTTTTTTGGACAGGCAGAGTGGACAGTGAGAGAGAGAGACAGAGAGAAAGGTCTTCCTTTGCCGTTGGTTCACCCTCCAATGGCCGCCACGGCTGGTGCGCTGCGGCCGGTGCATTGCACCGGAAGGCAGGAGCCAGGTGCTTCTCCTGGTCTCCCATGGGGTGCAGGGCCCAAGCACTTGGGCCATCCTCCACTGCACTCCCTGGCCACAGCAGAGAGCTGGCCTGGAAGAGGGGCAACCGGGACAGAATCCGGCGCCCCGACCGGGACTAGAACCTGGTGTGCCGGCACCGCCAGGCAGAGGATTAGCCTAGTGAGCCGCGGCACCGGCCAAGACTTTCAATGTGTGAATGCTGCTCTGCTTCCAAGGCATGCTTCCACATTTCCCTTGTTCAACCACACAAAAATTCTCATCTTTATTCTACAGCCCCTCTTTCACATACGGGCTAGTGTCTACCTTGCTACCTAACAGATGGACATTTGGGTTGCTCGCATGTTTAAGCTATTATGAATAATGCAGCTCTGAACATTGTGTACAAGTTTTCGTGTGGCTGTGTTTTCATTTCCTTGGATAAAATGCCTAGGCGTGGAATTGCAGTGGCATATGATGACTCTATGTTTAGCCTTTTGAGGAACTGCCAAACTGTTTTCCAAAGTGGCTGAACCTTTTATAGCCCCACCAACAATGCATGAGGGTTCCAATATCTTCACGTCCTCACTTACATTTGTTATTATATCTTTTCTATTTTAGTCACCCTCGTGGGTGGGAAGCGATACCTCCTCATTGCGTTCTTGATTTGCATTGCCCTGAGACCTAATGTTTTTGAGCATATTTTCCATGTGTGTCTTGGCCACTTGACCACTTGTTTATCTTCTTTGCAGAAGTATCTATTTTTAATTTTTTTTTTGGTCCTTTCATTATGGCTTATAAGAATTCTTTGTGTATTCCAGGTACAAGTCCCTTATCAGATATATAATTTGCAAAAATTTGCTCTCATTCTGTGAACTCATTTTTTTAAAGATTTATTTATTATTTGAAAGGAAGAGTGATAGAGAGAGAGGGAGAAACAGAGAAGGAGCTTCCATTCACTGGTTAACTCCCCCAGATGGCTGCAACAGATACATCTGGACCAGGCCTAAGCCAGGAGCCAGGAATTCCTTCCTGGTCTCCCACCCGGGTGGCAGGAAGCTGGATCCAACGCTGAGCATCACAAGAGGCAGCTTAACTTGCTGTGCCACAATGTCAACCCTTCTTTTGTCTTTCTTGATGGTGCCCTTTAAAGCCCTGCAGTTTGGGCCACCATTGTGTTGCAGCGGGTTCAGCCACCACATGCAGCATCAGCATCCCATATGGACTCTGGTTTGAGTCCCAACTGCTCCACTTCTGACCCAGCTCTCTGCTGATGTGCCTGGGAAAGCAGCAGAGGATGGGCCAGCTTGGACTCCTGCCTCCTGCATGGAAGACCCTGAGGAAGCTCTGGGCTCCTGACTTTGGCCTGGCCCAGCACTGACCACCGTGGCCATTTAGGGAGTAAACCAACAGATGGAATATCTCTCCCCCTCTCTCTATCCCTCCCCCACCCCGTAACTCTGCCTTTCAAATAAATGAATAAATCTTTTTTTAAAAAGCCCTGAGGTTTGTAATTTTAATGATATAAGTCAATTTTTTCCTTGTGTGGCTTTTGTGTTTTTTAAAAAATTTTATTTTATTATTTTATTTGACAGGCAGAGAGACAGAGACAGAGAGAGCTCCCATCTAGTGGTTCACTACTCAAATGACTGGGTCAGGCCAGGAATTCAATCCAGGTCTCCCATGTGGTTGTCAGGGACCCAACTACTTGAGCCACCACCTGCCTCTCGGGGTGCACATTAGTAGGAAGCTGAATTTGGGAACAGAGCTGGGACCCAAACCCAGGTAGTCTGTTACGGGATACACACTTCCCAACTAGCTTCTTTTTTTTTTTTTTTTTTTTTTGACAGGCAGAGTGGATAGTGAGAGAGAGAGAGACAGAGAGAAAGGTCTTCCTTTTGCCGTTGGTTCACCCTCCAATGGCTGCCGCGGCCGGCGCGCTGCGGCCGGCACACCACACCCGAAGGCAGGAGCCAGATGCTTCTCCTGGTCTCCCATGGGGTGCAGGGCCCAAGCACCTGAGCCATCCTCCACTGCACTCCCGGGCCACAGCAGAGAGCTGGCCTGGAAGAAGGGCAACCGGGACAGAATCTGGAGCCCCGACTGGGACTAGAACCCGGTGTGCCAGCGCCGCTAGGTGGAGGATTAGCCTATTGAGCCAAGGCGCCGGCCCCAACTAGCTTCTTAACTACTAGCTATCACATTTAGGTCTATGGTCCTTTTTGAATTAATTTTGCATATGGTGTGAGGGAGGGGATCCAATTTCATATCTTTGCAGGTGCATATTAAGTTGTCTCAGCACCAGGTGTTGAGAAGGTGATTCTTTCACCCACAGAATGGTCTTGGCACCTTTGTCAAAATTTATTTGATCATAAGCATGAGAGTTTATTCCTGGACTCTCAGTTGTGTTCCATTGAACTACATGTCTATCTTTTTTATGAACTTTTTTTTAAAGAGTTATTTATTTATTTGAAAGTCAGAGTTAGCACAGAGAGAGAAGGAGAGGTAGAGAGAGAGGTCTTCCATCTGCTGGTTTACTCCCCAGTTGGCCACAATGGCTGGAGCTGCATTGATCCAAAGCCAGGAGCCAGGAGCCAGGAGCTTCTTCCAAGTCTCCCACATGGGTGCAGGGGACCAATCATCCATTGGACTATCATCCATTGCTTTCCCAGACCACAGCAGAGAGCTGGATTGGAAGTGGAGCAGCCAGGTCTTGAACCGGCACCCAATATGAGATGCTGACACTGCTGGTGGTGGCTTTACCCGCTGTGCCATAGTATCAGCCCCTATATTTCTATCTTTATGCCAATACCACATTATCTCAATTACTATAGGTTTGTGGTACATTTTGAAATGGAGAAATTGTGAATCCTCCCACTTTATTCTTCTTGTTCAAGGTTACTTGGATATTCTGGGTCCCCTAAGTTCTCTTATAAATTTTAGCATCATTTTGCTAATTTATGCAAAGAACTTAACCAGGATTTTGATAGGTATTGCATTGAATCTGTAGATCAATATGGGAGTATTGATCTTAGCAAAAATAAGCCTTCCAGCCTATGACTGTGTCTTTCCATTTATTAAGTTGTCTTTAATTTCTTTCAATAATATGATTTTCAGTGTAGATAGCTTATACTTCTGTTAAATTTGTTCCTAAGTATTTTATTATGGTTATTGCTATTGTAAATGGAATTATTTTCTTTATTTCATTTTTGACCTGTTCAGGGCTAATGTACAGAAATAGAGTTGAGGGGATGGCAATGTGGTGTAGTGGGTAAAGCCACTGCCTGTGATGCTGTCATTCCATACAGGTGCCAGTTTATGTCCTGGCTGCTCTACCTCTGATCCAGCTCCCTGCCAATGGCTTGACAAAGCAGCAGATGGTCAAAGTGCCTGGGCCCCTGCCACCCATGTGGGAGACAGAGGAGAATCTTCTGACTCCTGGCTTTAGCCTGGCCCAGTTCTGGCCATTGTGGCCAGCTGGAGAGTGAACCTGCGAATGGAAGATTTCTCTCTCTAATTCTGACTTTCAAATAAAATTTTAAAAAGATTTTAAAATTTAAAAAGAAATACAATTAATTTTTATATATTTATCTTCTTTCTTGCAACACAGCTAAATGAGTGAATTATTTTTTTTACAGATATAACAATTGTGGGTTTTTTTTAAAAAGATTTATTTATTTATTTGGTTCACTCACCAGTTGGTCTCTATAGCCAGGGCGGACTAGGCTGAAGCCAGGAGCCAGGAGCTTCTTCTGGGTATTCCACATGGGTTCAGGGGCCCAAGCACTCAAGCCATTCTCCACTGCTTTACAAGGCATGTTAGCAGGGAGCTGGATCAGAAGTGGAACAGCTGGGACTCAAACTGGCACCCATATGGGGTGCTGGCACTGCAGACAGCTGCTTAATCTGCTGTGCCACATGCCAGCCCCTAAATTAATTTATTAATCCTAATAGTGCTATTGTTGATTCTTTAGGACTTTCTTTTTTCTTTTTTATTTATTTATTTATTTTTGATAGGCAGAGTGGACAGTGAGAGAGAGAGAGACAGAGGAAGGTCTTCCTTTTCCGTTGGTTCACCCCCCAGTGGCCGCTGCGGACGGCGCACTGCGCTGATCCAAAACCAGGAGCCAGGTGCTTCTCCTGGTCTCCCATGCAGGTGGGCCATCATCCACTGCACTCCCGGGCCACAGCAGGGAGCTGGACAGGAAGAGGAGCGACCGGGACAGAATCCGGCGCCCCAACCGGGACTAGAACTCGGTGTGCTGGCGCCGCAAGGCGGAGGATTAGCCTATTGAGCTGCAGCGCTGGCCCTCTTTTTTCTTTTTTAAAGATATATTTATTTGTTTCTCTCTGTCTCTCACTATCTAACTCTGCCTGTCAAAAAAAAAAAAAAAAGATATATTTATTTGAAAAACAGAGTTACAGGTAGAGAAGGAGAGAGAGAAAGAGTGAGAGACAGAGAGCGACAGACAGAGCAAGAGAGAGATCTTCCATCTGCTGGTTCACTACCCAGATGGCCTCAATGGCCAGGGTTAGGCCAGGTGGAAGTTAGGAGCCTAGAACTCCATCAGGGTCTCCCACGTGGGTGTAGGGGCCTGAGTACTTGGGCCATCTTCTACTGCCTTCCCACATGTAATAATGGAGAGTTGGATCGAAAGTGGAGCACCCAGCATTGCAAGCAGGGGCTTAAGCTGCAGTCCCACAGTACTGGCCCCCTTTTGCAGTTTGATGAAGTCAGTAGTAACATCTCCTCTTTCATTCCTGAATTTAATCTTTTCTTTTTTATTAGTGAGTATAAGCAGTCTTGCTGATTATATTAATGTTTTCAAAAACCAACTTTTGGTCTTAATTGATTTTCCCTATTGTTTTTCTGTTTTCTGTTTCTATTCTAGTCTTTTTTATTTCTTTTCCTCTGCTTGTTTTGGGTTTATTTTGCTCTGATTTTTATAGTTTCTCTTTTAAAGAAAAGATTTATTTATTTGAAAGAGCTATGGGGGGAGGGGAGAGGGAAATGGGGCCCGGGCTTTGGCTTAGTGAGTGAAGCTGCCACTGCAATGCCGGCATCCCATATGGGTGCCGTTTCGAGTCCCGGCAGCTCCACTTCTGATCCAGCTCTCTGCTGTGGCCTGGGAAAGCAGTGAAAGATGGTCCAGGTCTTTGGGCCCCTGCACCCACATGGGAAGCTCTGGAGGAAGCTCCTGGCTCCTTGCTTCGGATTGGTGTACCTCTGGCCGTTGCGGCCAATTGGGGAGTGAACCAGCATATGGAAGACCTCTCTCTCTCTCTCTGACTCTCCTTCTCTCTCTGTGTAACTTTCAAATAAATAAAATAAATCTTAAAAGAGAGAGAGAGAGAAAGAGGAAGCTCCCATCTGCTGGTTCATTCTACAAATGTCTACAACAGCCAGGGCTGGGTAAGGCCAAAGCCAGAAGTTGGGAACTCAGTCTGAGTCTCCCATGTGGATGGCAGGGACTCAACTATTTGATGCATCGCCTGCTGACTTCCAGGGTGAGTATTAGCAGGAAGCTGGCTCAGAAACCCAGCCCCTCTTTTGTGGGAAGTGGACATCTTAACTGCTTGTTCAAATGCCCACTCTTTCCTTCATTTAAAAGGCTGACTAGTAGTCCATTGCATATATATGCCACATTTTCTAAATTAATTTCATATCTTGGCCATTGTGAATAATACTCAATAAATATGGAATACAGATATCTCTTTGACATGCTGATTTCAGTTCCTTACATATATACTCAGAAGTAATGTTGCTGATCATTTCATGGCTCTATTTTTTTTTTTTTTTAAGATTTATTTATTTGAAAGTCAGAGTTACACAGAGAGAAAAGGAGAGGCAGGGAAGGGGGTCTTCCATCCTCTGGTTCACTCCCCAGATGGCCTCAATGGCCAGAGCTGCACTGATCTGAAACCAGGAGCTTCCTCCATGTCTCCTATGTGGATGCAGGGTCCTAAGGACTTGGGCCATCTTCTACTGCTTTCCCAGGCCATAGCAGAAAGCTGGATTGGGATAGGAGCAGCCAGGACTTGAACTGGCGCCCATATGAGATGCCAACATTGCAGGTGGCAGCTTTACCCACTATGCCACAGCACTGGCCCCTCACGGCTCTATTTTTAATGTTTTGGGGACCCTCCATTCTGTTTTCTATCTCATCTTCTTTTTTAATGTAGGTGTTCACAGCCGTAAATCTTCCTCCAACTAATGCTTTCACTGCCTCCCATAAGTTTTAGTGTATTTTCATTTCCATTCATCTCAAAGCATTTTCTAATTTCCCTTGTGATTTCTTCTTTGACTGTTGGTTATTCAGGAATGTATTGTTTAAATTCCACACGTTTGTTAATGTTCCCCATTTCCTCTGTTATTGATTCCTAATTTCATTCCATTGTGACCAGGGAATACATTTTGTATGATTTCAATCCTTTTAAATGTATTGAGACTTGCTTTATGGAATAACAGATTGTCTATTCCAGAAAATGTCCCACATGCTCTTCAGAAGAGTGTATATTCTGTTGTTACTCTTCAAATATACTATAGATGTCTGTTAGCACTAGTTAGTTCTTTCTTCAGTTTTGACAGTTTGTACTCCATATTTTTTTATTTGACAGAGTTAGACAGTGAGAGAGAGAGAGAGAGAGAGAGAGAGAGAGAGAAAGAGAAAGGTCTTCCTTCCATTGGTTCACTCCCCAAATGGCCGCTACGGCTGGCGCTGCACTGATCTGAAGCCAGGAGCCAGGAGCTTCTTCCTGGTCTCCCACGTGGGTGCAGGGGCCCAAGCACTTGGGCCATCCTCCACTGCCATCCCGGGCCACAGCAGAGAGCTGGACTGGAAGAGGAGCAGCCGGGACTAGAACCTGGCGCCTATATGGGATGCCGGTGCCACAGGCAGAGGATTAACCAAGTGAGCCATGGTGCCAGCCCCTGTACTCCCTATATTTTTAGGTTTTTTTGTTTCTAGTTTTATGCTAACCCTAGAGTTAAGCTAAATCATAATTAATAATAATTGAAGTTCATTTCAAATGTGTCAAATTGTAGGGGCTGGTGGTGTCAAGTTAAGCCTCTGCTTACAACACTAGTGTGTCGTATGGGAGATCTGATTCCATTCCCTATGTTCTTATTCTGATCCAGTTCCTGTGCCTGGGAAGGCAGTGGAAGAGGGCCTGAGTGAGAGACCTGGTTGGAATTCCTGGCTCCTGGCTTCAGCATGACCCAGGTCTGGCTGTTGCAGGCATTTGGGGAGTAAACCAGCAGATGGAAGATTCTCTCTCTCTCTCTCTCTCTCTCTCTCTCTCTCTCTCCTCCCTTCACCCTCTCTTTGTCTCTGGATCACTCTGTCTTTCAAATAAATAAATAAATCTTTTTTTAAAAGTGTGTCAAATGGCATATATGTGTTTATGCTGTTTAAAATCTTTCTTACTGTAAGGGGCCATCAAGGAAGGAGGTACCTCACTTTCTCTGAAGGGAGGAGAGAACTTCCACTTTGATTATGGCTTTGTCTAAATAATTTCAGAGTTTGTGGACTCAAAAGGCTTCCATAGCCTTGGCAGCTCATGACAAAAGCCTTGGGTGATCACTGACATCATAAATAAGAATGTCAATTGTTAGGGGCCAGCGCTGTGGTGCAACGGGTTAACGCCCTGGCCTGAAGTGCCAGCATCCCATATGGGCACTGGTTCAAGACCTGGCTGCTCTACTTCCGATCCAGCTCTCTGCTATGGCCTGGGAAAGCAGTAGAAGATGGCCCAAGTCCTTGGGCCCTGCACCCGCGTGGGAGACCTGGAAGAAGTTCCTGGCTCCTGGCTTCAGATTGGCGCAGCTCCGGCCATTGCGGCCAGTTGGGGAGTGAACCAGCGGATGGAAGACCTCTCTCTCTGCCTCTGCTTTCTCTGCGTAATTCTGACTTTCAAATAAATAAATAAATAAATCTTTTTTTTTTAAAAAGTGACAATTGTTAAATCAACAGCAAGAGTCACTGTGCACTTGCTCCCCATGTAGGACCTCTGTCCTTAATGAGTTGTACTATGAGAATTAATGGTAAAACTTGTCTTCAAACAGTACTTTATACTTTGTGTGCCTGTGTGGGTGCAAACTGTTGAAATCTTTACTTAGTATATACTAAGTTGATATTCTGTATATAAAGATAATTAAAAATGATTCTTAATAAAGAATGGGATGGGAGAGGGAGTAGGAGGTGGGAGGGCAGGTATAGGGGAAGAACCGCTATAATCCAAAAGTTGTACTTATGAAATTTATATTTATTAAATAAAAGCTTTCTATAAAAAATAAAATGCACATTATCAAAAACTGCAATTTTTTGCACAAAAATAAACCTGTGCTTTAATTTCATTTTCAAAAAATTTCTTATTGTATATCACTTTTTTAAATAGAAAAATGTATTTTGTTCTTTTGATTTTTACTAAGAAGCCTACTTATACAAAAAGCACAATTTAATAAAATCATGTTTTTTAAAAAATTCATTTATTTATTTGAAACTCAAAGTTACAGAGAGAGAGAAGGAGAGGCAGAGACAGAGAGAGGGGTCTTCCATCCGATGATTCACTCCCCAGATGACTACAATGGCTGGAGCTGCGCCGATCCAAAGCCAGGAGCCAGGAGTTTCTTCCAGGTCTCCCACGTGGGTGCAGGGGCCCAAGGACTTGGGCCTTCTTCCACTGTTTTCCCAGGCCATAGCAGAGAGCTGGATCGGAAGTGGAGCAGCCGGGACACAAACCGGCGCCCCTATAGGATGCCAGCACTAAAGGCGGCGGCTTTTCCTGCTACGTCACAGCGCCAGCCCCTAGAATCATGTTTTAACACAGATTGGAAGTTTCTCCATCCTTGAACAGGGGTCATAAAGTCCTGGTCTGGATTCTGTGCCATGCCTGAAGAATGTGGGGTCCCAGGTTGAAGAAGAAAATGAGATCTCAGCCCCGTATCCCTGTCCCTTCGTAGGCGAAGAGCATCTCCTCCTGGGAGCTTTTCCTCGAGACCACTCACCCGATTTCCCACCCACACCCAAAGAGGTGCCTCCTGGGTGCCGTGTGTTTCCCCCACTGCCACCTCCAACACCCAGAGAAAGGAAGCATCTAGCAGGTTTATTCCCACGGGGGTGCTGTTGAGTTCCCTGCTCCTAGGTGCATGTAACAGAGGCTCTGGAAAACCAAAATTCCCTCCTGACTTCCGAAAAATCACACTTCCAGTGAACTCAACACCTAAAGGAATGAAGTTTTGGGAGTCACAGTGGGAGGATTTCAAATGGGATTTCCGTGCAGAGCTGGGACCTCAGGTGAGGCCACTGCATTTGGAGACTACAGGTTGCCCTCTGCAGCCACCTTGCCTTTGACCCCACCTGTTCGGTCTTTTCTAGAAGAGGATGTGAGGACCATGCCAGCCCCCACTACTGCCCCCTTGAGGCTGGAGTACAGGTACCCAGGGAGACCTGCTCTCCATCTTTCCTTCCCACCCCCTCCAACCCCTTATCCTGCTTGGGATTGTGTCATAGGGAGTTCCCCACAGGACTCCCTGGGGAGCAGCAAGGGGCCTAGGCGGGGAAAGCAGCACAGGGACCCAGCGCATGAGAGGCACAGCCTCAAGCTGAGCGCTACACCGAGAGGTCCCCGGAACAGGGCCTCCTCTTCTGTCTTTTCCCCAGGCTCCCCCAACCCCACCGAGAGCCACACTCAGGAGTAGCCCCAAGAGGCCATTCTCCCTTCCCCCCCAGACTGCTGGAAAGATCTGGGCAAGATGAAGTAAGTGAGCCGCCTTGAGATAAAAACAGCCTGTTCCTTGGGAGCCGGGGTGTGTACAGGATTGGGAGCCGGGGTGTGTACAGGATGGGGCAGGGTATCAGCAGAAACCCCACCGGGTCAGACAATGGCAGGAAAGGAAACCACACCGTGGTTGCCACCGTGTTTTTCTTCAAGGCTGAATCTAAGCAGACTCCTGGCAGGGATGGTTGTACAGCTGTTCCCAGAACAGAAGGTAATATTTCTTCAGACGCTTTTCAGAGTCTGCCTGTGTGTATGTGAAACCGCAACAGAGGTGTGAGAAGGAGCCAGATTTTAGCAGCCTTGGATGCCAGAGCTTGGATTTTTTTTTTTCCCCAAGTGACATGATTACGTTTCAGAAATATTTCTTTGGCTGCTGTGTGGATTGAAGGGTCCAAGAGTGGAAAGATTGAGGAGACCACTGTGGTGATCCAGTCTCGAATTGACGGGGTCTGATGTTGGGGGTCGAAAGAGTGACATTTGCCTTAGACTTGGAGCTTGGTGAGGAGCAGCAGCTGAAGTCTTGCCGTGGAGCCAGAGCCAGGGTCGGGGACACTTTACCTAGATCCTGGGAAACCAGGGCAAACTCTCTCCCAGGAATCCGTGTGTTGGGCTCCGAGAGCAGGCTTGGCTAGGACTCAGACCACTCATATGGTGTTGGAAGGGGAATGGAGGCAGGCTCTGGAACACAGGTCACAGAATGGGGGCCTAGGCGCCAGTCCCAGGTTTCTGGCTGTGTCCACTCAGTCCCTCCCCCTGACCTGAGGGGGAAGGGAGTTCCTCATTCCTGCCTATCAAGCTACCCCCGCCCCTCCGTCTCACGGGTAGGGGACACCAATTCTTGACAAAGCTGCTGCGAGCTCCGTGGAGGAGGAAAAGGCAGATATCCAGGTAGAGAGAGAAGTAAACCCGGAACGCCCAAGCTGTACTGGCAGGGCTGGAGGCAAGAGAGGACTGGAAGGGGCAGAGTTCCTGACTCCCTAGAGAACAGGCGTAGGGACGACTTGCGGCCCTTTCTCCAAGACCCTGCTCTTTGTAGTGGATCCTGACCCCTCCGGCCTTCCCTCCCCAGCTTTTTGACCCCCTCCCTTTGGTGCAGAACATTTTTTGGGGGCCTAACATCAGTACGGCTGGGCGGAAGCTTCAGCGATATGCATTGCAGCTGGCTCCCATTCTTGGAAGTACACAGGCTGGAGCTGGGCCGTGCCACTGCATTGTCGGGTCTGAGCCTAAAGAGGACTCTGAAGCTCTGGCCCAGCCTCGTTCACTAATTTTTATGTCTCCTCTGGCTAATGCCACCCTCTCTCAGCCTCAGTTTGCTCATTTGTGTATTTGATGAATGGGGTCAATGGCCAAGCCAGAGTGAAAACCAGAACCCAAGACAGAGGCTACTTTTCTGGAATCTGGCAAAAAGAGGCACCTCACCCTGTCCCTGCCCCAGGACAAAGTGGCTACTCAGTGAGCATGACACACAGTGTCCCCTTCCCATCCAGGCTGAAAGACACCCCCTGGCTGCCCTCAATGCCTTTCTAAGGGGTACTCCTCCTCCAGGGTGCCCTCACGGATTACTTTCCTCCTAGGCATTCCTTCTCAGCCAGCTCACACTGCTTGGTCCAGAGCTGTCCAACAGAACTTTTGGCAATTGTGGCAATGTTCTGTAATCTGCTCTGCACTGCCCAGTATCTTAAACCATTAATCACGTATGGCTTTAGAACATTTGAAATGTGGCCAGTGTGCCTAGAGAACTCAATTTTAAATTTTAATGAACTTTTAAAATTATTTATTCGAAAGGCAGAGAGAGGGGGGAGAGAGAGAGAGAGATTTAGAGAGAGAGAGGCTTGCTCTTCCATCTGCTAGCTCACTTCCCATGGGGGTGTGGGGTAAGCTACTGATTGGCACATCTGCATCCCATATTGGAGTGCCTGGGTTTCAATCCAAAGTCTACTTCCCATTTCAGCTTCCTGCCAATGCAACCCTGGGAGGCAGCAGGTGATGGCTCAAGTCCATGGGTCCCTGCCACCTATGTGGCAGACCTAGATTGAGTTTGAGGCTCCTGGCTTTGGCCTGACTCTGTCACAACTCTTGTGAGCATCTGGAGAGTGAGCCAGCAGATGAAAGATGAAAGATGATGTGCTCTCTCTGCCTTTCAAATAAATAAATAAGAAAGAAACCATACATGGCTAGTGGCTATCATATCGGACAGTTCAGGTTCTAGCCAAAGCTTTTCTCTCTTGATTCTTTGTTTATAAGAGTTACTAGGAATGATCTCTCGCGGAACATTTACTCCTTGCCAGCTCTTGCATAAGCGCTTTACAGACACAGCTCAATGGATCAGAAATTTCATTTTTTCAAATTAAACATTTGCTTATTTATTTGAAAAGCAGAGTTACAGGGGGTGGGGGGAGAGCGAGTTTCCATATGCTGGTTCGTTCCCCAAATGGCCACAACTTCTGGGGCTGTGCCAGGCCCAATCCAGGAGCCCTGAACTCCATCTGGGTCCCAGATTGATGGGAGGGGCCCAAGCACTTGGACCATCTTCTGCTGCTTTCCCAGTTGCATTAGCAGGGATCTGGATCAGAAGTTGAGCAGCCAGGACTTGAACTGGTGCTTGTCTGTGATACCAGCATCCTAGGCAGCAGCTTAATCAATCCACAGTGAGAAATTCCATTGTAAAGATTTAAGTAAACTGACTGCAAGCTGCATAAAAAGCCAGAGGGCCACTCGAGTATAAGTCTTGTCTCCATCATTTAGAGAACGTTCCAGCCTGGGTGTCCTTCTCCAGTCCACTCCCCACAGATGGGTGCCAGGGCCTGGTGAGCCTCATCAGCCAGCAGCAACTGGCAGATGGGAGACAGTCCTGCCAAAAAGAGAAACTCTCTATACTCTCCATCTCCCAGGGGACCCAGAATCCTGGTTTCTGACGCGCCACCTTCAGGCACCTCTCCCCTTGCCTTTCCCCTGGGCCACAGTGTCCTTTAGGTCAGAACCCAGAGCTCAGCCGGGTGCTCCATGAGAAGTCCAGGAGAAGCCTGTCATGCTGGAAGCTGGGGTCTGAACGAATCTTTGCTTTTACGCAGGAAAACAACGGTATTATAATAGCTAGCTTTTCTTGAGCACCTACTCTGTGCCAGGCACTTTACATACACTTGTGCTTCTAAGTCTCACAACAGTCTTGGAGGTAGGCATGACCATCACCACTGTCCATATGTGGAAACGGAGGCTCAGCAAAGGTTAAGCAGCTTGTTCGTGTTCACACAGTTTGTAGAGGAAGTCTAGAATCAGCACTCGGGACTGGCATCTGTGAGGACCTGGAAGCTTCCACTGGGCATTTTCCACACTGAGAGGATAAAGGGGGTAGAAGGGCGGGCCAGGGGGGCGCATGCTGTAGCAGTGAGGGACTGGGTCTGCTGTCAGAGCGCCACCCCATTTTCCCCCTGCCCAGCCCCCTGGCCCGGCAAGCCTCTTCTTCCCCTAAACTGTGCTGCAAAGGCAGGCAAAACTCACTCTGGCTGAGGCTGCTCTTCTCAGAAAGGGAAACAGCTGGGATGAAAGGCCTTATGCTTGGCAGGTGCCGGTGTGTGTGTGTAGCTCATGCACCAAAGGAAAACTGCTCCCTTCTCGGCCACACCCCCGCCACGTGTGCAGGGAGCCGGGCAGCTGGGAACTCTTGAAAGGGCTGTTTACTTCCTCCCAGAGTTTCTGCAGGAAAACCACCTGGCAGGGAGCAGGCTCAGCAATCAGGCCTCAAATTGGCTCCCTGCGCTCTGCCTCCAGGCTCATCCAGCCTCAGGGAGGCTGTGTTCCTTCTGCAGAATCAGGAACCCACTGTGCGACCCTGCCTTCCTGACACACAGACACAGTCACGCACGCATGCGCGCGCACACACACACACACACCCATGCAGGTTCTTGATTAAGGCACCAAGTCTGGCCTGCCTGGCCTGCCAGTCCATGCCCACCAGGCACAGCAGAGCCTGGCCCGAGCTCATCTGTGTACACAGCTGGGTTAGTGTAATGTTAGGAGCTGCTTCACAAACAGGGGACAAAGACAGCAGCTCCAGACTAAGCGCAGTCCTCCTGCTCCCTGGGAAGACCCCCCACCCCCACCCCTTCAGTTGGCCAAACACCTCTACCCCATCTCTGCTGCTGGAGGGAGACGGGGTCAGCTGTGCTTCAGGGCCCTGCTGCGAGCTCAGAGCCTGGCTTCACAGTAACCTTCACTTTCTAAGCATGACCTTGTCTATTTTGGGGACCTCAAAGAGGATCAAGTCCCCACCACAGAAGGCCCAAGGTGGCCACAAAGGCCACAATGGAGGGAGAGGTTCCTCTTTGTGCTTTAACACCGGGTCACCTGTAAGCAGAAGAGCGCTGACCTTTTCCCCCTAGTGAACTCTCTAGTGCCCACCCCCAGGGGGAGGAGGAGTGAGGCTGCAGGGCCAGGGGCTGTTAGGATTGCACACTGGGCCCCATCCAACAGTGGCTAGCTGGCTATTTAAGTCAGCACCCCCTTAGCGGGTTGCACAGAGGTGGGGGACTTCCCAGAGCTACACGGTGAGGGCGCGGAGGAGAGAAGGTCTGTCTGAAGACTGGGGTTGGGGCGCTGGGGTTCGTGGGCGTCAGGACGCCCAGGTGAAGTAGGCGATCTCGTCCAGGTCGACCGGGTAATCGGTGAGCAGCACGGGCGTCTTATCGAAAAGCTCACCCTTGTAACTGCGCCACTTGCCCGCGGGCAGGTAGACGTCGCGTTCCTGCTTGCCTGGCTCCAGCACGGGCGCCACGAGCAGCGTGTCCCCGATCAGGAACTGCGAGTCGATGCGGTGCGCGGTCTCGTCGCCCGGCGCGATCCACCACAGGGGGCGCACGATGGGGTCGCCCGTGTCGGTGATCTCCCCGGCAAGCTCCAGCAGCAGCGGCGCCACCAGCGAGGCCCGCAGCGCGGCGAACTTGTGTGCGATGGCCACCACTTCGGCGTCGTACTGCCAGGGCGGGATGGAGAACTGCATGGCCGGCATGAAGGCGGCCACCTCCAGCCAGCGCACGTAGAGCTCGCGCTCGGGCACTGGGCCGCCGCCCGCCGTGCGCTCGGGCACCGCGTTGCCGCCCACCATGTCCGGTAGGATGAACGGGTAGCCCAGCATGCTGAGGGTGAGCACGGCGGGGATGAGCGAGTGCAGCCCCAGGTCGTAGCCCCACACGGAGTCGCGGTCCACCAGGCGGAAGAAGCACGAGATGTTCTGCGACTGGTAGCCCACGCGCACCTCGGCCAGCGAGAAGAAGGGCAGCGCCATTTCGGTATAGCGCCGGCTCCAGACGCTGGGGTCGGGCAGCTGCCTGTAAGTGCTGAAGTCCCGCGGCAGATAGCTGACCTCTCCCGCGTCGAACTTGAAGGAGGCCACAGAGTAGCGCGAGCGCAGCCGCCGCAGGTGTCCCTGGAACCAGTCCCGGGCCTCCGGGCGCGTGAAGTCCAGCACGGCGCCGATGCCGTTCCACCAGCGCACCAGCGCGGGCAGCCGGCCCGTGGGCTCGCGCACGAACAGCTCGCGCTCCACGCCCTCGCCGAAGCGCGACGAGTTGTAGTTGACGAACGGGTGCACCCAGAGCGTGACGCGGAAGCCGGCGTCGGCGAGGCGGCGGAACATGTCGCTGGCGTTGGGGAACTTGGCCTCGTCGAAGTCGAAGTCGCCATAGGCAGGTGTGTACATGTCGTCGATTTCCAGGTGGCTGCTGTTGAAGCGGTGCTGGCGGATCTGCTGGGCGAACCGCAGCACCTTGTCCTGGTCCACAGCGCGCCCGTAAAGGGCCCACGTGGACCAGATCGGGTCTCGGAAGGCCTCTGGCGCGGGCACCCTGGAAGGCTTGTTGAAGTAGCGCCGCACCATGTACTTGTGGATGGAGGTGACGTCGGAGCCCACGCACACGCGGTAGCTTAGCTCCGGAGCCGCAGGGCGGCCGGCGGGTGGCTTGTAGGGCGTGTCGTGGTAGCGGGCCTGCAGCCTCAACGACCGCTCGGTGCTGTTCCAGCCCAGGTGGAAGGGCACTGAGTCATTGACTTTGATGGCGGCCGCGCGCGACGATAACCAGTAGCGTTCCAGGATGCCCCCGAAGGCGGCGTCGGAGGAATAGACGTCGCTGGTGACAAAAGGCTGCGGCTCCAGCTGGCCCTCCAGGCGAATGGGCCAGTGCTGCGTCCTCATCTCCGCGCCACCGTACCAGTACGCTGGGGCGTCGCCCAGGAACATGGCGTGCTCCACGGCGCGCCCCGGCGCCGCCTCCTCCCAGCGCACGCGGTAGCACATGACAGTGTCCTTGGGCCGCACGGTCTGGATGAAGAAGTGCAGGGGGCGCCCGTCGGCGGTGCGCGAGCAGCCTAGCACAGCGCCGTCACGGCTGCAGGAGTCCAGGTCCAGCGCGCCGGAGCGGAAGGCCAGGCGGAAGACTTGCTCGCCCTTCTGGTTGCGGATGGAGAAGCCGCCGCGGTTAAGGTCCAGCAGCTCGGTGCGCAGACGTTCCGCTTTGCGGAGGGAGGCACTGTAGTAGCACCAGGCCACCACGGCGGCCAGCACCAGCAGCAGCCCCAGAGCCGCCGAGCACAGCAGCGGCCGCAGCTCTTTGGACGGCTTGGGCTTGGCAGGGGTGAAGTTGTCCGGGAGGAAGGTGTACATGGCTGCCACCTCAGTGCTGTTGGGGTCTGCGTGGAAACCAGGGCGGCGGCGGGGATAGGCCTGGCTTTTCTCCCCAAGGTTCCGGGACATGGGTCCCCAGCTAAGGAGCTGGCGGACGGTGGCGCCGCTCAGCCATGCCCGTCTGAACCTGGCCTCCCCGGGTCTGAAAGAGGGGAGAGAGACATTCGACTGAGCTTTCTCATTTCATCATCCTTCCATTGGGGGCAGCATCGTAGAGGGAGTGGGTCCTTTGGGCAGGTGTATCCTGGGACCTAAGGGCTTGAGGAGAGTCAAAGGTGACTCTTACCAGGACGGGTTCTCTCTGCCTTACATCCTTTCTCACGGGCTCAAATGCTTGCCAACGTGACTGGGGAGCAGCACATAACTAGGAGATGGCGTGCACCCCCATTTTTCTGGTGGAGAAACAAACCCAGGAGCACAGTGTCTGGCCTCCAAGAGGGACGATGGCCCTGCCAGCATCTAGGGACTTCCATCAGGGCTGAAGGCTAGGAGGAGGAGAGGAGGAAGAGCTCAGGCAGAGGGCAGGAGAAGTGGGGAGGGGGCAGCCCAGGCATGGAATTTGATGAGTCAGAAAACAGATGAGATCCGCAGGTTCTAGAAGACACCCACGCCAGGCTCAATCCCAGGGCCCAGTCTGGAGAGAGGCAGGTTGGGGTCAAAGGTTAGGGCCGGGGTCAGGATCCTGGCATGGATGGCTGGCGGCTTCTCAGGTCTGCCTGAGTCTGCTTCCCTGGCCACCTTCCTGTTCTGCTCCCGGCACCACCTCTGTGGGGCAGCTACCTCCCAGCTCTGTCTCTGTCACTCACCCACTGCTCTAGTTGAGGTGCTGTTCCCTGTATCATTGCAGCACTTCTGAGAGGCCTCCCTGCCCCCAGCCTTTCTCTTCAGTGCCTTATGCTCGTAGCCACCACCGTAATCCTTTTGAGGCACTTAACAGATCGTACCCGTCCCTAGCTTCTAGAGCTGTTCGTGACCTTCACAGTGAAATTCAGATGGGTGAGTTCCACAGTGGAGGCTCAACGCACGATGTGGTCTCAGCTTCTTTCTGATTGCATGTCCAGCCAGATCTATCCAATCAGTGCTTCTCCCAGTAAAATTCTTCAAGCCACCTGCCCCAGGAGATTCACCCACCCAGGTTGGGCCTTTCCTCCACCTACCAGGTCTCTGTGGATCGGATAGCCACCACCACACACATAAACTCACACACTGTTTGCTAAACATGCAGGATGACTTCAGGGGAAACACAGGCTTGGGGGAAGGTGTGCGTCCCAGGCTGCTGCTCAAAGCCACTGAACTTTCCCCATCCCAGCCTCCAGGGCAGAGTCCAACAAAGAAACAGCACCAGCCAGGTGCACATGCAGGCATACACACTGCCAGCCAGCTAGCTGCCTAACTGCTCCAGCTGGGGGAAGACAGGGAGCCTGGCAGAGGAATTAGCTTCCTCCCAGGTGCCGGTGTCTGTAAGTCCTCGGCAACCTCCAGGGAGACGCTGGGTGGAAGTGCTCCACGCCGTCACCTCCCCCGCCTCCCCTATTCCAAGTGCAGATGAGAATGTTGACCCTAGATATTAATAGAGTCCCCTCTTCACCTTATACCCTGACCCAAGATACACTTAAGATTTATTTATTTATTTGAAAGATGGAAAGACACAGAGAGACCTTTCATCTGCTGGTTCACTCCCCAAATGGTCTCAATGGCCAGGGCTGGGCCGGGCTGAAGCCAGGAGGAGCCAGGAACTCTATCCAGGTCTCCGAAGTGGATGGTAGGGGCCCAAGAACTTGGGCCATCTTCCACTGTTTTCCTAGGCACATTAGCAGGGAGCTGGGTCGGAAGTGGAGCAGCCAGGACTCAAACAGGCAGGTGGAGATTTAACCCACTGGACCACAATTGCCACTCCCCAGGGCCTTATCCCTAGTGCTCCTTCCCTCCCAACTACCTAAGTTTTCAGTCCCAGTTTATCTGAGACAACTTCTATCCATTTCCTCTCAGCCCATATCACCTAGCTTTCCTCCCACTTCCTGCAGGTACAAGTTAGAAAGCCTTCCTAGAAAATGTAGGCAGTAGCCCTTAGCTGATGCCCTCATGCTGAGCAGAATCCGAAGACGAAGACAGCCTTAGGCAATCCAGGCCCATTCCAGACACAGAGGGAATAAGGGGAGAGAGACCATATCCAGAGAGGACACGGCCCCCTTGTTCTCAGCTTTCCTATTGTCAGCCTGTCGCTCCATCACTCCCAGAGGCACGGGGAGTCCACCACAGAGGCCTCAGATGCCTTTTCCAACACTTTGGTCCTGAGAATCTTAACTTTCCAGGATTCCAAGATTCTTTGGTGAAGGACAAGAGCCCACCCACCTCCCCAAGGACTGAACATCCATTCTGTGGGGGGTACGCGGCTGGTCTCCTAAATGCCAGCACACTGTCCAGCCCTGGCAGCCATGTGCAGGAGCAGACACAACCACAGTATCTATTCTACAGAGGAGGAAACAGTGGCCCAAACAAAAGGAAACCTGTCTGAAGTCACACACACCCCAAGGGGAGGGGCAAGCTTGCCTGGATCCAAAATCCTGCCTCAGTGCCACACAGGCTAAGTGTCGGGAGATGCGAGCTAAGGGTCTGAGCTGGCTGCCCGAACGCAGGGGCAGCAGGGAGCTGGGTGGCTGAGAGCTCTCAGTCAGATGGGCATGGGTGGAGTGAGCCTGTCTTTGTGAGGGCTGGTGCTGCTGCTGGCTCAGGACAGACCAGAAAGGCCTCTTGGGGGTGGGAAAGAGGCCATTTTAATGGCATCTAGTACCATAGGGAAGGAACTCAGAGGTTCTGTGTTGGTAGTGGCGCTAGAGACCCCTGTAATCTACCACCTCTGCCATCTGACCCAACAAGATAATAATGTGAGCAGGTGGGGTCTGCAGGGTGGAACTGCTTCCCCTCGGCCCTCGCGCAGCCTCCTCCCCACTGGACACTCGACCTCAGTCTTGGCTGCCAGCCCCTAGTCTGGTCTGAGGGTGAGGGCCTGGCCCAGCTCAACCGAGGGGAGGCCATTCCAAGCACAGTCAGTTTGTGGGACACAGTTCGCAGGGGGAGGGGGTAGAAATGTCAAAGGCAACTCGATCCGGTCCATCTCCCTCCCCTGCGACGGGATCCGTGGGGATCGAGTAACTGCGCCTACACAGCCGGGAATACTCCGCCCTCGGCGCCCCGCCCGACAGCCACACCGTACGCGGGGACAGACTGAGGTCAAGGGACCTGTCGCCCGCTGGGAACCACGGCCCAGGTGTCCAAGCTCGCTCTACACACTAATCGGCGGGAGCGAAAGTTCAGGGATCATGCTCCCTCAGCAGCTCCCCCCTCCCCAGGTCCTCCCGTTCGGCTCACTCACAGACAACAGGGACGCCCCGTCAGAAGTGCGGGTGCAGGGAGCCTCCCGCAGATCCCCCTTTGGTGAGAGCGGGAGTTGGGCGGCCACCGCGCCTGGCGGGGCGCTGCCTGGCTCTGCACAGCGGAGCCCCTCCTAGGCCCCGCCCCTGGCTTACTTGGCCACGCCCCAGCCGTCCAGTCTGCCCTCAGCTCCGCCCCTGGCGGCCAACCCCTCCCCATGTGTCATCACGCGGACCTGAGACCCCGCCCTGAGCCCGCCGCCCTCCCGCTGCTCTCGGCCCTGCCCCTGGCATCTCAGGCCCGCCTCCAGCTCCGTGCCTTCCAGCTGGGAAATGTAGTTCTGGGGGAAGCAGCAGCTGCACCAAGTCGGGATTGTTGCAAGTCCGAGCTAGGCTGGGGTGAGAGAGAGAGAGAGAGAGCCGCAGGGTAAAGCCGCAAAGGCCTCTTCTTTTGCAAATTTGGTCAGGTGGAGGCCTTAACTGTGCGACCCTTGTGCGAGCCTCTCAGCTGGGACAGGGGTAGTGGAATTCAGGGAGGATCTCAGCGCCCAAGGCGCGCAGCACCTGGAGCTCTAACCAGTCCCTTAAGCTGCGGGTTCCCCCTGGACAGGACAGCATAGCTCGAGAACAGGAACAGGATTCTGCACCCCCTCCCAGTCCCCAGTTATCTACAGGGTCCAGCCCCTCCTGGAGTGACAGGTTACTCATAAACCTAGTGCTGCCAAGAGGTGGTCGTGCTCCACTGCACTTCTTCCTCATGGGGGAGCCGGGGGTGGCCCACAACTCTGAGGTTTCACATATTTGATGAAGGAAGAAAGAAAAAAAAAACCCGAATATCCCAGAACAAGGCTTTGTTTTGCAATTTTAAATTTTTGAGTCATGAGAGCCTCCAAAATTGCGTTTTGGGCCCCTTCAGTAGTGGGGGGGAGCAGCAAGGGTTCTGAACACAGTCTTTGGGGGTCGCTGGGAGCAGAGATCTAGAGATTCGGGTGTAGGGAAATGGCTTTGACTGTGGAAGGGAGGACTCTGGGCCCCCTGAGACGTGGGAGGGCACTGGGGACATACTGGGGGCATGTCAGCCGGAGGGTCCTCTCAGAGTGGGAAGTGGTGCATCCTCCCTGCGTGCCCAGGTGGGCTCTGAGCGGAGGCAGGAGGACGTGAGCTGGATGCAGGATTGCTGTTGGGTGTCGGGAGGGCACCCAGGGAAGCAGTGCGCTGATGGGAATGGGCAGGGTGATTTGGAGAAACTGCCTCTCAGTCAAGGCGGCTTTGCCAGGGGCCTCAGCAACTGGCCCTTCACGTCCAGATCCAGCTGGGTAAGGACACCGGAGGCTGCCTTTGGGGGTAAAGAGTTTATTTGTTGCTCTTCCCACCGTGGCCTGGCCAGCCCAGGCTCTACCAGCAATGGTAGTCGGGATAGGTCTCAGACACAAACTCAGGGTGCACCACATAGTTGTCTCTCTGGGCACCACCGGTCTTCTTGAAGTGACTTGTATCCCATCTGCGAGGAGACATGTCTCAGAGCTTTTGGACCCTCACTTTTCCAAGTGGACATCTGACTTCAATTCTCAGTGCTGACCTTTGCCGCTAACAACTGACCCTGGGCTCCTACACTGCCCACCCCCACTCTCCACTGTTAACTTTCTGATAGCCAACACCCGCTCCTTAACACTGATTTCTTACCATTTACTAAGCCATGAGCCCAACACCCTTGACTCTGGGTAAATCGACTACCAATGATACCCCCTCCATACGGGCCTCCTTGCCCTCTCTTGGGATCCTCCCTTTCCTTGCCAGCTTTGATTTCGCCATGGCACTAGCTCCCCCTGGTGGCATCTTCCTGTCAGTGCGTCGCGGGGGATAGTACCCACCCTAACTAGCCGCCGCCCCCCCACCGACCCCCTGCCAGGAAGAAGGTGCCAGTGGTGTGCACGCAGGTGAGCGCGCGTGCCAGACTTACCTAAGGTTCGGACATGGGTAGTATGACGGCGGGAGAGTTGTAACAGCACATTCCATTCCGGGCCGGTGGTCGTAGGGTGACACAGCCCTGGAAGAAGCAGCGGGGGGACAGGGAAGGGTAGATCCTATGTTCCCAGTCTAGACCAAGCACCTAGGCGGTGCTTCGTGGTCAGTCAGGGGTCCTCCTTTTCCTTATACCTTACGGAGACCCCACTGAAGCACCGCCTTCAGGGAGCCCCCCGGAAGTCCTCCTCCCGCAAGGCCCCTGGGACTCTTGCTGTGGGGCAAGCACTGTCTCCAGCATTATGAACAAGGCCACGTTACTCAGACTTCTGGGAGCTGGGGCACTTCCCTTCTCTTCCATGCCCCTGTCAGGGATAAGCCACAGCCTTGCACAATGGAGCAGGCTCTGAGGAGGGGCGGGGGACCATCCCTGGGCTAGGGACCGGGCTCCCAACCCCCTCTGCACAGCTCTCTAGAAGCCTTGCCTGCCCTGCCCTGCCCTGCCCTGCCCTGCCCTGCCTGCTGCCTGGTCGCAGGCCCAACGCGGCGCGGCAGGCCAGGCTCTGCTGTGAGCTTGGGCCTGTGTTCCTAGCGGGAACAGGCGAGGACATCTACCTCCAAGGGTGGCGCGGGGCTCCGAGGAGGAGGCCGGGGCGCTCTGGGTCTCAATTCCTAGCCGTTAGCCCCTGGCCACGACCCCACCCCGTACCGACGGTGACCCCGGGGCCAGGAAGAGAAGGGATTTTTCTGAGAACACATGCACACCGCACGGCCATGTGTTCCCCGGGAGAGGGCAGGGCTGGCCGGCGTAGGAGCATAAGGCGACTCCTGTTCGGGGTTACCTCCTCAAAAACGGTGTACATGACCTGGAGCCCTGTGCATTTGGGACGGGGCCGCGGATTTGGAGTGACCTTCGCACTGGTTCTCCCCGGCCTCAGCCGTCTGCCCAGGCTCTGGGGCCCGACTGCGGGCCGGAGCCGTGCACGAGGCTGGTTACGGGCGGGCAAGGCGGCCGGCGCGGGGCTAGAGGCGGGGCTGCGTGCGGGCCGGAGCGCGCGCCTCCCGGTCCGCGGGGACCCTGGCGGCGGGGCCCGCCGAGGCGGGCGGAGCCCTGCGAACCTTACAGTCGGCTGCTCGGCGCACAGAGGCCGCAGGCGGCGCTCCGTGTACGGCGCCTCGCCGGTGCAGTAATCCATCCCGCGCAGGCAGTAGTGGCGGCCCGAGCAAGCGCTTTCGTAGCCGAGGTAGGGCAGGCGGCCCGGCAGCGGGTCCAAGCACCCGCATCGGGGCATGACCCGCGGCAGCTGCTGGTTCCGTGACAGCGAGTTCAGCATGTTCACCACCACCTCGCGCTCTGTGTGCCGGAACCCGGGAGCCCCAGAGGGTCACAGGGATGGGAAAGGGCAGGGTCAGAGACAAGGGGAGGAAGAGACAAAAACAGGGAGGCATGGAGACAGGGCTACACCCTCGCCAGCACCCCCGGTCCCCGCCCTGCCCTCCACCCGGCTCCCCCGACACCCCTCTGCCTTCTCGCTACCCGCTGCTTTCCCGGCCCCCCTATCCTTTACCGTAGGCGTTGAGCCGCTCCGGCTTAGGAGGGTACTCCAAGGGCATTCCTCGAGCTACCGTCTCCATCCCGGCGTCCTGCAAGTGGCACACGTGCTAAGCCCTGACCCGGAAGAGCTGCTCCGCTTTGGGGGTCCTCCCAGAACACCCCGACCTGCTCCCAGGCGGCGCCTTCCCTGGCCCTCAGCAGGTCCCTTGCTCTCCAGGGCTCGGAGTGTTGGGGGTTGTCGCCTGGCAACGCTTTCACTCTGCCTGCCGGGGCGGGCGGTGGTGGAGAGGGCTTCCGGGGGTGAGGGATGGCCCTGGGACCCTGTCTGGGGGGCGTCTGCTTCCGGTTTGGCTTCTTTTTCCAGGTGACTGTGTGTGTGGCTGTGTCTGGGTGTCTCTCTAGGGGGTGCTTTTTCAATACAGCTTTCCCGTCAGAACTGCCTAGGATACCGGGGGTGGGAGGGGAGGAATTCTGATTTCTAGTGAAAAAACGGGATCTGGTCAATCACAGATCAGCTGTCTGCCATCTATAAGAACTTCTGGGGCCAGCATTGTGGCGCAGATGGTTAAACCTCTGTCTGCGACGGCCGGTTTGAGTTCCCGCTGCTCCAGCTTCCTATCCAGCGCCCCCGCTAATGCCCCTGGGAGGCCCAGGCAGTGGAGAATGGCCCAAGGACTCAGGGCCCCTCAGGGCCCCTGCCACCCACATGGGAGGCCTGATGGCTCCTGGATTCCACCTGCTACAGCTCCTGGCTGTTGCAGCCATTTGGGCTGTGAACTAGCAGATGGAAGCCTCTCTCCTCCCTCTTCTTTCTCTCTGTCAACTCTGCTTTCCAAATAAATGAATCTTAAAAAAAGAACCTCTGCTCTGGCCTTGGATCCTGCCATGGGTCCTCTGGCCTGGGCCTGGGCCTGGGGCTGGCCTCGCTCTGAACTCAGAAGGCTTGTGCTGAACAGCTTTGCTCTCTTGCTTTTTGTCCTCGTTTACATCACAAAGGAGGGCTAGCCAGAGCAGGCAGACTGAGGGTCACAGGGTCCAAGACCACATGGGGAGGGGCTGGTTGGCAAGTTTCAGAAAGGTCCCCACAGGGTCTGGTCAAATGTTGAGACCCAGAGACCCAGCAAAGCCGCAGTCCTGGGCTCCCTTTTCAGCTAGAAAATACAAACCCTAGTTTCACAGATGGGGCCAAGACCCATGTTGATGGGAAAGGAAGGAGGGACTAATGGTCCAACAGCAGCGGCTGTGGTTTGGGAGGAGTGGGGTGTGTGTGTGTGTGTGTGTGTGTGTGTAACACAGTAGATACCTTAGGCAGTCGGGGGAGGCAGGTGGTGTACTTGTTCCAGTAGGGACTGTTGTATGGTGCTGTCCTCCACGTGTTGTAACGGTCACTGCTCAGGTAGCATGGGCTGCACTTATCTGCTTAATCACAGGGATGGGATGTCAGATACTCAGTGAGTGTTACTCTGGACCCGCTCTCAGGATCTGGGACCCCCAGGTACTTCTCCTCTGACCCCTGGCACAAAGCTGACATCCTTGGCCTCCCTCAGGGCAACCCCTAAGCCCAGTATGACCCCACACTTGTCTTTGACACTGGGGTGCAGCCCGTGTCCCACCTAAGGCAAGCTTCTGAGTGGCATCCCTTGCACTGGTCAGTTTCCATCCTGGCACTACCCTCTGTCGATCATCTTCTACACCCAGGCTCCAAGGTTTGCCTGTTCTGCCTCCTTAGAACCATTTCACTCTAACCCCTCTACCAGTATCCCATATCTCAGCAGTGCCTTAACCAGGGGACAGTATAATGTCATTGTTAATAGAGGCTCCGTAAATAGGCTGCCTGGGTTCAAACTTCAGTTCTATAAATTATCAGCTGTGTCTGAGCTTGACCAAGTTAATTTTGCTCAACATTAAAATGGGGGTAATAGAGCTGTTAGGAGGTTTAAATGGGTCTACATATAAGAAACATCTAGAATGGTGCCTGGCATACAAAAAAACTACCATGACTAGCATACCAGTCTCTTTGCCTCATTGAAATCATATAATCCAACCTCAACACAGAAGCCATAAAAATTTTCATTTTTCACAAATGAAACGACGTTGTCCAAGACACTTCCCTGCTTCAAACCTGCACAGTCACTGAGTCCTGTCCCACAAGGCCTTGCACCATCTACTCTCCTAAAGTCTAAAAGAACACGTGAGAGGCAGAAGGAAAGAAATCCTAGAGGGAGAGCGGGTGTGTGAGGGGAGGAGGGGGAATCTTGGGATTTGGGGGGTTGGATATAGCAAGTTTGGGATGTCTGGGGACATCCAGGTAAAAATGGCCATGATCAGATGAAAGAGTGGAATTCTGGTGCCAGGTCAAGCCTGGAAGTGAAGACTTGGAGCCATCAGTGACTGAAGCCACGAGCAGCTGAGATACATGGCCTTGGGAAAGGAGCAAGGGGAGAAGAGGGCTCAGGATGGCATCCAGAGGAAGCCAGTTTTCCCTGTGGGTGCACAAGCCCCAGGAAAGTGAGACATCAGAGAAGCTGAGGGAGGAAGTAGTTTCCAGAAGTAGAGAATGGGAGCAGAGTGAAATGTGCAAGGTGAGTCTCCTGGGGTAAAAATGGAAGAGTCCCATGGCTCGGGGGATTGAAACCACACAAGGTCACTTCAAGGGTTTGAGTGTAGGAGGTGCAGACTCCCAACCTCAGTTGGCAATTATCAGTTCACTCAACAAATATTTGTGAAACTTGCACCTGTTTTAGATGGAGGGGATGCATCTTGAATAAGCCAAGACTCTGCTCTTTTGGAATGCACAGGGAGACAGCTCAAAAACCTAACCGAATGAGCTAATTTCTCATGGAGTGTAAGAAGGGCAGGAAAAGAAGAGACAGGATAGACTACGCTTTGGAGAATCTTGGCTGTGAAAGAGAGGAGCAAAGGGGATTTTGAGGCATGAAGACATTAGAGAAGGTTATAGATTGAGGGAAAGAAGTGCGGTGGGACGGAGAGGTGCAGGAAAGATGACATCTGGAGAGATTTGTTGGAAGGAAGTTAATGTTCTCTCCACCTCTCTAAGGATGAGACTCAGATCTCTTCTAGTTCTTTTTTCACCCACAAGGAGTTCCCCCACCAAGAGCCAGAGGGTCAGGTCAGGTGGTTGGTGGTCAGGTTGGAGTGGCAGGGGAAGTGGTTAGGGAAGAAGTGTAGGTCCCGGGCGGAGTTAGGAGTTGATGTAGGATCAGGATGGAGGTTGTGCTCAAAGTTAGGTTGAGGTTCGTGCTCATTATTGGGGTTGCTGCTGGACTCAGAGCTGGGTGAGGGTCGAGGCCCTACCTTCATATTGAGAAAGCCAGTACTTCTCAGGCAAATAGGGATGTCCCGATATGGAACTCTTATAGGTGTAGTCCTGGTTATTGCATTTGACCATCTTCCGCAGGGCTTCAGGATCCACGTGGCGCTCCATGGTTTGAGTCAAACCCTGGGCAAGGGGAGGGGAGAGAAGTGGGTAGGTGCATGGAGACCTGGAGCCTTGCTGGACCCAGACAAGATAAGATCATCCCAGGTGGGTCTCCGAATCCCCTTCCCCATGCAAGAGGGATTCTCATGCCAGTCTTTGTCACTCTGCATGGTACCTGTGAGTGAATCCCTCCCTTCCTCCCTCCTTCTCTCTCTCTCTCTCTCTCTCCCTCCCTCCCTCCCTCCCTCCCCCTTTCTCCCTCTCCCATCCAAGACTAGGGGTTGTAGTCAGGCTCGTGCCCTCAGAGTGGTTTTCTGAATGTCTCATTTCTGTCTTCTCTTGAAGGTCAAGGCTGACTGTCCCTGCCTTCTTCCTTCTGGACTGTGTGCTGCCTGGGATCAGGGCTTGGATCTATGCCAACAGAACCACAGGCCCCTGGCACAGTCTGCAGCCTCTTGGAGGGGTCTTGGACAGGGAGGGCTGTCTGGGAGTCTGGCACCTTGAAGGAGCTGAAGGAGGTGGCACCCACTGTAATACTCAATTCCCTGGACTCCGATCTGTTCCTGATTCCACCATGGCTCTGACCCCGGCATCAATGTTACCCTTGATCCTGACCTTTGCTTTACCCTGCTCCTGATCCTACCTTGACCTTTTCTCTGTTCTTGGTCCAGACCCTGGACCCTTTCTCTTCTGGGGGTTTCCCTCATCTAATCCTTTCAACTCCTTGTTTGGCCACATCCGTGGAGGCCCAGATCAAGCCTCTACCCTTGGGAATCCCCTTGTCCTCAACTGAGGGCAGTTGTAAGCCTACAGTTTTAAGTCTCTGAAAAGGCAGCTTGGGTCACAGGGATGGGGGACCCCCAGCAAAGTCAGAGACCAGAAAGGGTTCCCTCATAAAGGGCAGTGAGGTGCTGGGGTGGTGACGCTGCCACCAGCACTTGCCCCTGTGATTTATCTATTTATTTATTTATTTTTGACAGGCAGAGTGGACAGTGAGAGAGAGAGAGACAGACAGAGAGAAAGGTCTTCCTTTTGCCGTTGGTTCACCCTCCAATGGCTGCTTCGGCCAGTGCGCTGTGGCCGGGCGCAGCGCGCTGATCCAATGGCAGGAGCCAGGTGCTTCTCCTGGTCTCCCATGGGGTGCAGGGCCCAAGGACTTGGGCCATCCTCCACTGCACTCCCTGGCCACAGCAGAGAGCTGGCCTGGAAGAGGGGCAACCGGGACAGAATCCAGCGCCCCGACCGGGACTAGAACCCGGTGTGCCGGCACCACAAGGCGGAGGATTAGCCTAGTGAGCCGCGGCGAAGGCCGCCCCTGTGATTTTAACAGCAGAAGCTTCTTTGGGCCAGGGTCGAGCCCTTGATGCTCTCAGTGCTCCAACCACCCTGAAATCGCTCAGCTCAGGGGCTTCTGGGATCGTCTGCGCCCAGCTGAGGGTGTTCTGTGGGCAGAATATGTGAGATGTAGGTGCAGAGGTCCCATGACTCAGCACTTCCCTGACCTGCTACACACACACACACACACACACACAGTGCATCCAGAGACACTCATTAAACACGTGCAGGTATACATCCATCTGTACACTCTCAAACATAGCCCACTCACACACGAAACACTCAGAGCCACATACACACAAATGGGAGAGCAGCCTTTTAGAACTCATAGATTTTTGGTTAGAGGCTTTCCTCAGATGGCTGCAATCGTCGTCAGCTCATGGATAAAGCATATTGGAGGCTTTGAGCTGCAGATGGGCTTTGTCAACCCGAGTGTCACTGTAGGATGATCTGCTTGGATGATTTTGCTTTTTCCTCTCAAGCTGTAACATCAGGATCTGCAGGTCTTTCCTCTTGGGCTGATGAGATTCCACAGAAGAGACTTCCAGTCTTTGGCCTGAGGGCAGTGCCAGTGGTCTGAGACTAGTGCCCCAGAGGTGTGCGGGGGACTCTGCTCTCCAGTGTGTGGAGGCTTGTTTTCAGCATGGCATCCTGCCTTCGGCTCGTATCCCTGCTCCCGAGGTCCTTGCCAAAAACTAAGCCTTCTGACTTGCAGAGACTGATGCAGGCGGTCACCCTCTGGCATGGACTAGAAGCGAGATTCATGGGTTTTATGGTTTCTTAAATAAGCTTTCAGATAATCTTTATTTTAGCCTTGGTCCTGTCCTGTTTTCAGTTCTAGAGAAGACCAGGATTACCCACAGCTGAGCACTTTGGAAATTGTACAGTTTTAAGTTGAATTATGTATTGAGTTTCTATTGCTGGCTTTGGATTCAGCTTTGAAATCTGTTGTGGGTTACTGCCTATTTGTCATGCTTCCAGTTTTCGAAAGTTTGTTGCCATTGTCCCTCCCTTCTTATCACCAGTTTATGTCCTAAATATCCACGTAGTATAGTTTCAGGAGGGAGCCAAATCGTGTGTGTTTGATGTTAATTCAGAGAATTATAGTCCTTTATTCTATACACTAATCCTTAGTGAGAAATACTACATGTTGCAAATCTTTCAGTTTAAGATTTGAAAGGCAGAGTGACAGAGAAAGGGAGAACACACACACAAACAGAGAGAGAAAGAGAGAGAGAGAGAGAGGGAAGTCTTTCATCTGCTGGTTCATGGTTCACTCTGCAAGTACCTGAAATAGCCAGAAATGGACCAGGCAGGAGCTGGGAGCCAGGAGCTTCTTCCTGGTCTCTCACGTGAGTGGCAGGAAACCAAGTACTTGGGCCAGCATCTGTTGCCTCTCAGGTGTATTAGCAGGCAGCTGGATCAGAGGTGGAGGCAGGCGTCTGATATGGGCTGCAGGTGTCCCAAGTGTGGTTTTAATCAACTGGAAATTTTTACCTCTAATTTCCTTTATGGTGTCTTTGATAAACAGAAGTTCTTAATTTGGGGTGGATGTTTGGTGTTGTGGTTAAAACACACTTAGGACATCAGCATCCCCTATCAAAGTGCCTTGGTTTGAGTCCTGGTTCTGCTTTAGAATCCTGCTTCCTGCTCCTGTGCCTCCCTTGGAGGCAGCAGGTGGTGGCTCAAATACTTGGGTCCCTGCCACCCATGTGGGACACCTGATGGAGCTCCTGGCTCCTGACTTCAGCCTGGCCCAGCCCTGGGTGCTGTGGGCATTTGAGGAGTGAACCAGTGAATGCATGAACGATATTTCTCTCTCTCTTGAATAAATAATAAATGAATGAATAAAAATAAATTCTTAATTTTAATATAATGTGTTAAACTCTTCTTTCATGGTTAGTGCTTTTTTGTGACATGTTTGAGAAATCCATACATAGTTTCCATTGGCTTTTGCTTCTAAATGCTATACAGTATTGCTTTCCATATTTAATTAGTCAAGAGTTGCTTCTTGGGTTTGATATGAGTTAGGAATCAATTTTATTTTTATGCATAGGGGTTGCCAATTGTCTCATTGAGTAGTCTGACTTTCCTCAGATTTGTGATGCTACTGCAAATCTGATATATCTTTATTCCCCACAGCTTTATTTTCAGCAATGTCTGTTGTATATTGATTGTGTGGGTCTATTTCTGATATATTCTAGTCTATTAGACAATTTGTCTATTTCTATAGCTTTGTAATAAATATTAATATCTGATTGAACAAGTCCTCTTCTTTAGATGTGCTTTATCTATTTTTTTTGGGCTTTGCTCTTCTCTATTGATTTTAGAAGCAGCTTGGTAAATTCCTTTTAAAAATCCTATTGGGAATTTAAGCAGAATTGCATTAAATCTTTATGATAGCAGCTCTCCATATTTGTAAGCATATTATCTCTCTCAATTTGATATTAGTCTTTTAGAAAGTATTCAGTACAATTTCATACTATCTACATTTTTTGCACACATTGTTAACTTATTTCCATTTAACTTTTTTTGTTGCTTGAATGATGTGTATTTTAAAAATTATGCTTTCTAGGGCGTCAGCGTTGTGGTGCAGCAGGTTAAGCTGCTGCTTGCAGCACTGGCGATACTGAAATCCATATTGGAGCACCGATTTGATTCCCAGCTGCTCCACTTCTGATCCAGCTCCCTGCTAATGCACTTGGGAAAGCAACAGAAGAGGATGCAAGTGCTTGGGCTTCTGCCTTGATGGAGTTCTTGGGTCGTGGCTTTGGCCCAGCCCCGTCTCTGCTGTTGCAGCCACTGAGGAGTGAGCCAGCGGATGGGAGATCTCCCCCTCTGTCTCTTCCTTTCTCCCTCTGTCACTCTTCCTACCAAATGAATAAGTAAATAAATAAAATATATAGATATGTCTTTTTTTTTGACAGGCAGAGTGGACAGTGAGATAGAGAGACAGGTCTTCCTTTTTCTGTTGGTTCACCCCACAATGGCCGCTGCAGCCAGCGCACTGAACTGATCCAAAGCCAGGAGCCAGGTGCTTCTCCTGGTCTCCCACGTGGGTGCAGGGGCCCAAGCACTTGGGCCATCCTCTACCGCACTCCCGGGCCACAGCAGGGAGCTGGACCAGAAGAGGAGCAACAGGGACAGAATCCGGCGCCCCAACTGGGACTAGAACCCCGGGGTGCCGGCACCGCAGGCAGAGGATTAGCCTAGTGAGCTGCGGTGCTGGTCCTATAGATATGTCTTTTAAAAAATAAAAATTATGCTCCCTAAATATTTGTTGTATAAAATGTGGTTGACTTTTAATCTTATATTTGTCCAACTTTCTAAATTCTCTTAAAAATGTAGATTCTAAATATATAAGTATAATCATCTTAAAATAATGAGTTTTATTCTTTTTTTTTATTTGACAGGTAGTTTTAGAAAGTAAAAGAGAGAGACAGAGAGAAAGGTCTTCCTTCCATTGGTTCGCTCCCCAAATGGCCGCTACGGCTGGCGCTGCACTGATCCGAAGCCAGGAGCCAGGAGATTCTTCCTGGTCTCCCATGCTGGTGCAGGGGCCCAAGCACCTGGGCCATCCTCCACTGCCCTCCCAGGCCACAGCAGAGAGCTGGACTGGAAAAGGAGCAATCGAGACTAGAACCTGGCGCCCATATGGGATGCTGGCACCACAGGCGGAGGATTAACCAAGTGAGCCACAGCGCTGGCCCCAGATTTTTTTTTAAATTATTTTTATTTACTTGGAAGCCAAAGTCACAGAGAGAGAGGTGGGGGGGAGACACAGGGTTGGGGGGGGCGGGAGAGAGAGAGAGAGAGAGAGAGATCTTCCATCTGCTGGTTCACTCCCCGAATGGCCACAATGCCCAGGATTGGGCCAGGCCAAAGCCTGGAGCCAGCAACTTCTTCCAGGTCTTCTACAGGAGTGCCGAGGCCCAACACTTGGGCCATTGTCCACTGCTTTTCCAGATGCATTAGCAGGGAGCTGGATCAGAAGTGCAGCCAGCTGGGACTCAAACTGACACCCCTATGGGATGGGATGCTGGTGTCACAGACAGTGGCTTAACCCAGTATGCCACAATGTTGGCTCCTCTTCTTTTTTTAAAAGAGTTATTTTTATATATTTGAAAGTCAGAGCTGCAGAGAGAGAGGGAAGAGAGAGATTCCATCCAGTGGTAACTCCCCAGATGGCCACAATATCTGTTTCTTCCTTTCCCATCCTTGTATCTTTTTACTTTTTCTTTCCTTGATGTCCTGGCTAGGCCCTCCAGTACAATGCTGAATAGAAGCAATGATAGTGAACATTCTTGCCTTGATACCAGTTTTAAAAATGATTGCTTTTAACATATAACCAATCAGAATGATCTTGGTTTTATACTTTTGGTATACATCTTTATCAGATTAGGGAATTTTCCTTCTATTTATGTTTTCTAAGTTTTTGTTTTTAAATGATGAATGGGTATTGATTTTTAGCAGCTTCCATTTTTGTATCTTTTTTAAAATATCTTTTTGAAGTATAATTTACATGTCATAAAATCCACTGTTGAGTACAATTCAAGGATTCTTAGTAAACTTATAGAATTGTTCAACTATCCCTACAATCCTATTTTATAAGTATTATCATCCCCCAAAAATGTTTCTCACGCCTATTTATTTCTGAATAATTGAAATGATCTTGTGGTTTTCTCCTTAAATATGTTAACATGGTGAATGACATTTTTCTAATGTTAAACCAGCCCTTTTTATTTCTTTCTTTTTTTTTTTTTTCTTTGACAGGTAGAGTTTTAGACAGTGAGAGAGAGAGAGACAGAGAGAAAGGTCTTCCTTCCATTGGTTCACTCCCCAAATGGCCGTTACGGCCGGCACTGTGCCAATCCGAAGCCAGGAGCCAGGTGCTTCCTCCTGGTCTCCCATGCTGGTGCAGGGGCCCAAGCACTTGAGCCATCCTCCACTGCCATCCCGGGCCACAGCAGAGAGCTGGACTGGAAGAGGAGCAGCCGGGACTAGAACCTGGCACCCATATGGGATGCTGGCACCACAGGTGGAGGATTAACCAAGTGAGCCACAGCGCCGGCCCCACCAGCCTTGCATTTATGGAATAAATGCAACTTAACCATCATGGATTACTTTTTAGACACTAGTGGGTACAGTTTGCTAATAATATTCACTTAGAATTTTTGCTTTTATATTTATGTATAATTTTATACTGATGTCTAATTTTTATTCTTAGCTTTTTATCAAAAGTGTATGGCTTCGTAGGATGAGTTGGGAAGCATCTTCTTTTCTCCTGTTCTCTGGAAAATTTGTGTAAGATTGAATAAGGGGTTGGCGCTGTGGCATAGCAGGTAAAAGCTGTTGCCTGCAGTGCCAGCATCCCTGGGAAAGCAGTAGAAGACGGCATAAGTCCGTGGGCTCCTCCACCCGCGAGGGAAGACCTGGAGGAGGCTTCTGGCTACTGGTGTAGGTCCGGTCATTGGAGCCAGTTGGGGAGTGAACCAGCGGATGGAAAACCTCTCTCTATCTGTGCCTCTCCTTCTCTCTGTGTAATAATGGAAAACCTCTCTCTATCTGTGCCTCTCCTTCTCTCTGTGTAATTCTGACTTTCAAATAAATAAATAAATAAATATTTAACAAAAAAGATTGAAATAAACTTCACCTTGAATGTTTGTGAAGACATAACTTTAATTTTTTTTAAGCAATAAGCATGCTAGCAAAGTTTAATGAAGAGAAATAAAGAAGAGAGCACACCTGACAGACCAGGTGGGCCTATCAGTAAAGAGTTAATTGTGAAAGCCCTAATTTCCTATGCTGGGTATTCTTGTGGGAAGCTTAAAATTATTGGTTTAATTTCCTTAATTGTTATTGGAGCACTCAGCTTTTTCTAATTCTTCTAGAACTGGCAAATTTTACTTTTCTAGTATTTGCCTATTGGTTTTCAATTAGCATGAATTTGTTTGAAACATTCTTATAATATCTTTTTTTCTTGTAGATCCATGGTTAGACCCTTCTTCCATTCATATTTTCTTGTCTTTTTTTCTTGACTGAGCGGAAGAGATTTGTATCTTATGAGTCTTGTCAAAGAACCAACTTTTGGCTGTTGACCTTTGAATCTTTGCTTTCTGGGTTAGCTTTTTTTCTTATCAGTACCTCCATTCTATTACTTTCCGTTTATTCTGTTTTTTTCCTCCCATAATTTATTAAATATGATTCTCTGCTCCTTCATGTTTCACCTTTTATCTTTACTTAGACAAACATTTAGGCTTTTATCCCCAACCTTGACTCTTCACGAGTTCTGAGATGCAGTCTTTTCAGTTCTGAGCACTTGTACATTTCTGTTTTGAGTTCTTGCTTGACTCATTACTTAGAACGTTATTTCTGGGGGCCAGTGCTGTGGCACAGAGAGTAAAGCCGCCGCCCGCAATGCTTGACCTATCAGTAATTGTTGTGTGTTAAAATGGAATATGTTGGATGTTGTCAGTTTCCCCTTCTAGTAATTCGATTAGGTCAGTACAAGTTTAGAAGTGTAGTATCTTCCAGGAGAGTCGAAACTTTGTCATTTATGTGTGCTCCATCTAAAAAAGTCTATGTGTGCATTTAACCTGAAAGTCCCTTTTGTATGTTAGTTATTCACTTGCTCAGCTTTTTGATATTGTGTCTGAATCAGTCGTTTGGATCAAAACTAAAATATTAGAAAGCAAAACCACTATGAGTCATATGAGAGAGTTATTTTAGGGGTTAGACTTTACATAATCGCAGGAACCCATTAAGAACTCTGCATGCCTATTGTCAGGAAGGAAAGCTGGATGTGACGTGGGGAAGAGCAAGGACAAAGGAGCCCATGAGGACAAGCGAGAGCCTACGTCTGGCTTGTTGCCGCCAACCTTGACGATGTGTTTGGCCTTCGGGAGAACTGGTGCCCTTTGCCACGGAGCTGCACACACGCTTGGCCCAGGTCCCAGAGAAGGTGGAGGAGACAATCCAGCTGGAACTGAAGAGTTGTAGTTGGATGCTGCCCTATGTTAATAAGAGAAACTACAAAACCAGCAACGTCCTGCACAAGCCCCGCTGTGCCTGGTGCCCCACACCAACCTTCAAAAGTAAAAACGACTGTTCATTCATTGTCTTCCAAATTTCTTGCAACTTTTGTGGCCACTTGGGAACCACGGAGGGAAGGGAATTCTGGAAGGGAATTCTAGTTCTAGCTAGCTGACAGTACAAAACTACAATGTCTTGTGCCCTCTTTAGAACAGTGGAAGGATCTTGGAACACCTTAACTCTGCCCTGTTCTAATTTAATAATATTGTTTTCTAACATCCTAGTTCTTTCTTTAAATATTATAAAACCATTGTTTTTCATATTTTCTTAAATTTGCTTGTGTCTATCATCAGTTGTCACCTTCCTTCTTGCATCCCAGGCTTGCCTTCTCCCCAAATTATACCCTTAGAGGTTGCTTTACTACAGATCTAACAGAATAAACATTTCAGTTTGTGTTCACCTGAAGATGTCTATTTTTCCCTTTGTTCTTGAAAGAATGACACCTTGAAGATATTTTCTCTCTCCCTGCTTCCAAGGGCATTTCTCCACTGGTGTTCTGTAGTTTGTCGTGAAGTACTTAACTGGGGAATATTTCTTCTTTGATTCTGTATCTATGGAATCATATTTTTCATTGGTTCTGGAAAAATCTGAGCCTTTTCCCCCTCAGATAATGCCTATTCTTTTACTTCTTTCCTTCTGGGACTACAGTCGCATGTGTGTGGATCTTTCATCCTGCCCTTCAGTATTGCTTGATTTCTTAAAAGATAAATATTTTTCCAGTTTGTCTCTCTGTGCTGCATTCTGGGGAAATTCAATCTATCTTTTATTTCATTAAAATTCTTCAACAATGTATGATCTACTGTTTAACCCTGTCACTGGGAGAGGGGAGCGTTGTGGGTGGGAGGGAAGTTATGGGGGGGAGGAGCTATTGTAATCCATAAGCTGTAACTTGGAAATTTATGTTCATTAAAAAAAAAAAAAAACCCTGTCACTGGATTTTTGGTTTTAACAAACATATTTCTCATTTCTAAAATTTATATTCAGTTCTTTTTAAAATTTTTTCATTTAAAAATTAATGTTTTGATCATTGATCAGTAATTTCATGTTTTTTAAAATTTATTTATTTATTTGAAAGGCAGAAACACAGAGTGGGGAGGGAGAGAGAGAAAGAGAGGCAGAGGCAGAGAGAGGACTTCCATCTTCTGGCTCACTCCCCAAATGGCCACAATGGCTGGGGCTTGGCCAGGCTGAAGCCAAGAGCTGGGAGCTTTATCCAGGTCTCCCACGTGGGTTCAGGGGCCCAAGCACTTAGTCCATCTTCCACTGTTTCACAGGCACATTAGCAGGGAGCTGGATTGAAGTGGAGAAGCCAGGACTCGAACCAGAACCCATATGAGATGCCTGCACTGCAGGTGGAGGCTTATTTTATTTCTTGTGAGCTCATAGTTGATTAGCTTTACTCTGAAGACTACCTGGAAACCTACATTAAGGATGTTTTCCATCACAGAAGACAGACAATCTGTGTGTGTGTGTGTGTGTGTGTGTGCACATGCACGCTGGAAGGTCTGGGAGCCAGGGATATTGAACTTTCTGGTTCAGTTTGGAATTTACAGATTTAATTCCTTCAGTTTAAGGCCAGTTTAAGGCATAAGCTTCCTCCTGTAGTGCTACTATTGACATCTGGTCTCACAGAAAACCTGTCTTTTTAAGTATACTTACCACTCACCTCCATGAGTCCAAAACAAGATAAAACTTTATTTTTATGCAGGACTTGGTTGTTTTGAAGGCAGAAGTGTCCTGTAGTTTTTCTTGACCACTATGTGGTCAGAGCAGAAGCCTTTGCTTCATTCTTAGTCCCACTGCTAACCCACCTGACTTTCAATCCTTGCCAGTCATTGAAGCTGTCTGGTCAGGGCACAAAGTTACCACATCCAAGGGGTCCCCTTCTGTGTCAGCAACATTTGACACTGACTTTTATCTAATAATGCTGTCTTAGGGCCAGCATCATGGCACAGAGGGTTAAGCTGCTGCCTGTGACACTGGCATCCCATTGCTGAGCTAATTCGTGTCCTAGCTGCACTGCTTCTGATCCAACTCCCTCTAATGCACTTGGGAAAGCAGTAGAAGATGACCCAAGATTAGGCCCCTGCTCATGGGAGACTCCAATGGAGTCTGGGCTCCTGGCTGTGGCTTGACTCAGCTCTGGCTGTTCTGGCCATTTGAGGAGTGAAACAGTGGATGGAAGACTCGCTCGCCCTCCCTCTCTTTCTGCTTTTTAAATAAAAGAAATCTTGGGGCCTGTGCTGTGACTCACTTGGTTAATCCTCCCCCTGCGTTGCCGGCATCACATATGGGTGCTGGTCCTAGTTACGGTTGCTCCTCTTCCAGTCCAGCTCTCTGCTGTGGCCTGGGAAGGCAGTGGAGGATGGCCCAAGTGCTTGGGCCCCTGCACCCACATGGGATACCAGGAGGAAGCCTGGCTTGTGGCTTTGGATCGGCATAGCTCTGGCTGTAGTGGCCATTTTGGGGGTGAATCAATGGAAGGAAGACCTTTCTCTCTGTCTCTCTCACTAACTCTATCTGTTAAATAAATTAAAAAAAAAAGAAATCTTTACAAAATTAATGCTGGGAGCTGGCGCGGTGGCATAGTGAGTTAAGCTGTCACCTGTAGCGCCAGCATCCCACGCGGGTGCTGGTTTGAGTCCTGGCTGCTCCATTTCCAGTGCAGCTCCCTGCTAATGCATCTGGGAAAGTAGCAGAGGATAGCCCAAGATTCTGGCTCCCGGCTTTGATCTGGTCCAGCTCCGGCTGCGGCAGCCATTTGGGGAGTGAACCAGTGGATGGAAGCTCTCTCTCTCTCTTTCTCAGTAACTTTGCCTTCCAAATAAATAAAATAAATCTTAAAAAAATTAATGTTGTTTATTAGTTTCATTTTGACTTTCTTCTTGTGTCTCTGACCATAATTCTCTTTCTCCTTTTATGACTTTTTTTTTTAAAAAAATTTGACAGGTAGAGTTACAGACAGTGAGAAAGAGAGAGAGAGAGAGAGAGAGAGAGAGAACGGTCCTCCTTCTGATGGTTCACCCCCCAAATGGCCACAACGGCCAGAGCTGCGCTGATCCGAAGCCAGGAGCCAGGTGCTTCTTCCTGGTCTCCCACGCGGGTGCAGGGGCCCAAGCACTTGGGCCATCCTCCACTGCCTTCCCAGGCCACAGCAGAGAGCTGGACTGGAAGAGGAGCAACCAGGACTAGAATCCGGCGCCCATATGGGATGATGGCACCGCAGGCGGAGGATTAACCTAGTGCGCCACGGCACTGGCCCCTGACTTCTTTTATCTACCCATGAAATAGGATATTCTCCAAATGTCTGCCCTTGGCCGTTCTCTCAGTCCTCTTTGGCAGTCTCACCTGCTCCTGTGACTTCAGCTACTGTTTATCTGGTGATGACTTCGGAATCGCTATCTGTGGCCCAGACCGCTTTCCTTTGCTTCCAGTAAGTATACCTAACTACCCAAATATTTTCCAATATTTTTGTCCCTAAATGAACTCCAAATCTCTAATTTGCCACACCAAACCTTAGTTGGTAGCAGTACCATGCCTCCAGTTGCCAGAACCAAAAACACAGGAGTCATCCTAATCCTCCCCTCTTCTTATCTCTAGATGGAAATCAAGACCTTTGATCTTTTCTTAAATTCTTTCCTGTTGAGCATGGAAGAGCAGGTAGTCATGCTCATTATTACAATCCTTATTGCAGCAGTTTGAGGTATATATCAAAAAAAATTTTTAAATGTGCATATCCTTTCTCCCAATAATTTCATATCTAAGAATTTATCCTCAGGGAATAGCCAAAGATGTGCATATTTATACACATAAAAGAATGATTATATAAGCAAAACTTTATGAGTAATAAAATTTCTAATACTACTCATAAGATTCCTTAAATATATTATGGTGCACTCATAAAACAGACTACTATACAGTCATTAAAATTATACGGTTGAATATTTTTGATGCAGGAAAATGTGCCTGATTGCTTTGTGAAAAAAGTAAGATTCAAGATACTAGGATAATATGACATCACTTTCGTAAAAAATATTTGCTTCCTAAAAGGGCATAAAAGACTGTAAGAATATATTGACGGTGGTTACTTTGGGTAAAGGAATTGTGGCCCTTCTTTATGCTTCTTTGAGCTATCAACATTTTTTGCACTTGAGCACATATTTAATTAGTAAAATATATATGTAGATCTAAAAATAAATTCTTTAAAATTTATCTTCTTTTCAAGAAGTTCCTTTTTTCACTGCCATAGCCTCTCACTGTCACCCACCTAATGCTTCCTTCTCTTTCTCCCCTCATTGACCTATTTGTCCTGGGCCCCAACCCCTTCCAACCTGAGTGATCTAACTCATGATTCAACCATGACACTTGCAGGTTCAGAAACTTGGAGCCTCAATCACCATAGCCTGAAGGCCCTTCTTAGTCTGCAGGCTCCTCTTCCACCGCAGGGCTAACTGCTCCTGCTCCAGCAATCTCAGTTCTGGTTCTGGGTCTGCCACTCCCCCCCACCCCCCTCCCCATCATGCTGCCTTCCTCTTCTGGAAGCCTCCTCCCCTGGATCACCCGGTAGACCTGCCCTTGAGCTCCCCAAGTGTTCCCCATCAGCCTGTGCCTCCGCTGGGGTCTGCTCCACACTGGTGACCATCCTCTGTTCACCTGTTTGCTGTAACCTCCACAAAAGCGGGCCGTGGTCTTTCCTTTTTGTATTCTCAGTGCCTGTACATGAAGATACTCAGTGGGGGCCTGGCACCGTGGCTCACTTGGCTAATCCTCTGCCTGCAGTGCTGGCATCCCATATAGGCGCCAGGTTCTAGTCCCGGTTGCTCCTCTTCCAGTCCAGCTCTCTATTGTGGCCTGGGAAGGCAGTGGAGGATGGCCCAAGTGCTTGGGCCCCTGCACCCACATGGGATACCAGGAGGAAGCACCTGGCTCCTGGCTTCGGATCAGCGCAGCTCCAGTCTTAGCGGTCATTTGGGGGAAGAACCAACGGAAAGAAGACCCTTCTCTCTCTCTCTCACTGTCTAACTCTGTCAAATAAAAAAAAAAAAAAAATAAAGATACTCAGTGATGTTTTGTTGGATGGTGCACCCAGATGAATTCTCTTAGGCAGAGTCACAGACTCAGAGGTGTCCTCTCATTTTTGTGAAAGCTGAACAGTCCCTCCTGCTCACCCGTCTTCAGACACACACAGACCCAAGGATACTGGGATACACGTGTATAAAGATATGCCTATAGAATATTTTCTGGTCTTTCCCCACAGGCAGCCTCAGGACCTTTGCACTTTCTGATCACTCTGGGACTTTCAGCTCTTCACATGACTAGTTCTCTCTCATCCTTCTAGTCTCAACTCAATGTCATCTCGAGAAAAAGAGGTCTTTCATGGACTGTCTAAGTAGCTCTCTCTTTCCATTTCTAGTTCCCTATTTATTTCCTTGAACGATTTATAAAATCCTTATTTCTTGTTTATTGTCTCTCTCTCCCTACCTCTTACGCTGATGTAATTCCATGAGGTCAGGATCTTGCACTATTTTATATGCCACTGTGAATTCTTTGCCTAGGCAAATGAATAAAACACAAATGCGAAGCTACAAATAATTACAAACACACGATGACAACCCTGCATTGCCAGTCATCTAGACAGCCATGGCCATAAACTCTGGCCCACCCCTCCCCAAACCTCCACTTACCGGGGTCACAAACTTGTTTGCCTCCCAGGCCCACAGAGGTGGGTCCTTGTAGACCTCCTTGATGGAGGTAGGAGCCCTGTAGGAGTCATTGTAGGTGCTGATGGGGGTCTTGGTCTTCCGGGAGAAGAGGAACATGGTGGCGTCTGGGGGATTTGGTAGTGGGCTCTACCTACCAAGGGCTCTTGCTGGACATCAGTGACCACCCCTTCCCCCTCACCTCCAGCCCGGCAGATGCCCCAGCTGCTGTGCCCCCTGCTGTGGAGGATGCCTCCGCTTTCCTCCCCTACAGCCTTCCTACTCCCACCTCACCCTGCTTCTCCCTCCCAACTGGGCACTGCCCATTGTGATATCACCTGGCCCAGCCCCATCCCTGGTTAGGAGGTCTGATTCCCTCTTGTCTCCTGGCCACTTCCTGCCTCAAGTCTTTCGAAAGAGCCCAATTTCCAAGAGTTCAGAAGGCCTCTGGAGACCTTCTAGACATCTCTGAAGAGGAACAGAGGTGACTCACCCCGGGTCACGCAGGTCAGCGGCACCCCTGGGAACCAATGGGTGGAGGTGATGTGACATGTACAGTCAGAGGATCCTTTCTCTCCCCTTCCCAGCCCACCTGCCCTTTGCCCACACCCCAGATAGGGAGCTGAGGCTAGCTTATTTGATGCTTTTAATATTATTTGTGTTACACGATACACAACCAAGGATGATGGTCAATACTGCAATGGAAATGTTAAAAAAAATATTATACACGGCTCATGTCTTCCACACACCTTCCTGGAAATAAATTAGTGAGCACGGAGAAACCTGGCTGGGTGGTAGCCACAGCTGAGGGTAGAGGGAGTGTTAAGGCAGTATCTACAAGGGGGAAGGATGGCAGGGGGCAAGGTAAGGCCTTGATTCCTCCCCTCCAACCTTCCGGACAGGGAAGGAGGGAGCCACAAACTCTCCCCAGACTCGGACGCTGCTGCTGCCGCTGCTGCTACCAATCCCTACCCTCTCAGCCTCACTCGTACTGCCTCAGTTGGAAGCCCTTGCCTGCCAGGGATCTAGTATGTTGTGTGGGGAGAGAGCTTTTCTGGCTTCCTCAGGGCCAGAGAGATTGAACAGGGTGGGAGAGATGGACTCAGATGGGGGCCAGTATGGGACTGAGGGTCCAGCATTTACCTTCTCTGTCCTTGCCTTCCTTTGGCATTTTCTCATTATGTAGGGTCCCTGGACCGGGGGGGGTGGGGGGTGGAGGAGTCGGGAGTGGGGAGCTATACCCCAACACTTTGGAGTTAACAGATCTTGGGTGCAGTTCAGGGAGTGGTGCTACCCTTCCTAAGCCAGCAACCTCCCTCCTTCCTCCCACTTCCCCCTCACCAACTCCCACCTCCCAGACCTGGCGTCCAGAGAATGGGCTATGGATGCGTCCACTGCAGCTTGCAGCATGCAAGTGGGCTCTGTACGAGTGGGTACACCACCGTGTGTGGGGTGTCAGCATGAGGACCTGGGCCCCGGGGGCACACTTTGTGGGCCACAGGCCTGAGCCAGCCTAGGCTATCTGTGCTTTCACTTTTCTTGGCAGGAGGGCAGGTCCACATCGCCAGCCCCAGGGCCAGGCTCTGCTCATGTCTTCCCTCTTCTTTTCATTGTCAGCTTCCCTGTCCCCTGCCTCCACGTGAGCCGCAGCAGAAGCAGCAGTGTACACATTCCGACCCAAACACCCCACACAGCTCCACACAGGACAGGACTTGCACGCACGCACACCTTCACAGACGCACACACGTGCATTTCCAAACAGCCACGTGAACCTCGACACGGTCTTGGCAGGAGCGGCCCCTTCCCTTTTCCACACAGACACAGGACTCGGTGAGCTCCCTGCACGTACTCAGAAACACAAAACTCCCCAGACCTCGCCAGAGGAATCCTGAAGAAATGCCTTCTGGCATAGAAGATCCTAAAAAAATGATTTCTGGGCTGTTCATTTTAGAGTTGAGGAAACTGAAGCCCAGACAAAGTGAGGAGCTTGTTAAGACCAGAGGGAGGGTGCCAGAGCCAGGAACAGACCCCAGGCTTTGGCCGCCCAGGCCAGGGCTCAGTGCACTGCTGAGCAGCCTCTCATGCTGTCAGCACACAATCACACACACACACCCCGACAGCCTCAGCCACACACACACGTTCTGCCAAGCGCTCCCTGCCACACACATGCAGCCTCTCCACCCACTGGATTATAAGCTTGCTTCTTGAAGACTTCCCGGGGACCAGCCTTGCAGATCTTGGACGTTGGAGGCTGGCCTTACTCCCTGATCCTTGCCTGGGGCAGAGACCAATAAACAGAAGCATGGGGTTGGGGGGGGGGGCACAGGAAGCGGACAGCACAGGCATAAGATAGATGAATGGGTAGGGGCCAGTGAGAACAGTTCATTTAACCCCAAACTCCTGCCTAACTCTAAGGCTCACTTACTCTCTCCAGTACCCAGACAGCAAAGAAGGGAGGGGTGGATGAGGCAAAGAGGAGGAGGAAGAAGGCAGTGATCTGATGGGTGGGGCAGAATCCCCTTTGGGCAGCTTTGCCATCCGGAGAGGGGCAAAGCCCATTTAGGTACACCGGCCGGCAGGGGGCGCTGGGGACCCCCCCCCCCCATCCTCACTGCCTTGGGCCTTTCTCCCCCAGCTCCCCTTTCCTGGTCTGGCTGGGAGATTTCCTGGTCTGGCTTTGTGACCCCTAGCCCTGCTCAGAACTGTTGTCCTCCCTGCCGTCCATGTCTTATCCCCCACCCCGGCCACCGGACTGCAGCCTTGGTAAGGGGGGCAGCTCCTGGGTGAAGTCCCCCAAATAACTGAGCCAACAGCCCCCACCCCTCCTCAGCCCCCGGGTGCAGAGAGACCCGGTTTTGGTTTCTCCGGCTCCATGAACACACAGAGGTACACGTCCTACCATAGGAGGAAGCAATGACTGTTACAAGGTTAGCGGCTGTGGCGGCGCGGGGCCGGGGGCAGGTGGACGACGGGCAGGCAGGGGTCGGCCCCTGCCCGGTCCAACCTCCCCCACTCGGCCCCGCCCCCGGTGGCCGCGGCGGCCCGCCCGCTACTGAATGTGGCAGGCGGTGGAGGACGTGGCCTGGCAGCACATGCAGGTGGGGTTCACGGACTTGGGGGGGATGAGGTCTAGGTCCTCGTCGTCAGGGATCTCGTCTAACCGGTAGCCGTCCTTCAGCAGCTGGATGTTCAAGTCTTGGTTGATCTGCTGTAGGCAAAGGGGAGGGAGGTCAGGCTCAGGGCTACCAGGAGGCTGCCCGCAGAGCCCGGCAGCAGCCCCAGGGCACGTCCCGCCTATGCCCCATTCCCGGGGAGCCCCGCTCCCCCCACCCCCCACCCCGCTCTGGCCTCAGTCCCTGACAGGCGCCCAGCCTCGTGAGGCTCTGCCCCACCATAGGCCCCCTCCCCATTCCACAGTCAACTTCTCACCTCAGCCTGATTTATTCGCATCAGGTCAGACCCCGGTCGGAACAGCCCTGGTCCAAGCCCCGCTCCCACCCCGGGCTCCACTGTGGAGCCCAGTGATTTCTGTTGGAGTTTACCCCGCCCTCACGGGCTCCGCCGCCTACCGGGCTCCACCCAGCAGCATCTATTTCCCATCTGCGGGTATGATTCGGAGGCCCACGCCGCCGGGATGGAGGGGTCTGGGGCGGGAAGGTGTGGGGCCTCACCTCAGCAGAGGAGTAGCCAGAGGAGGAGTATCTGGACATGTCAAAGTCATCATCGCTGGCCGTGCAGGAAAGAGGGCAGAGAGGAAGTGACTCAGCCGCAGTAGATGGCACACTCCCCGCACACCCCACCCCTTCATCAGCCAATACCCCTCCAAGTCCCACGTTCCAAATAAACAGCACCATCTAAATAAAAGCTGTGCTTGCTGAGCCAACACAGGTGATTTTTTACAAGCGAGATTCCCTAGCCCATTCACCCTTAACTCTCTTTTAAAGCTGCTACTCTCTTCACTCCTTTCTTACCATTTTTTTTAAAGGCTCAAATCACCCTGTCTTGATGATTGGGTTTTTCCAAAGTCTACTTCTAGCCAGGTGTTCTCCCCAGGAGTAGGCCTCATCCCTTAGAGGGGACAGGGCTGTGAGTGTGGCATCTGCTGTCCAGAGGCAACATCAGAACTCATTTAGGATCAATTGTTCAAGGAGGGCAGCAGGCCCTGCCCCCACTGCCTATAAAAACATTTTCATTCCCCGGAGAACTCATCCTTGGATGGCTCCTGGCTGAGGAACACCCCGAGTCTGACAATATAACAGGGGTGGCCTGTTACCGCCCGCTTGTGCTCACACAGGTTCCTGCAGCTTGCCCAGCTGCCCCCAGGTCTCCGTACGCACCTGTCTGTGTCAAGGGCAACCAGTGGCTTCTCATCTGGGCTCTGGTCAAGCGAGGAGTAGCCTTTATTGGGGACGACCAGCCTGGGTGAAGAATTTTGGTGGTTGGAATGGCAACTGGAGCACACAAGCCTGGCAGGGGACCAGGCTGGGGCCTGGCCCACTGCTTCTCTCCCTCCCTCCTTCCCTCCCTCCATACCTTAGATCCTGTTGAGGGTCTTTCCTCTCAGAGAGGAACTGGGCATGAGGAGGGAGGGAAAATGGGTAGGTGCAGGACAAGCAGAGAGAGGTGTGGGCTGGCAGGGTCCATGGGGTAGGAGGGCCTCTACCTTGTCCGGGCCATGACATTGTTTTTCTTGGGTTGCTGGTTGACAGGGCTGCCCATGCTGCCGTTCTTCAGGGAGCCCTTCCGGGCCAGCTCCCGCTGCTTCTCTGCAGGGAAACATGGGAAGGAAGCTGTGTCCTGCTCCCAGGGCCACCCTGCCTTACCGTTCAGGGCAGCCTGGGCTGGGCCTCCACGGTGGAACCCCTTGCTGCTCTAGAGTCTGAGGCAGAGGTCCCAAATTCTGGCTCCTGCCGCTTGATGGAGACAGTTGTTGGCCCTATACAACCTGAGGAACACAGTGGGAGCTAAAAGGAGGAAGCTGACCCCTGTCTTCCATGTGGGACAGTTAGTGGTGCTTGATACCAAGGAAAGGCTGGAGAGGGAGAGAGGTTCACAGCAGGATGGAGTAATCAGGGAAGGCTTCCTTCAGGGGCACCACAAGTGAGAGAGAGGAGCACATTCTAGGCAGGAGGATAGAGTGTACAAAACTGCAGTGTGGATCTGTATGGAGTGGAGGGGGAGAGGGGGAGAGAGGTCAGGTTGGAAAAGCAAGATCCATTTATTCCATTACTTATTCATTCAGCAAATGTTTGTGTCATCAGTCATGTGTCAGCCCTGTGGTATGGGGCTGGGGACTCCCTCTGGCTACAAACTCACAGCAGAGGAATTTGGGATTAGTGAGGATGGTAGAAGGAAGGCAGGGCCTCTGAAGGTGGAAGAGTGGGAGAGGTAGAAGGGCTGGCAGGGAAGTGGGCGGGGGCTGAGACAGCCTTTTGGCTGCACAGCCTAAGTGACGCTCCTGACTCCTCTGCTAGCCTCTGAGTTCTCCCAACCTCCAATCTACCAGCTCATGGGGCTGGCCACAGGGTGATGCACTTTCTCATATATGGCAACTCTCACTAGCAGTAGCTGTTTGTGTCCTGGAGGAGGCCCATCTACCCCTTCCTTCCCACTCATCTTAAGTAAAGCCTGCACCTAGGAAAAGGGAATGGTAGGTGAGAGGGACAGTAGGGGAAAGTTGTCTCATAAAATAACCACATGCTTCACAGCATAAGGATGAGAAGGGCCTTAACAGTTACTGTGACTCATTCTGAATCTTCCCCTGAGCTCCATGTCTCTGAGTTGCGTGTCTCCAACTCTCTGGCCCTCTTTCCTTTGCTCGTCTGATGCTTGCAGCTTTTTTCCAGCCTCTTTACAACAGGTGGCAGCTGCCATTACCACTTAGATCCTCTAGGGGGTGCAATTTGCCTTTAAGTTCCTAGTGGTGATTTTCTTTGGTGCAACTGGGACAAATTTATGAATTTTCATGCACTTTGTGCTATTGTAATGGGAAAGGGAAAATTATTTTAAAAGTATGCCAGAATTGTTGAAATAGTAAAAAAAAGATGCAAACAATAAACTGGTAAAAAAAAAAACTACGGACTATTATGCAACCATTTAAAAGAATGAAGTCATCGTCTATATAATGACATAGGAAGGAGCTCCAAGAGAGGAGGACAAGTTTTGGAAAACATGTGCAATACGGTATCACTTATGTTAAAGCACAAAATAAAACTACAAAAGTGTAGAATGATTACCTCAGCAAGGTGGGGGGGAGAATGTGATGGGGAAGAGTAGAAGAGAACTCATTCTTGTTGAACTACTTGTATTATTAAACTAAACAACTTAAACTGGTTTTAGTGTGAGTCTGATGTCCTAGGAAGATGAACAAACTCCACTGAGAGAACTGCTCTCTTGTTTAGAAAGACAGCTTGAGGGGCTCCCTGGATGGAGTCTGGAAGGGAACAAGGTAAAATAAATAAATAAATAAAAGGACAGGACTTTGTGGAAAGGAGTCCTGGCGTCTTCACAGGAAGAAGCTTCAGAATAGCTGAGAAAGGCTCTTGGGGCTGGGAGGGGGGCCCAGGATGTGGGGACAGCGATGGGTGTGACTGGGAAGGCAGAGGAGTTTGGAAGGACAGTGGTGACCTGTATTTAATGATAATCTCTTTCTCGTGTATGCTCTGTTGTAATTTTTCTTCATAAAACCAATATTTTTTTAGTAAAACTCTGTTATATATTGCAGCCTTGGATCACTGAAACCTCTTCCCTGGAGGGAGGGGGCAGTATGGAGGGTAGGGTGAAGTGAGGAGAACAGATGCAAGGGGTTGGGGTGGGCAGTAGTTGGGAGCCATTGACTTCAAAGGAGCAGGCTGCCAGTAAATGGAATTTGGAGTGGGTATGAGATATGCTCCCAAGGGAAAGGTGATCTGGGAAGGCAGGGAAATAGTTAGGTTTGCTAAGAAACTAAGGGGAAGACCACCCCCCCAAAAAACAAAAACAAAAACAAAAACAGGAGCCAACTCAGCTCTGAGATCCAGGCTGTAGAAATCTCATTCCTTCCTCTCCCTCAGACACGGCAACTGACACTCCACCTTCGCGGCAGCTTCCTCTTGGCCTGACTCAAGGTTTGCCAGACTTCCAAGTCCTCTCTCGTGCGTTCCATGCTCTTACCCCTGCCGCTAGCCCCGGGCATACCTGGAGCCTTCTTGGCTTCAGAGATGCCTCCCAGAGTTCTGGGTTCCTGCAGAGAACGGTCACTGCCCTCTTCGCCTTGCAGGAGACAAGGTGTCTGGCAGTGCCAATGTCTTGGTGGCTTGAGTCTTGGAATCATCTAGCCTGAGTTGGTTTATTTGTGGTATCTCATTGAAGACCCAGCCCAGAGCACCTTCTCTGTCTACTCCCCACATCTCCCTCACCCCCCAGACACACTCACCCAGCTTCACTTGGAGCGGGGATGGTTTGTAATTCATGGCTACTGACTCACCCTCCCGGGCGTCACAGTCTCCGTCTGAGATAGAGGCGGCGGCTGGGTCCTGTGGGGAGAAAGCAGAGAGACAGGGAGCTGTTGGGAAGTGAGTGCAGAGGGCTACTCTCAGCCCTCAAGCTGGCTTTCCCACTTGCCCTAAGGGCTTCTGGGAGCACTGACCCTGGCAGCAGGCCAAGCATCCTGGAGGGAGGGGTAGACCCATTCACCATGGGGCTGAGGCGCTGAGTTGGGTGGAGGAGCCAAGGGTCTTGGTATCATTTACACCCACCTGAGTGTCTGTCTTTAAAGTCTTGTGTGATCCAGTCCCCTCCAGAAAGCCCATGGTGAGTTTCCTCGCTAAACTCCCACATTAGTTGTCCTACTCCTCAGGGCCTTCTTGAATATTTGTTGGAAAGGTCTTTCTACATTCCTGTGAGTTTAAGCCTGAACTAAGGTAACAGTAGGTTCTCCCTGAGATGGGTCTCTCTGTCTATTTCCCCTAGTGCTGGACAAGTCCCTTTCCCTGGGATCTAGAGAACTAACTGGTCAACCCAGGCCAGCCTTGAAGGATGCACCGTTGGACAGAAAAAGAGTTCTATTGAGGACAACTCCAGTTCATAGCTGAGTTCTAAAGAGTGTCTCCTGGGAAAACCTGAGGGGTTGGCTAGGTATGGTAGATGAGAAGACAAATCAGCAGGCAGCCAGTTCTGTCCTGTGTTGCCCAGAGTGGAAAACGCTTGGTGCTACAGATGACAAAGAAGGTCAGAAAGCATGCAGCCTGTGTATTTCACAGGGTCTGCAACCTTTGCCATCTCCCTCATCACCTTCCTCTAATTGGGCTGGCCCTGTTCTACCCAGAGTCCTTATTTAGCCTTGAATTCACTCCGGAACACTGTCCTCTGCTAAAAGATCTAGGGCCCTAGCTTACCCTGCCTCCGTCAGTTGGAAAGGGCTCAGTCATCCATATCCTACTGAGAAGCTGGTGGTGTGGCCCACTGTTGACATGGGCGCTGCCATCTTTGCATTTTAACCTGGGACTGCAGTGGGATGAGCCTAAGGGATGAAGATTGCAGATGGCATTCAAGGCTGCTGCCTGTTCTGCCTCTGGGGGTACAGAGAGTGGACAGATCAATAGGTAGAATATTCCAGGTCTTGCCTCACAGTGTTAGGCCCAGGGATTTGAGTGATGCTGGTGACTGAATAAGGGAAGAATATATGGAAGGTCTTCAAAAAGTTCATGGAAAATGTGTATTATGAAAAATTTATTCATGGTTTTCAATTTGTACTAAAATAAAACATGCATTTAAAATTTTTTATTTTTATTTAAAAGGAGAGAGAGAATGAATCTGTCGTCTGCTGACTCACTCTTCAAATGTCTGCAATAGCCAGGGCCAGGACTGGGTGAGGACAAAGTTGGAGGCTTGGAACTCCATCCATGTCTCCCCTGTGTGTGGCAGGGACCCAAGTACTTGGGCCATAACTACTGCCTCTCAGGGTGCACACCAGCCGGAAGCTGGATGGAGAGCAGTCTAGTCAGGCACTCTGCTATTGGATGTGGCCATCCTAAGTGGAGACTTAACTATTGTATCCCCAAATAAACATATCTTTTAATTCCATTTTCCATAACTTTTTTGGAGTGCCCTCATTTAACCATTATGATAACTTCTGTTCCCTTTCAAAATGGGGCAGTGGGGATGAAACCACGCTTGTCACTAAAGGGAAATGCAAGGTCTAGAATGTTTGGTAGGGAAATTCTGGCCTTGTCTGTATTCTTCCAGGTCATCTGGTGCACAAGGCCACAGGGGTTTGCAGGTTCCTAAGAGCAACCTCCTAGCTGAGGTTGAGGGGGAAGGGGCCAGCAGTCTCTGCTCAGAAAGCTCAGATAACACAGGATCTGCATCTTAGGCAACTTCCCATGCCACAGCCCTTTCCAATCCTGCCTCATCCCCGGCTCAGCAGCTCCCGTGGGAGACTCCTTACAGACAGCACCTCTCCCCTGTAGCCTTGGAGAAAAGGGCCTCCAGGGGCTCCTTTGTGCAGGAAAGGTGGAGACCCAACAGGAGGGTTTTGGCTTCCGCTTTTAGGCCTTTAGGATTCATCCCTAAGCACTCAGCGGGAGGGCTTTTCTAAGGGCACATCCCTAAGCACGCTGGTGGGAGCTACCAGCGACACATTGGCACGTTTCTGACGTCCTCAGTCACAGTCCTGTCTTTCTGTATCGTTCATCACGTGTCACACACGCCACATCCATCTGGGAATGGTTCCCTCTCCTGGCTTTCAGGACACAGTGTTCGCTTGGCGCATCTCTGGCCTCTTTGACCTCCACTTCTGTGTCCTCTGCAGGGTCCTGCCCTCAGCCCTCCTCTCTCTCTCCTTGGGGGACCCTTATGTCTCTTACAGTTTGGACATTTTTACATTGGTGACTTCCAATCGTGTCTCCTCCTCCACTCTCCACCCCATCCATCACAGGAGAATGTTAGATCTCGCTGTCCTTCCCCTGAAGCTAATTTTTGAAAACAGGAGGCTTGAGGCATTTTGAGCTAACTTGTCACTCCTCAATGCAAATGACTTCTTCAAGTTTCTTCTCTCAGGCTAGAGGTACTGGGTGTGTGTAGACTGAGCAGGAAGGACAGGGCCTGGGAAGCTGCTGACCAGTGCTGGCCACAGGGACCTGTGTGGTCCTTGGGGCCCACTGGACAGTTCCTGGTGGTATTTGGTACCAAGTCAAACTGCCAGATCTTTTGAGCCATGTCTACGGTGTAAAGTCCTAGGCTGAGAGGTCCCATGTGAAGACCAAAATTCACAGCACCGCCCTGCATCATTGTCCAAGCACGACAGAAGGCCATCTTAGTGGTAAAGCTCTCAGCTCCTTGGCTGAGATGCCTACCTCGCCTGCCACATGTATTTTCTTCATTAAACTTTGCTACTTTCACCCCTCAAAAGTTCTCTGTCACTGTGCCTACAAATGCAAGCCTTTACTGTGGGCTTCCTGCATGTCTGCCCTGAGAAACGGCCAATGCACCCTGACTATCACATAGAGATGTAGTCAGGGAGATTAAATATAAAATATTCATGAACAGAAGTACCAGAGAGGAATCCAGGCAGAAAGAATGTCTGGATCGAGAAATTAGGGAGAATTTAAAATGTCCCTCGAGGACATCACTCAGGCATTAGCTAGATTTGGGAACTAGAGTGGAGATTAACAAGATTATTAATAAACGCTCAGCAGAGACAGACATTGAAATGCATCTCCAACAGCAGCCCATGTCTCTGCAACCATTCAAAGTCTCCAAAGACTGTGGAGGTGATTAACAGCCTGAGCTCACTGTTTCTGAATATGTAGGCTAATGGTCAGTGCAAAGCCATTCTAGCTAGAGGAGAATGAAAGTTAGAGAAGACCCCTTAGAGCTATTCTGAGCCAGTGATTTTCATTAATCTGTGTTCTCTGAACCCTGTGCCCTGGGCAAGCCTGAGTGTAAGAGATAGCAATAAGATGGGGGATTGGCTTCCCTTCAGTCAGAAGAGATCTACCTTTATTTCACTTCCACAAGACTTGTAGCCTTTCCATAAGGTTTTGGTTGGAGAGAGGGTTCTATTGCTTTTATTAAAACACATTAAAGGCCGGCGCCGCAGCTCACTAGGCTAATCCTCCGCCTAGCGGCGCCGGCACACCGGGTTCTAGTCCCGGTCGGGGCGCCGGATTCTGTCCCGGTTGCCCCTCTTCCAGGCCAGCCCTCTGCTGTGGCCAGGGAGTGCAGTGGAGGATGGCCCAGGTGCTTGGGCCCTGCACCCCATGGGAGACCAGGAAAAGCACCTGGCTCCTGGCTCCTGCCATCGGATCAGCGCGGTGCGCCGGCCGCAGCGCGCCGGCCGCGGCGGCCATTGGAGGGTGAACCAACGGCAAAAGGAAGACCTTTCTCTCTGTCTCTCTCTCTCACTGTCCACTCTGCCTGTCAAAAAAAAAAAAAAAAAAAAAAAAAAAAAAAAAAAACAAAAAACAAAAAAACCACATTCAAATCCATTTAGTTAATCCAATTTGGTCTTTTTTATTTATTTATTATTTTGACAGGCAGAGTGGACAGTGAGAGAGAGAGACAGAGAGAAAGGTCTTCCTTTTGCTGTTGGTTCACCCTCCAATGGCCGCCGCGGCTGGCGCGCTGTGGCCAGCACACCGCGCTGATCCGATGGCAGGAGCCAGGTACTTATCCTGGTCTCCCATGGGGTGCAGGGCCCAAGCACTTGGGCCAGCCTCCACTGCACTCCCTGGCCACAGCAGAGAGCTGGCCTGGAAGAGGGGCAACCGGGACAGAATCCGGCGCCCCGACTGGGACTAGAACCTGGTGTGCTGGCGCCGCAAGGTGGAGGATTAGCCTAGTAAGCCGCGGCGCCGGCCCCAATTTGGTCTTTAAAAATGTTTTATTATGGAAAATAGAGAAGACAATATATTGAGGTTTTTGGGTAACTATAATTAGCTTCAACAAATATCAATTTATAAACTCATTCTTTTTGTAAAAATATTTTACTGTTTATTTGAAAGACAGAGTGATAGACATGGGAGGCAGGGGCCCAAGCACTTGGGCCACCTTCCACTGCTTTCCCAGGCACATTAGCAGGGAACTGGATGAGAAGTGGAATAGCTGGGACTTGAGCTGGCGCTCTGATATGGGATGCTGGCTTAACCTACTATACCCCAATGCTGACCCCAATCCATTCTTTTTAAAAATGAGAAAACCAGACCGGTATTGTGGCACAGCAGGTTAAACTTCCACAATGCAAGATGGACCAAGTGCTTGATCCTACTGCACACATGAAGCCTCAGATGTGGTTACCAGCTCCTGGCTTTCATTTGACTTAACCCTGACCATTGCAGCCACTGGGGTGGTAAGCCAGCAGATAGGGGAATCTCTCTCTCTCTTCTCTCTGCCATTTTGCCTTTTCAATAAGTAAATAAATCTTTTTAAAAGTAAAAATGAGTGGCCGGCGCCGAGGCTCAACAGGCTAATCCTCCGCCTTGTGGCGCCGGCACACAGGGTTCTAGTCCCGGTCGGGGCGTTGGATTCTGTCCCGGTTGCCCCTCTTCCAGGTCAGCTCTCTGCTGTGGCCAGGGAGTGCAGTGGAGGATGGCCCAAGTCCTTGGGCCCTGCACCCCATGGGAGACCAGGATAAGTACCTGGCTCCTGCCATCGGATCAGCGCGGTGTGCCGGACCCAGCGTGCCAGCCGCGGCGGCCATTGGAGAGTGAACCAACAGCAAAAGGAAGACCTTTCTCTCTGTCTCTCTCTCTCACTGTCCACTCTGCCTGTCAAAAAAAAAAAAAACAAAACAAACAAAAAAAAACAACTATAACTAGGACTTGGAGCTAGAGACGGGCTGTCTGGGAGGCTGCTCTGTTCCTGCAGACCCAAGCATCAATCTGCATATGAACCTTTACCTTTTACCTTTTCCTCCCTATCTCAGAGCTGTATTAGCTCATGGGTTGTTGCAGGCTGGCTAGCCTGACATGTTGAAGCTAGGGTAGTACAGTAGATACAAAGGTATCTACTAACCTAAGAGACCTGCAGATGAGTAAGATGGAAATGGGTGGGCAAAAAGGGAAACAAGAGGGAAAACCAGAGAGTAGGCTCATATCCAGGAGTCTTGGGATGGAAGGGACTGGAGCAGTAGACATAAGGGACAGCTTCACTGAATGGCCAGCAGAATTTTGCAGTTCTACTCTGGTAGGACTTTGTAAGAAGACTTAGAGGGGCCGGCACTGTGGCATGGTGAGTAAACCTGCAGCCTGCAGGGCTGGCATCCTGTATGGGCAACGGTCGAGTCCTGGCTGCTCCGCTTGTGATCCAGCCCTCTCTTACGGATTGAGAAAGCAGTAGAAGATGGCCCAGGTCCTTGGGCCCCTGCACCCAACATATGAAACCTGGGGGAGGCCCCAGGCTCCTGGCTTCAGATCGGCCCAGCTCTGGCTGTTGCAGTGATTTGGTGATTATACCAGAAGATGGAAGACCTTCCCCACCCCCGCCTCTGTAAATCTGGCTTTGAAATAAATAAGTAAGACAAAAAAATTAAAGACCTACAGGGGCTTTGTAGTTTCTAATGCATGTCTTTTAGATCCATGAGGTTGTCTGATTCTCACCCACTAGACAAAACATTTAAATTATACCCCTCTTCCACTGGGCAACAGCCACATAGCTTGGATGGGTTGACCTCACTTCCAATGCTACAGGCAAGACAACCTATGTAATCTAATCCTCCGTGCCACACAGACCAAAAGGAAGATTGTAATAGTTAAAAGCACAGACTCTGGAGCCAGAGTGTCGAGGTTCAAATTTCAGTTCCTCCATTTACTAGCTGTGTTGATCTGTGCTTATTTCCTCATGTGTAATAAGGGATTATTATTAATACCTAAGTCAAAGGTTCTGGTGAGGATAAAATGAATTAACATTCATAAAGCATTTAGAATAGTACTTACTTTAGTACCTACCTATCACCCTACCTGTATTAGTGACACAGCTATTAGCATTGATTCAGTGAGGCCCAACAATTTTGGATAGTGGGCTCTGGGTGTGACTGGCCCACAGCTGCAGCCCTGGCACCACCTAAGTTGGGGGCTGCCTCATATGCAGAGATGTTGTAGAAGAGATGCACCCTCCACAGACTCCTTTCTTTCCTTACTCTACCATGCTAGATTTCTCTCCTTTAATTTACAATGCTAGGCCTGGGGTTATAAAGATAAATAGAAAACAGCCTATCTTGAAGGAGCCCCCAATAATTATTGATAAAGGTAACATGAACCATATAAAAGTAGAACAGATGGTACGAAGGGCAGGTAGTCAGAAAATACACTTGAAAAGATCTCAAACATCAGCTACTTTAAGAGGAAGAAGTAAGGCTAATCAGGGAACATGTGAAAAGGTTCAAAAGCATAAAACTAGCATACTATATTCAAGGAACAACTGGAATTTTGTGATCATTGAAGACTAAAAGGTATACTTAAAAATATCAGGAAATGAAGTTGGTAGTTTCATGGGGGCTGAGATCATGGTGGAAGGTGGGCCTTGATTTTGTTCTTTACTCAGAAAGTGATGGGGGAACCAATTAAGCCTTAAACAGGGAAGCAGCATGATCAGATTTGAGATGGAGGACACTTTGATAGCCATGTGGAAGGTGTGTGGGAGGTGAATAGGGCTGGAGGTAAAGATAATTAGGAATTACTGAAACAATGCTAGCAAAATATAGCAAGGACCTAAACCAAGCAGAAGTAGAAGAAAAAAGGACAGAAAGGAGGATGTTAAAGAGGGTATATTTGGCAGACTTGAGAGATAAAATATAAAAGGAAGAGTCCAGATTTCCTGAGTTTTCTGTCTGGAGTAATTGGGGAAGGAGTGCTAATTACTAAAAAAATGCAAGAAAAGTCACAGCTACATTGCCAGGGAAAACTAAATAAGTTCATTTTGGGAATGTTGAGTTTTAGGTGTCTTTTGGATATCCAAATGATATCACTAGTCAGTAGGATTTGAGTCTTGGGTGATCAGGAAAGAGGTGTGGGCTTACAGTAATGGAAACCACAGACGAAAACAAGCCCTCTCAAAGAGAATGAGGGTGAAGAAAAACAAGAACCAGTGATAAAGCCTTGGGGAACATCCAGTCTTAGGGAATGGTGGAAGAAAAGATTGAGTAGCAGCAGAAATGAGATGTAGGAATAGAATTAAGAAACCATTCAAACAGAGTTTCAAAGTGTAAGAAATCAACAGTGTTAATTAAGTAAGCAGATCAGTCCATAAAATAAAGGCACAAACTAGACATAAGGAAGTCATAGGTAGCCTCAGTGAACAGTTTCAGTTGAAAGGTAGGAACAGAGACTAGATTACAAGGGATTTAGGGAGAACAGAAGACAAGAAGGTAGAGATGGTATACATAGGCTATTTTTTCCAAGGAGTTATACTGAAAAAGGAAGAAAGAGAATGGATAACAGCCAGAGGGAACTTTAGAGTCATAGGATTTATTGAAAGCTGAGGAACACATGACCACTGTCCTAGACTAAATGGAAGGGAGCTGAGTAGAAAAGAAAATGTTGATGGAGTGTAGTCTTTGAGGAGTCAAGAGCAGACAAAACCAGAATCTTGGACCAGAAGAGGGAGTTCTTAGTGAAATGCAAAGGAGGTGAGGACAGGAGGAATGCAGATAATATAGAAATAGAAAGGTAGGTAGAAAGTTAGGGGAAGGCTGGCACCATGGCTCAATAGACTAATCCTCCACCTTGCGGCGCTGGCACACCGGGTTCTAGTCCTGGTCGGGGCACCGGATTCTGTCCCGGTTGCCCCTCTTGCAGGCCAGCTCTCTGCTATGGCCTGGGAGTGCAGTGGAGGATGGCCCAAGTGCTTGGGCCCTGCACCCCATGGGAGACCAGGAAAAGCACCTGGCTCCTGGCTTTGGATCAGTGTGATGCGCCGGCCGCGGCGGCCATTGGAGGGTGAACCAACAGCAAAAGGAAGAACTGCCTCTCTCCCTCTCTCTCTCTCTCTCACTGTCCACTCTGCCTGTCAAAAAAAAAAAAAAAAAAAAGAAAGTTAGTTAGGGGAATTTGGGGCTGGTGCTGTGGCATAGCAGGTAAAGCTGCCCTCTGCAGTGCTGGCATCCTATGTGGGCACTGGTTTGAGTCCTGGTTGCTCCATTTTCAATCCAGTTCTCTGCTATGATTTGTGAAAGCAGTGGAAGATGGCCCAAGTGCTTGGGCCCCTGTCACCCATGTGGGAGACCCAGAAGAAGCTCCTGGCTCCTGGTTTCAGATTGGCCCAGCTCCAGCCGTTGTGGCCATTTGGGAAGTGAACCAGTGGGTAGAAGACCCCTCTCTCTTTCTATGTCTCTGCCTCTGTAACTCTGCCTTTTAAGTAAATAAATCTTTTTTTAAAAAAGGGGTGAATTTATTGGATAAGAGGGATACTCAGTGGCTGGTCACAGTGGAAGGATATCAGGCTGGGCTGTGTGCTACAATCCTCATCTTTCACCTGCTCATGATCTAGTAATGAAGATGAGAGGTGCTCTCCGTGGTGCTGAACAATTCTGTTTTTGTCTTGTACGCTGAGCTTGGTTGATTCAGGGTACAGACATGACTCAATTTTAGCTTTCTCACAAGGGAAAGTAATCTCTGTCCATATCCAGGTACTAATTCTCAGGAATATGGAAATAGAAATTGATTTAAAGTGACGCAGGAAGAGGCAAATTGCTCATAGAAACATTAACCTTTCTTTACACACACATGAATTTTCTTCAAGTTTTAAGAGGAGATGGAGAAACAGTTATGAGTGCCTTTGCTACTTCTAGAATAGTCACATCTGAATTTGGATGAAATTATGAAGTAGGACAGACAGTAAGGAAGGAGGGCCAGGAAGGAGAGTCCTCATAAGGAAACAGCTGAGAGTTTAGCCCACTTTCTGACAAGTGAGCACAGCAACATAGGGTATCAAAGACCAGCTCTGTTTCTTTTTTTTTTAAATATTTATTTATTTGAAAGGCAGATATGCAGAAAAAGAAGGGGGGAGAGAGAGAGAGAGAGAGAAAACGAATCTTCCATCCACTGGGTCACTTCCCAAATGGGTGCAACCAGTTTCTTCTGTTTCTCCCACATGGGTTCAGGGGCCCAAGTACTTGGGCCATCTTCTGAAGCTTTGACAGGCACATCATTAGGGGGCTGGATCAGAAGTGGAGCAGCCAGACTCAAACCAGTAAGCATATGGGATGCTGGCATTGTGGTGGAGGCTTAACCTTCTACACTACAGTGCTGGCCCTCAGCTGTGTTTCTTGTCAGAATTTGTCCAGAGATCAACTCAGAAACTACCTGGGGCTGTGGTTTTCTAATTCACTTCCTCAAAATATCTGTTGGCAATGGATGGAAATAAGTATATTTAAATATCACAGTTTAAAGGGAGATCAAATAAATACAACCTAACTTCATTGAGTGCTCATGACTGGGAAAAAAACCTTACCTCTTATCAAAGAATATTCAGTAGCAATCTAGGCATTGCTTTTTTGTTTTGTTTTCATTTTCATTTTTTGAAACAATTTTTCCCGGGCCGGCACCGTGGCTCACTAGGCTAATCCTCCACCTAGCGGCGCCGGCACACCAGGTTCTAGTCCCAGTCGGGGCGCCGGATTCTGTCCCGGTTGCCCCTCTTCCAGGCCAGCTCTCTGCTGTGGCCAGGGAGTGCAGTGGAGGATGGCCCAAGTGCTTGGGCCCTGCACCCCATGGGAGACCAGGAAAAGCACCTGGCTCCTGGCTCCTGCCATCGGATCAGCGCGGTGCGCCGGCCGCGGCGGCCATTGGAGGGTGAACCAACGGCAAAAAGGAAGACGTTTCTCTCTGTCTCTCTCTCTCACTGTCCACTCTGCCTGTCAAAAAAAAAAAAAAAAAAAAAGAGAAACAATTTTTCCCAAAGAAATCTTTTATTTAATGAGTTCAAGTTTCATATGTATAACTTTAGAAATCTAGTGATTCTTCCCACCATACCTACCCTTCCACCTCCACTCCCACCCAACTCCTCCTCCCTCTCTGATTCCTAGTCCCATTCCCCATTAAGATACATTCTCAATTAACTTTATACACAGAAGACCAACTCTATACTAAATAAAGATTTCAACAATTTGCACACACACACACACAAAGCTGGTTGAGAACAAGTTTTACAGTTGATTCTCATAATAGGACTCATTGAGGACAGAAGTCCTGCATGGGAAGTAAGTGCACAGTGACTCCTGTTGTTAATTTAACAATTAACATTCTTATGTATGACATCACTGATCACCTGAGGCTCTTGACATGAGCTGCCAAGACTATGGGAGCCTTTTGAACCCACAATCTCTGTTAGTATTTAGACAAGGCCATAAGCAAAGTGGAAGCTCTCTCCTCCCTTCAGATAAAAGTACATACTCCTTTGATGGCCACTTCTTTCCAATGGGGTCTCTCTTACAGAGATCCTTCATGTGGGACATTTTTTTTTTTGCCACAGTGTCTTGGCTTTCCATGTCTATGCATTGCTTAGACCCCTCTCTACTTCAGATGACTGTTCACTTAGCCTCTAAGCTGGGATTCCCATCTGTCTCTAACTCCACACCTCAACATGAGTACCATTTGACCAATGACAGCTCTTACTCTGTGGTTTGACCTGAAGTCACACCTCAAAAATATTCATTGGACATTTCCTTTGCTCCCTATCTCTCCTTCTCCAGGAGCTGCCTATAGTACCAGGTAACTGGTCAGGACTTTTGGGACATAATTTGCTTAAGGGTTCCACTTAAAGGGAAGGACAAAGATTTATCATAGCAGTAAGGTACTTGGGGAAAATCTAGAGGAGAAACAGAAACATACGGGAGACAATCTCTCCAAATGTTAGTGACAGTTGCAAGGAGGAGAAGAAAAACAGAAAAGCTAGAGAGAAAATTTGAAATGAAATTAGTAGAGAGAACAGAGGGTCCTGGCTAGCTCAGGGAGTCCTCTTTTAAGCTAAAACTCCCCAGTTTTCTTTTTCTTTACTAGAAGGCTCTATTCAAATAAAATAAATTAAATGCCCTCTGTCTTCCAGCTCAGGACTACTTGCTGGCAGTAGGATGCAGAACCACATTTCTGCAAAGCATTTTGAAAAGTGAAGTTCACTAAAAAGAAGTGAGATTCTCATGCTAGAGCTTGGAATTCATGCCAGTCCTATGAGGAGCTGGGGGTTTTCTGTCTTCTTAAATAGCTCTTAGGGCAGAATTTATGAACAAAAATAAGCACTGCCAAGCCTTAGTATCTTTATGGTATCTGTCACTGGGGAAACCTAAATGAAAGAGAGTGTTGCTGACCCCAAGCCTAGTAACAATGGTAGCCATGGCAAGTTTAATAGATTTTTCTACTATAAAGCAATATCTGCTAAAAATAATCTTTAGTTTCATCATCTTGACATAAGCTCTGTTAATATTCTAGTGTATTGGAGCTGGCGCTGTGGTGTAGTGGGTGGGGCTGCCAACTGCAGTGCCAGCATCCCATATGGGTGCCGGTTTGTGTCCTGGCTGCTCCACTTCCAATCCAGCTCTCTGCTATGGGCTGGAAAAGCACCTGTACCTGCGTGGGAGACCCAGAAGAGGCTCCTGGCTTCGGATTGGCACAGCTCCAGCTGTTGAGGCCAACTGGGGAGTGAACCAGTGGATGGAAGACCTCTCTCTCTCCGTCTCCTCTCTCTTTGTGTAACTCTTTCAAATAAATAAATAAATAAATAAATATTCCAGTGTATCTGAGTCATTTGGACATATTGTAGCAGTAACACTCTGAGATTCCCCTTTTCAGGGAGCTGGTGCTTCCATCCTCATGGGAACCATGCTGGTTCTGTGTGGTCTCACCTCTCTGAATATATGCTTTGACCAGGTAGAGACAATCAGAATCTCCCCCAGAGTTGGAAAATGGGACTAAAAGGAGATGTAAAGTTCAAAAGTATGGGTAACAGAGAAAGCCACTGGACCAGGAAAGTAGAATAAAGCTGTTGTTCAGAAAGAAGCAAACACAAGAGAAGGAGAGTTCAGGGTACAAGTGTTGTGGTGAAGTGGGTTAAGTCACTGCTTGGGATGCTCAAATCTCATTTCAGAGTGCCTAGATTTGAGACCCACTTCCACCTCTTGCTAATGCACACCCTGGGGGGCAGCAGGGATCCAAGTAGTTGGATCCCTGCCACCCACATAAGAGAGTTGGATGGAGTTATTGGCTTCTGGCTTCAGCATAACTTAGTTTTGGCTGATGTGGGCATATATGTGAACCAATGGATAGAAGCATACTGTCTCTCTACCTTTTTTTAAAAAAAGATTTATTTATTTATTTATTTGGAAGCCACAGTTACACACAGAGAGAAGGAGAGGGAGAGGGGGAGGGGAAGGGAAGGGGGAGGGAGAGGGAGAGGGAGAGGGAGAGGGAGAGGGAGAGGGAGAGGGAGAGGGAGAGGGAGAGGGAGAGGGAGAGGGAGAGGGAGAGGGAGAGGGAGGTCTTCCATTCACCGCTTCACTCCGCAACTGGCCGCAATGGCCAGACCTGTGCTGATCCAAAACCAGGAGCCAGAAGCTTCTTCCAGATCTCCCATGTGGGTTCAGGGGCCTTGGGTCATCTTCTACTGCTTTCCCAGGCCATAGCAAAGAGCTGGATTGGAGGTGGAACAGCCAGGACGCGAACTGGCGCGCATATGGGATGCTGGCACTGCAGGCGGCGGCTTTACCCACCATGCCACAGTGCAAACCCCACTACCTCTTCTTCTTCTTCTTCTTTTTTTAAAGATTTATTTATTAATTTGAAAGGAAGAGTGACAGAAAGCATGGGAGATATACAGAGATCTTCCATCTGCTGGTTCATTCCCCAGATGGCAGCAATAGCCAGGGATGAGCCAGGCTGAAGCCAGGAGACAAGAGCTTCATACATGTCTCCCACGTGGGTGGCAGAGGCCCAACTATTTGGGCCATCTTCTGTTGCTTTTCCTAGGCTATTAGCAAGGATCTGGATGGGAAGCAGAGAGCCGCGCATGAATTGGTGCCCATATGTGATGCCAGCACCACAGGTGGTGGCTTTAGCCACTTTACTACAATACCGGCTCCTGTTGTTCTGCTTTTAAACAAATAAAAATAAATATGTAAGTAAATTTTTTTAAAAAAAGATGAGAGTGCTCTCTTGGTTTCAGGTTCTCATTCTAGAGACTTCCTTACTTTAACTACATGCTGCTCTTAGACATTATGAGAAACTCCAGTGACTCTACAGTCCATTCTTTTTAGCTTATATTAATTTTAGTTGGGTTTTGTTACTGTAACTAAAACAGTATGAAAAATAAATAGAACATAGCTTTTTCTTTAAAAAATAAAGAACCCACGCTGTTATCTTGTATTTATAAAAATTACCATCAGAACATTATTAGTTCTTTATATTCCTAATTGTTTTTTTTTTTTAATTTTTTTTATTTTTTGACAGGCAGAGTGGACAGTGAGAGAGAGAGACAGAGAGAAAGGTCTTCCTTTGCCGTTGGTTCACCCTCCAATGGCCACTGCGGCTGGCGCACCACGCTGATCTGATGGCAGGAGCCAGGTGCTTCTCCTGGTCTCCCATGGGGTGCAGGGCCCAAGCACTTGGGCCATCCTCCACTGCACTCCCTGGCCACAGCAGAGAGCTGGCCTGGAAGAGGGGCAACCGGGACAGAATCCGGCACACCGACCAGGACTAGAACCCGGTGTGCCGGCGCTGCAAGGCGGAGGATTAGCCTAGTGAGCCGAGGCGCCGGCCCCTAATTGTTTTTTGTAACTATCAAGTTAATGGTTATATAATTTCCATAAAGATAATGTACAGTAACTGTCTAACCACTTATTTTTGACATTCAGGTTTATAATTTTTCACTTTTATGAATAATGAATGATACACTGAAATCTGTATAAATTCACATTTAGGATCACTTCCTAAATAAACTGGAATGCCTTAGTCAAAAATCATAAGTGCTTTTAACATTCTTGACATGTATTGCCAACTGCTTTCCCAAAGGATTGTTCCAATTTACAGTGCCTCCAGTCATAAGCTAGGTTTTAATATTTTATTTTGCACTGTGTGCCAGGGAATTTCAGGTCATCACATCTATCCATCATCTTCCAAGACAGCTTGCTCCAGTCCTCTTTTACCTGATTCCCTCTGGGGAATCTTCTTTCAAAGAGCAGGATTTCCTCTGAGAATCACCTGCCAGACAAAATACTCTTGACTCAAGGCCACCAATCCAGAACAAAAGGAGGGAATCTGAAGCTTGGGAAGTGCTCTGAGTGGAGCATCAGGACTGCCTGGCAGCTGGCCACCATACTTCAGCCTGTTCTCACCTATGCCAGCATGTCAGCTGTAGGAACTGTGACTATATGTGCAAGCCAAGAGGCAAACCTCCCAGAATGTCTGTCTTGCTCTCGAGCTGGGAGAATGAACCAAACTGGCTCTGGAGTTATCCCGGCTGGGGTGGCAGCTCTTACTCCCTTACCTATTATTTGGTATTCAGAAATAGCTACTCATAAACAGGGAGAGGAAAGGATGATGACAGGTATGAAGCTAGTAGTGAAATGGCAAAGAGCTGGGTTTGTTTCTTAAATGGAGAGCCAGTGAGTTAAAGATTTAGAATCCTGCTTCTTCAAGGTTGAGGAGCATGCTTGTCCCAAGTGGATGCTCTGCTCTTCATTCCTATTTCTAGTTACTGGGAGCTCTGAAACCAAAAGCCTTATTTGGGAGAATGGATAAATGTCTTAACACTCACTGTAGCAGCTTGTACATAAAGGATGAGAGGACAAGCTTCGTGAGCCAGGAGGTAGGAGCCAAAGTCAGAAAATGAGGGTTCCTCCTGAGAAACTTGGCTTGGCCTAACCCCTAACCCTCATTCCCTGAGCCAGATGTTGAGTAGGCTCCTGTCTTACCCTTAAACTAGCTAGAGGCACAGGTCTTGGCCTGCACAAACTTGTGACCTACAAGATCTTTGAGCTTCAGATCACTATCCCTTTCCCTCCATTTCAGTCTCTTTAGGGAAAGACTATCTCATTTAATGGAGAAATGGATAAACCTACAAAGTTCTTTAAAAATAGATCAGCACACATGGCCCGGGAGTGCGGTGGAGGATGGCCCAAGTGCTTGGGCCCTGCACCCCATGGGAGACCAGGAGAAGCACCTGGCTCCTGGCTTTGGATCAGCGCGGTGCGCTGGCCACAGCGGCCATTGGAGGGTGAACCAACAGCAAAGGAAGACCTTTCTCTCTGTTTGTCTCTCTCACCGTCCACTCTGCCTGTCCAAAAAAAAAAAAAAAAAAAAGATCAGCAATGATTAAAATGGTAAATTTTATGTTATATAAATTTTATCACAGTTAAAAAATGAAAAAAAAAATTGACCAGTAGGCCTAAGCAGAAGTTGGGATGAGGGTAGGTAAAGGAGGGGAAATTTCTTTTTTTTTTTTTTTTTCCATTCAGGTTTAGCTAATGCAGACTTTGGAAATGAGGCCTTTTGTGAGAAAGAGGAAATGATTCTAAGATCAAGGCTATCTGGAAGGACTGGGGATTTCTGGTTGGGTTTCTGGGGGCCTTTTACTAGGGATGCCCCTTTGAGGACAGGAAGACAGGAACTAGATATTTGGTGCTGAGAGTTAGGGAGCATGGTTCAGAGGACATTTCCATGTTCTTCCAGGATGTAGATTCTAGTTCCTCAAGGTAAGGATGAAAGTGTGGACACTAAGAAATACTGCCCAGGAATCAATATGGGGCACTCCACTGGAATGTCCTTGAGATTGGTCCCTCACAGCCCTGCACATGGCAGAAAGCCAAAGCAGAAGAAATGCCAACAGACACTGATATTTATCTGGGCCATAACGACATGCAGATCCTCATCTCGATCCTGGCCCTAAATCCCACTTAAGGATTTTTGATAAGCTTCAATGACTCAAGGGACTGAACCTGGCCTGCACTGGTTCAAGAATTTTTGGGGCTCTTTGATTCTTCCAGGAAAGCAAAGTAATAGTCTGACAGAGTCTATGGGATCCCTTCCCTATGGCTTTGGAAAGGTAAGGAATTAGTCGCCTGCAATGGACTTTGGATCTGGAGGACATCAAATAGCTTCTCTCCTCTGTGGAACTTTTCCTGCCCTGCTCTCCCTCTCTTTTCCAGCCTGTTCTAACTCTCTAACTCTCATTATGCCCAGGAGCTCACAAAGACAACTCGAAACTCTAAAGGTCGGCTCTCTGACCAGGCCAGTCTCCCATTTTTTTTTTCTTTTTGTCCTTTCAATAATTAAACATTGGTGAGCTTGCCACTTGTTAAAATTCTTGATATTCACAGAACACCAGTAAGGAGCAGGGCACAATTATATTGGAGAAGGAAAACACCAAGTCATGGTTCTTGCTCAGCTATTAAAGAGGGGAGATGACAAGTACACAAATCAGCCTATTTAAGGCGGAAAGGGGAAGCTGAGAGGTGGAAATGTGTAAAGGGTTGTGGGAGCACAGAGAAGAGAGTGCTGGTGGTGGAGGCTTGCTAGCCTCCCTGACCAGAGGGTCAGGCCTGGGCAAGAGGCTGGTTACACCAGAAGCCCAGCTGTTGGGTCACTCAGTACTTTGGCAGAGGATTTACAGCAATGACTGAAGTTTGGTCCTAGGGCTGGGACTCAAGTCTTAATACTTTCAGTTGCTGCTGCTGTAACCCCTCCAGTGCTCAGCCCACCTCATTTCTGGGGATCAAAACCTTTTCCTTTCACACAGAAAAGGGTCAATTGGCTCCAAGTGGGTGGCTGCGAAGTTTTTATTGAACAAATAGGGATTGAGTCTTAAGAATGTGAGAGAGATAGAGATAGAGATAGAGATAGAGATAGAGATAGAGATAGAGATAGAGATAGAGATAGAGATAGATAGAGGGGATGGCAGTGTTGTGATATGGTGGGTTAAGCCACTGCTTGTGATGCCAGCATTCCATAATGGAACATCAGTTGAGTCCCAGCTACTCCACTTCTGATCCAGCTCTCTGCTAATGTGCCTGAAAGCAGCAGAAAATGGCTTAACGTCTTGGGCCCCTGTACCTATGTATAAGACCCAGATAGAGTTTTAGGATCCTGGCTTCGCCCTCATTACAACCACTGGGGAGTAAACCAGAGCATGGAAGATCTCTCTCTCCCTCCCTCTGTCACTCTGTTTGTCAAATAACTAAAATAGATCTTTAAAGAAAGAGGGAGGAAGGAGAGAGAGAGAGAGAGAGAGAGAAAATTTTTTTTATTGCCTCCAACCAAGCCTAGGGTCTGCAGTCACTCTCACCAGTCCTACTCTACATAGCAGGGAGACCATGGCTGTAGGGTTAGAGCCTGGCCTGGGGTGAAGGAAGTCAGAGAAAGATAAGGAAGGTTAATTACAAAAAGGCTATGGGCTCCCCTTCTGAATCTCTGAAGTCCAAGTGCATAGCAGTTGGGGGTAGAGGAAGGAGAAGAGAGATTTTAGCTTAGTACAAGCTCAAGGCAAATTTTAAAGCTAGCCAATTTCTTGTCATGCAACTCTCAAGAGAAATGATACTCAACTGCTAAGCTAGATTTCCTGGGGTTCCTGCTGGAGGGTTTGCTCAAGGCAGTAGAGAGCCTTTCTCTATCCACTCATCACTTTCTGGCTGGCACAGTGACATTGACCAACTAAAGGAGATTCAACCTTATGCTTAAGGCATCCACAGGAAGGGGCCCTAAAAGAAATAACCAACACCCTCCCAAGGAGCCTCCCTACATCTCTGCAGCCCATACCTCTGGGGACATCTTCTCTACTCTGATCATATCTCCCTGCCACAGCCCCTCCCCACCTATGCAGTTTTCCCCTCTTCTAGATAGCTCTGACACACCTGTGTACAACCTTCTACTCCTGCTGAGCCTAGAGCTTCTTAAGCATTAATGTGCATACAAATAACCTGAGGATTTTGTTTAAATGCAGATTCTGATTCAACAGGTTAGAGCGGAGCCTGAGTGTTATTGATACCAGTGCTGTTAGTGCAGGGACCACCCTTAGAATAGTGAGGCTCTATGCCAGCCCTACACTATCCCTGAACAGTCCCTCAAAGTGCCCTCTACCCTGGTTTAACCTGGTTAGTCTCAGTGCCAAGAGGAGACAATCATTTGGGAAGGGAAGAAGTAAAGGGCTGCTCAAACCTCATGTTGCAGAGGCAGCTCTATTAAGCTCTCTGGCTGATGCAGGCAAGATGTTCAGAACAACTTATCCTACATATGGTTTTTCTGGAATTCATCCAACTGTTGTTAATATTGCTTGAAGATTTGCTATATTCATGTATACAGCCATGGTGCTGGGCATTTTATCTTTATCATCTCATTTAATCCCTCCCTCCCCACCAAACCAAGTAAGATAAATTATTATTTTAGAATTGGAGAAGCAGGTTATGTAAAGTAATATTTTTGAAGTCATGCCTTGAAGGCGATTTGAACCTAATTTGTTCATCTCTCATACCCAAGCCTCTTCTCAGAGACATCAGATAAAGCCTTCAGAGCTTACATAGCTGTGGGACTTTAGTTTTGCAATGCAGTCACTTGGAAGGCTGGTATCCAGTTCAATCATGTCTCCAGCATTTGCTCATCTTTAGAAAATGGCATAGATGCTTTCTGGTCATCAATGTCTTGTTCAGTGAGTTCTCCGTAAGAAGGGAATATTTGAGCTGCTGAAGCAGTCAATAACGAGAGAGAGAGAGGGAGAGAGAGAGAGAGAGCGCGAGCACAGCCTGGTTTGTGATCCTGCTACTGAGGGAGAAAAAGCACTGAGAACTGAGACTGTGGAGTCTAAGAGAAAAAAGTAGAGGCAGTGCAGGAAAAGGAAAATAAAAGGGGTTTTAATCACCAAATTTAGTTCTAGTCCCCCATTTTAGGGATACCTACATTCTAGGCATGGTGATGGGTGTTGAGTATATAATGATAACATGGATATGGTCCCATGAAGCATTCAATGACAGGCAAATTAATAAGCAGATCATTTTAATAATATGCTAAGTGCTGTGACAGGTTTGCATAACTGTGGTAAGTACACAGGCTACAAGTGCCTATTCCACCCTGGTGTGTTAGGGAAGACAACTCCAAAGAAATTTGAAGCATGGAGCATGAGGAGGAAATAGAAGTGAACCAGACAGAGAAAGGAGTGGGGAGGCAGATGCACATGACTATATATAGCAGGCAAAAAAGAACAGCTCAATTTTGCTAGAATGTCCAATATTAGGGGGGTAAAGTGGCAGGTAATGAGACTAGAATGGAAGGAATTTTAAAAATTATGCAGGACATTTTCATTTCAGGGCTTCACACTTTAATTGAAAATAATGGGGAGTCCCTAAAGGATTTTCAACCCATTGTCAGATTTATAAAGACAGAGCACTCTCTGGGAGTAGTATCAAGAGAATGGCCAGGAAAGATTAAACTGGAGGCTGGGAAATCAGATAAGAGTCATTCCAAGAGGTGAAAAAAGCTCGAATAAAGCAGTATTTGTGGCATTAGAATGAAGATGATGGAGAAGAAAAACATATCAAGGTCAAACTGCTGATTGGGTCTGGGTTGGAGGGAAAAGATCTAGGCAAGGATGACTCCTGGTTTTCACCCGTGTGACTGGGTGAATTGTGATGCCATCAAACAAGACAGAAGAACGGAAACAAGAGTAAGCTTTAGTGATTTGTCTGTGTGTGTGTGTGTGTGTGTATGTGTGTTCAGTAGTGTGTATAAACATGAAGGGCTGGGACAAAAACCTCAAGGAATACCAGCACTGAAGGACTAGGCAGAAGAAGACCAACAAGCATGGTCAGAAGGGCAAGAGACCAGGAGAGACCATCATGAACATCTGGGAAGGATGGCTTTTGAGAATAATAATTTAAGACAGTGGGGGACCAGACCAGTCATAGAGGGACAATCCTCATATGACAAGAGAAACTGGCGGATAGTTGACATCAAGAAAGAACACAAGACACGCTCTTTTTCTTAGGTTAGTTAACATTTCAGCAAAAACTTTATTTTATTCTCAACAATTATGGGTCTAATCCTTGGGAAGCTTTGAGACTCTGCACTGACAGAATCCTTCCAGTAGAGAAGTCCAGTCGTAGTCATCATGTCAGGTTCACTGTTTCTTAGGAAGTATGGGTAAGGCGTGAGTGAAAGGTGAGGGGAGGCTGACTAGGGCCTTTACACCCCAGAAGTAACAGCAAGCATGGGGTGGGCAGTTGCTCCCAGGTTCTAGCTGTACCTGAATTTCCCGACTTAGACTTAGGCTATCTCCTGCAGGCTATGGCTAAAGGTAGCAAGGACCCTGGATATCCAGTCCTTGGGGCAGGAGGCCAGCACAGACCTAAAAGAAATGGCCTAGGAGTCCAGAATGAAGAGAGAAGCAGTCTATGTTGAGAATTTTTTTTCCTAATCCTGGAACATCCAGATGGAGGTTCAACTTTGGAACCTATACCCAGTTGTATGGTAATCATGATTTTTCACATTTAAAACCTTCCGTAATACCTTTCAATAAAGCAAACAAATGTAAAAATAAAGAAGCATTTGACTTAATTTGTATAGTAATGTAGTCACTAAGCTACATGCCCCCACTGTGCCCAGGAAGTTTTTAAAAATACAGTTAAAGCTAGGGGTAGATCTTTGTTGTTCTGCCTCCTACAGCCAAATATTGAAACCTACTGGTGTGCAGGCAGCACACTGAGGTACAAGAAAGTCACGTTTACACCAGGGGAGGGGACTAGCAACCTCAATGAAGTTGGACTGACTTCTCAAATCATTGACCTTGGGGACCCACTGCATTTTGGGGGAAAAATCATGTTTTGGGCATGAACAGCCTATGTTTCACTATTTATAAAGCTAGATCTGTGAATGTTGCCAGAGTTGAATGAATGTTTTATGCTATTTGGTACATTTGAAATAACCCAATAAGCTGAAAATTTTTGCTATGAAAGGAATGCTTGTCCTAGAGAGTAAAATCTTGGTTACAATTAGAAAGGAAACTCCAACAGTTCCTGCGTTCCCTTGCAGGGGAACAATACCATTACTTCACGCACTCTACAACTAGTGTCTGTCAGAGGGTTAGTTACGGGGCCTTCACATCTGGGCTTCAAGGAAGCACAGAGTAGCCATTTTCAGGAATGATTTGGCTTTTAAACAGAAACCTAATTTTACAGGCAGTAGGAACCTGCCTTTTCATATTATGACTTCCACTCTTTTCCCAAATCTTCTATCTTTCTCTCCAATGAGAACTTTCTGAGTGTTGGTTCACTGGTAATTTTATCCTGTTTTGATGTTTAAGAGAATAATCTTCTGCTCCTTGTTATGATGTCTTGGTGGGATTGAGTTTTCTCTTTCTAGTTGGGGGGAATGATGTACTATGGAAAGAACCCCAAATCCTAGATCCCAGTCTACAGGGCTGCTCGGATTCTGAGAGAATTTTGCACCCTCCCTTGCACCACCACCACATCTGGCCCAGCTCCAGCCAGCTGCAAATGGTCTGGATCGAGCTGCTTCGACATGCTGATGTTATCGGCCTCATGGTGCCTGGAGCAAGCAGATAGGAACAGGCAATGGCGCCGTCTCACCGGACGTAGTAATGTAATTTAGTTTCTGAAATCCAAGTATAAAATCTTGAAAGCTGACTTTTTAAAAAATCTATCTCAGGAGGCAGGGGGTTGTGTGGAATTCCCAGTGGAATCATCTAAACAGAGAAATGGCTTCTGTTGTGTATTAATAAACAGTTCAAAGCAATGGAAAAGCACACAGAGGGGATAATGTAGAGAAAGTGCCAGTCTTTCTTGCTTCCTGTCTCCTCCCTTCTCTTAGCTGTGCTGCTAGGTGTGGACCACTCCATTTGTGTGATTCCCAAACTGCGACTGGAAGTGCCTGTCCCTAAACATTCCTGTGAGAGTTCTTGATTGTAAAACAGGCACCAGCCTACCCTCAGGCAAGCCAGGGCAGTTGAGGTGGGTCTTAACTAGCACCTTTTTTTAAGGAATTATTCAGATCAGACTAAGAGTGGGGCAAAAGAGTAGTTGCATGCCTCTCCATCTCTCTCTCCAACCTCATCTTGTGCTACTCTTCCCTGGGGTTACTGCAGTTTGCTTCACTGGTCTTCTTTGTTTCCAATGGGGTGTCAAGATCTTTCCTACCTCATGTCCCACTTCTGGTTAGAGGCCTTGGATGACACATCATCTGTTAAAAGAAGCTTCCCAGGAATGCCAGACTAGGTTAGATTCCTCTATATTCTCATAGTCCCTCATTACCTTCCAACCCGCACATTTCTTTCATATACTTATCACATTTTTAAAGTGATGACTTAGATAATTTTTAAAATATACATGCAAGAAGGTAGGTGCCATGGCTATCTTCACTGTGTTATCCTAATTATCTAGCACAGAAAATGAAGGGTAAGCATTACCTCCTACCTGGTTTGTAGGCACAGAAAGGGTCTACCTGTAAGAGAGAGTTGGTGGGGGGCGGTGCCATGGCTCACTTGGTTAATACTCTGCCTGCAGTGCCAGCATCCCATATGGGCGCCAGGTTTTAGTCCCGGTTGCTCCTCTTCCAGTCCAGCTCTCTGCTGTGGCCTGGGAGGGCAGTGGAGGATGGTCCAAGTGCTTGGGCCCTGCACCTGCATGGGAGACCCGGAGGAAGCACCTGGCTCCTGGCTTCGGATCGCCATAGCTCTGGCCGTAGCAGCCATTTGGGGAGTGAACCAATGGAAGGAAGACCTTTCTCTCTGTCTCTCTCTCTCACACTGTCTAACTCTGTCAAGTAAATTAAAGAGAGAGAGAGAGAGAGAGAGAGAGAGTTGGGAAAAGGCTGCTGGCCTTTGAGGCTGTGTCAAATGATGTCCCAGCAGATATATCTTGTGCCTATCTAGGACCACTTCTATTTTTTTATTTTTTTATTTTTTTTGTTTGACAGGCAGAGTGGACAGTGAGAGAGAGAGAGAGACAGAGAGAAAGGTCTTCCTTTGCCGTTGGTTCACCCTCCAATGGCCGCTGCGGCCGGCGCACCGCGCTGATCTGATGGCAGGAGCCAGGAGCCAGGTGCTTTTCCTGGTCTCCCATGGGGTGCAGGGCCCAAGCACCTGGGCCATCCTCCACTGCACTCCCTGGCCACAGCAGAGAGCTGGCCTGGAAGAAGGGCAACCGGGACAGAATCCGGCGCCCTGACCGGGACTAGAACCCGGTGTGCCGGTGCCGCTAGGCGGAGGATTAGCCTAGTGAGCCGCGGCGCCGGCCAGGACCACTTCTATGTAAGCCTCTGGCTGGGGGCTGAAAGACTACCTTACAGGGAGTTATTTTGGAGAAGAACCAAAGTAGGAGTCTTGCGAAACTCTCATTCACTAGCTCATCTGAGGCCTTGGCCTACTTAAACCCAGCTTAAAGTCCATGGTCAAAGCAGCAGCTCAGCTCTAGGCCAACTTCTCATGGGGACTGACCGCAAGCTGCATTGACATGGCCTTCTTTGGCCATGTCTGGGGTCAGGGTCAACTACTTGCTTGCAGAGATTTATAATCCCACAACCAAAGGATTAAGGCTCAATTCTTATTGTGGAGTTTTAGAGGCATTGACAACCAGCTTGGAATTCAAACTATCAGGGAATTATTTGGAGGGAGTAAGGGATGGGGCTTTCTGATCCTTTGTCTGGGGCTTGCAACTGTGGTGAACAGGCAATAAACTTACCCAAGGAATGGGAACTCTTAGGAACTGAACAAGGACACAGTAAAGGAAAATACAAACCTCCTGGAATAGTAAACACAACCTCTGGCTGGAGACAGGGCCTGTGGATGGATTCCAGTTTGCCTGTGAATTGCCTGACTTTCAGAGTCTAGACAGGTTATTTCACTCTCTGAGATCTCGAATCTGTTTTCATTCAGGCCCTGAGATCCCAGAAAGAGCCTCTAGGGCAGAGAGTAAATGAGTTGTCCCAGGTCAATGCCAGATGGCAGCCCTGGGGTTAGAATTCACAGGCCCTTCTTTCCTGCCAGCTGCTTCCTCCCCTGAGTCCTGTATTGTTTCTTCTTCTAAATGCTCAGGACTGTATTCAATTTAGTTAGGTTTGTGGTCACATAATCATGGCTCCTAAATAAAACAGTGACTACAGAGCATCCGCTGTGAAGAAGGCAAACACAGGGGTGCTTTTGCCCCCGAGAACACACTGAGAGCACGCTCTGGGTGAGGTTAGGCCTGTTCTAGCTGAACAAAAATCAACACAAAAAAACCTCTTGGGATCTAGCGAAATTCTCATCCATTTTTGTTTCTTCTTTAGGCATCCTTATGTGTTGAAAGAGCCTGTGCTTAATCCTACAGTTAGGGCCTCTTCTGGAAGCTTGAATGTGCAGCTTCCAGGAGAAATAGTAGGGCCAGGTTGAGTCTAGATTCAGATTCTCTGAACATTTTTTTTTTTTTAAGATTTACTTAATTACTAAAAGGCAGAGTGATGGGAAGGGGAGCGGGCGGAGAGAGAGAAAGAAATATCTTGCATCTGCTAGTTCACTCTCTAAATGGATACAACAGCCAAGGCTGGGCCAGGCCAAAGCCAGGATCCAGGAACTCCCAAGTACTTGGGCCATCCTCTATTGCCTCCCAGGTACATTAACAGGCAGCCAGATTGGAAGTGGAGTAGCAGGGACTTGAAGCAGCAGTGATATGACTGATGGTTCTAGGAGAGCAAGCCTGCAGCTCTTCTCCAGGGGTTTCACTATTTATCACCAGTTTCTTTGACCAGGAAGTTCTTTGAGGTGTAATTCATGACATAACCTTTGAGTCAGACAGTTCCTTCAATAAAGGATCCAGGAATCTAGGAGAAGTGAAGAAAACAAGGTCTTTCAAGATTCAGAGAAGGGTGGTTGGGAGGAATGGGATCCTGAGTGTTTTCATTCAGTTTCTTCCAGGAAGACCTACTTACCTTCCTTCTTCACTAAGTGAGAATACGTGCTGGCTCTGATTCATTTAGCCATGGAAAAGACCTGGAGGTGAAGGAGGCATTTTAAACCAGAAAATCTAAACTCTAGTGGATTATGATTCTTCTGCCCTTCCAGAATCCTCACAGACTCCCTCCCTCTACATACCTTGGTGAATTGGGGAGGAAATCCCTATACAGTGCTTATTGAACTCTCCTCTGCCTCTGTCTCTGGGTGCATGTGCATGGCTATGGTAGGGGTGGCAGCCTATGAGCCCAGACTCACTAGCTTTATTTACGCTTCTACTTCTATACACCTCCCTCCAGGTCAATGCTTTCCTCCTAAACAAAGATGTATTGAAATCAAGACCATTCTCTCTGCCAGGCTGAAGGCCACGAAAGGCTCCTGCTTTAGGTTTTGAAGACAAAGGTCCTTTAATATTTCCTTGTTTTACTGGAATTTTACTCTCCCATCCCCAAGCATTCTGTAGCCCTGAGGTGTTAGAGTATTGGGCCTTGGTCAAGGATATCTTAAGAGATGAATGATTGTTTTGCAAGTTTACTTTACCTGCAGAGAGGTCGAGACCTCAACAGAGAAATCAGTGGGGGCTGTATGTGTGTTGGGGAAGATGTGGGGTAGGAGGGGATAAGAAAGGAATTGCTGTTCCCACAGGAAAATAATAGTATCAAAGAAAAGAGGTCCAATCCTTTACACAGCCAGAGACATGTGCAGAAAGGCTGTTCAAAATGAAATGAGGGCCCGCACCGTGGCACAACGGGTTAAAGCCCCAGCCTGCAGTGCCGGTTTGAGTCCTGGCTGCTCCACCTCCAATACAGCTCCCTGCTAATGTGCCTGGGAAAACAGTGGAGGATGGCCCAGGTCCCTGGGCACCTGACTCATGTGGGAAACCCGTAGGAAGCTCCTGGCTCCAGATTGGCTCAGCTTTGGCTGTTGTGGCCACTTAGGGGGTGAACCAGTGGATAGAAGATCTTACTCTCTCTCTGTTTCTATACCTCTTTGTAACTCTCTTTCAAATACATAAAATAAATCTTAAAAAAAAAAAAAAAAAAGAAATGAGCGCAGGACTATAAGGACATGGCATCCAGGCCTTTTAGACCTGGCAGGGAAGGGCTTCTAGGAGCTATCCAGGGTTCTGAACTCTCTCCCTTGAAGACACTGGAGGCACTGGACAAGAAATCCACCTGCTGGTTAATGCTGACCTTAAATGCCATTTACTCATCTCTGCCCAATGCTGATACCAACTGCCTGCTTGTACCTATGGCCTCATGGCCTGAAGTAGCTCCAACAGGACTCTAATATCTCTGTGGCTGCAGCTTGGGCTTTGCACCAGAAGCCTGGCTCCCTGGCCAGATTTTCAACAAGGGCTGAGGTTGAGAATCTTGGTATGTGTGAGAAAATACCTCCTAGTTCCTCTAGAAACTCAGGACAAAATGGGCCTGGCTCAGGAGCAAAGTGGCCATAGGGGAGGAAGAGAGGTCTCCACGTGCTACATCCTCAGCCAGCTCAACAGCTCTTCTTCAGTGGCCACTGCACATACAAGAGCACACACACTCATATGCAAATATACACATTCTGGATTGATTCTCATCCTGTCACTGTAGACTGTTCTGCTACAGAGAAAATAGTCTCTCTGTCTGCACTTGAGCAGAATGTAACTGCTTTGTTTCCATCACAGATATCACAGAAATTTGTCAAAGAACATCAAGGCAGAGAAAGAGAGAGAGAGGAGAGAGATTGATTTTTCATCAACAGGTTCACTCCTCAAATGCCCACAATGACTAGGGCTGGGCCAGGTTGACGCCAGGAGCCAGGAGCTTCATTTGGATCTCTCATGTGTGTGCAGTGGCCCACACACTTGGGCCATCTTCCATTGCCTTCTCAGGTGTACTAGCTGGGAGCTGGATCAGAAGTGGAGCAGCCAGGACTCCAGTGGTTGCCCATATGGGATGCTGTTGTCACAGGTGGCAGCTTAACCCATTGCACCATGATGCCAGACCATGGAATGTGTTTCTTAAATAAGCATTAAATAGTATTACAGAGTGGCTTTTACGTGGGTGTGTGTATATGTAATAAAGCATATGCTTACCATATGTGTATGCTTTATTGACTGATGATCATATGGCAGGGATTGTGGTAAATACTGTATGTGTATTATCTCATTTAATCCACCCAGTGAGTCTCTCTGAGACAAGTACTATATTTACTATTACTTTCCTCATGTTAAAGATACAAATCCCAGAATTGATGAGAATTGTGTTGTAGTAATTATGCATTTGCTGTGACCCTGAGAATCTAATGTACTAATAAATTGCTTGTAAAAAAAAGATGAACACTGACACCTAGTGAAGTTAGGAACTAGACTGAGATCATTCAAATAACCTAATGACGGAAGTAGGACTAAATTCCAAAACCAGTGTTCTTACAAATTCTTACTTAGGTATCAAACACTCTTACATGCAAGTGTACATCCAACACACACAAGGACCCAAGCTTTGTGCCAGGAGGCTAACACTGGATAGTTCTAGATCAGAGCCTTTTTTCTGCCAATGGCCATTTGGATATTGTGGGCCACACACAATTATCAACTTAAACTGTCTTAACTGGTTTTAACCACTAGGCCAAACTATTTTCCCTTGGCCTTATGGAAACATTATTTTTTTAAAAAAAGATTTATTTATTTATTTGAAAGGGCAGAGTTACAAAGAGGCAGAGGCAGAGGCAGAGGTAGAAAGAGATCTTCCAACTGCTTGTTCACTCCCCAAATAGCTGCAATGGCCAGAGCTGCCTTGATCTGAATCTAGGAGCCAGGAGCTTCCTCTGGGTCTCCCATGTGGGTACAGGGATGCAAGGACTTGGGCCATCCTCCACTGCTTTCCCAGGCCACAGCAGAGAGCTGAATCAGAAGTGGAGCAGCCGGGATTTGAACCGGGGCCCATATGGGATGCTGGCACTGCAGGTGGTGCCCTCATCCAATATGCCATACTGCCAGCCCTGAAACATTCTATACTTACTATTTTGACCACAGTGGTAACCCATCCATCTCCCCACCTTGTTTCCTCTTCCTACTTTTGCATTACTCTTAAAATACTCTTTAGAGAAGTCAACACTGTTCTGATTACAATACTCCCTTGCTAAAGACCCTCCAATGGCTCCTATCACTTAAAGACTCCTTATCCTTGTAGCTGGCATTATGATGCAGTGGGTTAAACTGCCACTTGCAACAATGGCATCCCAAATCAGAGTGTATGTTACAGTCCTGGATGTTCTGCTTTCAATCCAGTTGCCTGATAATGTGTCTGAGAAGGCAATGGGAGATGGCCCAAGTGCTTGTAGCTCCTGCCACCCATGTGAGAGACCAGGATGAAACTCCTGGATACTGACTTTGGCCTGGGCCAGCTCCAGCCATTGTGGCCATTTGGAGAGTGAACCAGTGGATTGAAGATCTCTTTCTCTGTCTCTCCCTCTCTCCCTGTCACTCTGCCTTTCAAATAAACAAATAAATCTTAAACAACAAACAAACAGAAAAAAAAAAAAATGAAACTCCTTGACCTGACGTTCTATAGTTTTAAAAACATGACCTTAATTTGTCAATCTGGCTGCTTCTTTAATTGCTCATCTTTCTATTATTTTTTTAAAGATTTATTTATTTACTTGAGAGGCAGAGTTACAGAGAGGGAGAGACAGAGAGAGAGGTCTTTCATCTACCAGTTCACTTCCCAAGTGGCTGAAATGGGCTGATCCAAAGCCAGGAGCCAGGAGCTTCTTCTGGGTCTCCCACTTGGGTGCAATGGCACTTGGGCCATCTTCTGCTTTCACAGGCCATAGCAGGGAGTTGGATCAGAAGTGGAGCACCCAGGACTTGAACTGGGGCCCATATGGGATGCCAGCACCACAGGCAGATGCTTAACCTACTATGTCACAGCACTGACCCCAGTTGCTCATCTTTCAAAATCCTTTGTCCTTTTTGTCCCAATTGTCAGCCCTCTATGCAGATAACTCCCAATTACTATATCTAGTTTGACTGTACAGTTTTAAGCCATTAAAAAAATTCTTTAGGGGCAGGAGTTCAGCCTAGTGGTTAAGATCCTACTTGGGAGTATTTGGGTTAGATTCCTGGGTCAGGCTTCTGATTCTAGGTTCCTGCTAATGCAGACCCTGGGATACAGCAGGTCTAGCATCACAGGAGGAGGCTCAATCTACTATGCCACAGCACTGGTCTCTTTTGGGAGGTTTTAAGGATGATTCTTTAGGGTCTGGTATTGTGGCCCAGCAGGCTAGGGTGCTGCTTGTGATGCTGGCATCCCATCGGAGTGCCAGTTCAAGTCCTGGATGCTCTGCTTCCAGTCAAGTTTCCTGCTAATGTACTTGGAAAAGCAGATGATGGCCCATGTACCTGGTCTCTGCCACCATGTGGGACACCCAGATGAAGTTTCTGGTTCCTGGCCTTGGCCTGGTCCAGTCCTGATTGTGGTCATTTGGGGAGTGAACCAGGAGATCTCTCTTACTCTCTCCCTCCATGCCCTTGTCACTCTGTCTTTGTAATAAATAAATAAATAAATAAATCTTCTGAAAAAAAAAAAAGAATAATTCTTCAGTACCTCTTCTATCTTCCTATTAAATTGCTACATTATAGTAAACAGATTTAGAGACATGCTTCTTAACATAAGAGTTTCTAATATAAATTAGACAAGGTTAAATCCAGAAAAAAAATTGTAGAACTTTTTATGGCATCTAAACATGTAGTATTTTATTTTTAGTTTTGATTTTTTTTAGCATTCAGAAATATGACTTCTTATTTTATTTTTGATTACACTGAAAGCTTTTAGGCAGATGACTGCCAAAATGACTGTTTTACTACAAAAATTTTTCTTTCTTCTCAAGTCCCATCTCCAGATTTTGTAATTTACATTATTTTTTACCTTGTTGGGCAGAATTCATAATATTTACATTCCATTTTACAACTCAGAAAATGTAGATCTTTATATTTGTGTTGCAACTTATGCTTTCAAAGCCCTTTCCTCATTATCTGACTTAATATGACAATCCTGAGAGACAGAAACAGCATTATGCATCCCAACTTGACAGAGAACACACACTTTGAAACCCTGTAAAGCTGAGCAGTTCCTCTGAAGTTCTCCAGCCAGGTCCAGGACACAGGTTTCCTGGCGCCTTTCCTACTTTCTCACATAAAAACGCCATACTGGAAACTGCAACGTGACAAGTGGTAACACTAGTGGGAAGGAGGCCAGAAGCTAAAGAGAACCATTCAGCTCACATTAGTTATCATGGCTTTACCTTGGGGAATGTGAGAATAAATTTGTCTTCTCTTTATAGTGGTGAAACTACAGGCGATCCCTCGACAAGAGTAAGAGACAGAGTGTTATCTATACAATGTTGATGGCTTTCTGCTTCCAATGAAATGCCCTGCCTCCTCAAAGGTGCAGGGCTCTGCCAAACATGAGAGGGAGGTGAGAAAATGTGAGTTGAGTGGCAGGACCAAGCTGGGGGTGCCCAGCAGGCACGAGATTGGTCAGACAAGTGGCACAGGCATCTGGTAGCTTTTCTATGCTCAGTTCATCTTACCAACTTGTTGGTATGCATACCTGCCTGAAAAATATGGGAATTGTGAGGTAAATGCTCTACTGCCTTGGGAGGCATAATCCAGCAGGAAGGGCATGATTTTCATAGTTTATTTCTCACAATGGGAAAAAAACTCAGAGAAAAGGTAATAGCAGTTTGTAATAACAAATTAAAACAAGTAGAGGTGAATAAAAAATATGAAAGTTATTTTGTAATTCACAGCTGTTTCCATTTTATTTTATACTCACAGGCTTCTAAAATGTGTAATCATACATATAAATTTAAACATATGTAGATGGAATCAGATTATCCATATTTTATGTGTATTTTACAATGGTAACTTTATGCTATGTACATTTGACCACAATAAAATATACATCATGAATATCTTTTCATGTCACTTCATATTACATCTTACTTCCTCCTTTTAAAAGGTTGCCTAGGGCCAGCATCATGGCTCACTTGGCTAATCCTCCGCCTGAAGAGCAGGCATCCCATATGGGCGCCGGGTTCTAGTCCCGGTTGCTCTTCTTCCAGTCCAGCTCTCTGCTGTGGCCCAGAAGGGCAGTGGAGGATGGCTCAAGTGCTTGGGCCCCTGCACCTGTGTGGGAGACCAGGAAGAAGCACCTGGCTCCTGGCTTCAGATCGGCACAGTGCCGGCTGTAGCAGCCATTTGGGGGGTAAACCAACGGAAGGAAGACCTTTCTGTCTCTCACTGTCTGTCAAAAAAAAAAAAAAAAAAAAAAAAAAAAAGGTTGCCTATATGTATGCTCTTGGATGGATGGATCATGTTTTATTTAATCAAGCCCCATGAATGGAGTTTTAGGTTGTATACTGTTTTTCCTTTTCTATTATAATGTTGCAGCTATTGTGACTATTATAGTATCTATTGTAATGTTATAATATTATAAAATTATATTTATAAATATAATATCTAGTAAAATAAAGTCTTCATACATTTTTCTTTTTTTTTTAAGATTTATTTTGTTTATTTGAAAGACAAAGTTACAGAGAGAGAGGTAGAGTCAGAGAGAGAGAGGTCTTCCATCTGCTGGTTTGCTCCCCAAATGACTGCAATGGCCAGAACTGAGCTGATCTGAAGCCAGGAGCCAAGAGCTTCCTCTAGGTCTCCCATGTGGGTGCTGGGGTCCAAGGACTTGGGGCATCTTCTACTGCTTTCCCAGGCCATAGCAGAGAGTTGGACCAGAAGTGGAATAGCCAGGACTTTGAACTGGCGCCCATACGGGATGCCGACGCTGCAGGCTGGGGCTGTAACCTACTGTGCCACAGTGGTGGCCCACATTTTTCTATTTCTGTAACAAACTCCTTGAAGTAGAATTGCTGGGGGGGAGGGGGATGGTCAATGGGTATGCATACATTATGTTAAAAGACATGTTGCTAGTTTCTCTCCACAGAGGAAGTGACAATGTATAGTCTCACCACCTAGGTGTGGGCTTACTCCTATTCCTTCTAAATCCAGCTAGTTGTTTGACTTTTGGCAAGTTACCTTTCTCTCTCTCTCTCTCTCTCTCTTTTTTTTTTTTAAGATTGGCATCCCTTGAAGCCCATGTTAAGGCGTACTGGGTTAAGCTACCACCTGTGACACCAGCATCCCATATGAGCATCAATTTGAGTCTCAGTTAACCACTTCTGATCCAGCTCCCTACTAATGTACCTGAGAAAGCAATGGAAGATGGCTTAAGTACTTGGTTCTGCCACCCATGAGGAAGTCCCGGATGGAGTTCTAGGCTCCTGGCTTTGGCCAGGCTGAGCCCCAATGGTTGTGTCCATTGGGGAGTGAGCCAGTAGATGAATGATTCCTCTCTCTCTCTCAAAAAATAAATAAATAAATGATGATGATAATAATAATATAGGCATCCTTGGAGCTGGCCTTGGGTGCACGTTGTGTATCTGACCTCTGTAATACTATTTAAATTTTTAAAATTTATTTTTATTTGAAAGGCAGAGAGACAGAGACAGACAGAAAGACAGAGACTTTCCATCTGTTGGTTTACTCCCCTAAACACCAGCAACAGCCAGGACCCTGCCAGGCCGAAGCCAGGAGCCTGGAACTTAATCATTGTCTTCCATATGGGTGGCAGGGAACCAAGTACTTAAGCCATCATCTGCTGCCTCCTAGGGTGTGCATTAGGCAGAAACTAGATTGGAAGTAGAATAGCTGGGCCTCAAACGAGGCATTCTGATGCGGGATGCAGGTGTTTTAAGCGGGGACTTAGCCACTGCAACAAATGCCTGTCTCTCTTCTTAAAAAAATTAATTAGTTGGCTGGTGCCACGGCTCACTAGGCTAATCCTCCACCTGCAGCACCAGCACTCTGGGTTCTAGTCCCAGTTGGGGCGCCAGTTCTGTCCCGGTTGCTCCTCTTCCAGTCCAGCTCTCTGCTGTGGTCTGGGAAGGCAGTGGAGGATGGCCCAGGAGATTGGGCCCTGCACCCACATGGGAGACCAGGAGGAAGCACCTGGCTCCTGGCTTCGGATTGGCGCAGCACACTGGCCGTAGCGGCCATTTGGGGGGTGAACCAACGGAAGGAAGACCTTGCTCTCTGTCTCTCTCTATCTAGCTAGCTCTGCCTGTCAAAAATAATTTTTTTTAATTAGTTGGTTACTATGCCAAACATTCTCAACATGTCCTTTTCCTTTGATGGTCTAATAACTATTTGCAAGGACAATATTAGAATAAAATTTATGCAAAATGCTTTACAGCATACCTGGCACATACAACAAATGGTAGCTGTTTCTTGTTTTTATGTTGATCTCTTTTCATTTACTTTATTTACATCTACTCTAAAACATTCATCAATCCTAATTTTCCTGCTTCCTCCTACCCCCCAAAGAACCCTTGGGATGTTGACAAACTTGAGCTTTGCTAATCAATAGCAAGAGGTGTTTGCCATCTTACTGGTCTGAACTTCCCAGAAAAGCCTTGGAGCTAATTTCCAGAGCTCTATCTTTAGTGACTAAATCATTAAGAGACAAAAACTACTCTCTCCCTCTCAATTATCATTACTAGGCTCTTAATCAGGCCATGCTTACTTGCCAAGACACTGTCAGTCGGGCCACTTTAACAGCTGGCCTTTTTCCCCTTTAAAACAGGACACTACATGATGACCTGGAGGCTACAAAGGGCCGCTGAAACAAATGCACCCTGAGACACTGGAGAGACCAGGTTGAGTTTCATTCCTTGTGTCCTTCTACATCTTGGCCCAGAGGCAGAAGCTGAAACTGGATCATGGCTTCTTGGGGCTTTAAGTTCTGATTTACAGTTGAAATTAGGTAGGGCCCTGTGACAACTCTGAAAATCCAAAAGGGGGCAGTATAGTGTTATGGTTAAAAGCTTGGGCTTTGACTAGATGCCAAGGTTTGAACTGACTTTGCCACTTATTAGCCCTGTGACCTTGGTCTCACTCTCCTACTCTGTAGATCAAGGGCATACCATCTTTACAGAGTTGAGAGGATTAAATGAAATGTTATATGGCAGACATGTAACAAGTGCTCATAAACAGCAGAATTTTACATCTGTCTGCAGGGTGTACTGTTGACTATGCTAGTCAGATATGACATGGGGTTACCAAGTAAAAGAGATAAGACCAAATTAATTCAATTCATTCATGCATGCATTCAATATATATGTAGTGAATTACTATTATGTAAAAGGCACCTTATGAGGCACAGGATATCTAAGGAGAAATAAAGACAAATATGGTCTTTGATTTCAGAAACAGCCTTCAGAGGGATCCAGGCAAATAGAATAACTACACATAGACAATTATAAATAGAAAAGGTACAACAAGAAGAGGGCTGCAACAAGTCTAGGGATTGGGGAAGCCCTCTGTGATGAAATTAGAGCTGAGCTAAGAAATGAGGGCTGAGTGAGAGTCAACCAAAAAGGTTGGAAGTGCAGAAAAAGTACTCTGTGCAACAAGAACTTTATGTGCAAAAGCCCTGAAAAAGGGAGTCTGGAACATTAGACAAGGAAAAGCCAGTGAGGCCATGTAGTGATGGGGAGGAGAGTTAATGGGGTGTAAGATAAGCTGAAGGCAGGAGCCAGACCACATAGGCTTTACAGGTCATTCTAAGGAGTTCAGTCTTTCTTGTAAGTGGAAGCTGTTGAGGTGTAAGGGCCTATACCAGGTATCCCTGCAACGTGGCAACACTTTTCTCTAATTATCTCCTTCATGCAAATGAAAGGATGAGGGCCTCATACAATTCCTGCTGTGGTCATCTAGTAGAGGGATGCAAAGAAATAATCTGCAACAGGTTCCTTCCCAAAACAGAATGAGGCCCTTGGTATTCTCATTGCCTAGACATAAAGGAAGAATGTGGGTGGGGCATCCAAGACTGTGAGGCTCTCATCAGAAATCCTATACTGGGTGATCAGTTGTTACTACAGAACCCCTAATGTTTTCTGGCTGCTGCATAGCCAGTCCTTAGCTGGTCTTTACCTCTTAGACTTCCTGCTCCATCAGATGCTCCATTGCTTTGGACATAATGACAATGAGACTAACAACTCTTAGGTTGGGTGGTACAGGTGCCCAGCTCCTGTGAGCAAAGAAGAGTCTAAGGTGGGTGCAGGTTTGCCAGAGGCAGCTCTCAACTTCTGTGTACTTCCTGGTTAGCTCGCTCACAGTGATCATGGCACATGCACTATATTTGTGTGGGGCACATGTATGCCATCTCTACAGGCTCTCCTCTGTGAGGAGAAAGACTAGGTGTGGAAATACTTGGTCAGTACAGAAATGCCACAGTACCAGAGGTGGTAACTATGTTCCAGCCCTCATAGGGATTTTTTTCTTTTTTAAAAAATTTATTTATTGTATTTGTTTGGAAGGCAGAGTGGCAGGGCAGGGGAGATCTTCCATCTACAGGCTCACTCCCTAAATGGCCACAATAGCCAGGTCTGGGCCAGGCCAAAGTCAGGATCCAGGAACTGCATCCTGGTATCCTACATGGGTGGCAGGGGCCCATGCACTCAGCTATCTTCTGCTGCCTTCCCAGATGCACTACCAGGAAGCTGGACTGGAAGCAGAGTAGCTGGGACTCAAACCCACACTCCAATATGAGATCTTCGTGTCACAAGATGTGACTTAACCTCCCTCATAGTTTTTTTTTTTTTTTTTTTTAATTTGGCTAAAAATAGAAAAGGACCCAAGAATGCTAGAGCTATGCATTCTATCCTTCCCCCAAGCCCTCTAGCCTGTAGCCCAGCTAAACAGGAAACCAGACTTGGATCGCTGCCAGGGTCCTGGCTGGGGCAGGAAGCTCAGGAAACAAGCGAGAATGACCCTCCTCAGCATGGAAGAAGGCTGGCAGAAATCCCTGGGAAGGCAAAATAAACACAGCCCCTGCTGAACTCTCTCCCAGAGGAGGAAAAGACTAGAGCTACTTCCATGCCTCAGGATGGGTCAAGACCTAGGACCTTCGTGGGGAGAGATAATGTTGTCTCACTGAGAAGAGAATCTGAGTAAGGACCTCGCCCTCAGAGATACACAGGTCCTCGGTGAAGCATGGAAGGATACCCGTGGTTTGAAGACACCCTAGGGCCATCTTGGATTGATGAGGAAATGATGGTACAGGATAAGGGCAGTGGTGGGAAAAGTAGACCTAAAGAAGAGAGGGCCAGGAATCAGGTTATATCTGTGGGGAATGAAGGCAGAGAGTTAATAGGGCTTCTTTGCTGTACAAATGCGAAGGAAATTCATGATGAAATAATCAACTGAGGCAATGAACATTAAGGGCTGAAGAGGAGGAATTTTTGTAATAAAGAGATGAAGCTAATTATACCACGGACCAATCAATCTGATCATCATAAAAGTAGAACAAACACATCATGTGCCTCCTGATTAAACATATATCATACCTCAGAAGTACACACACATCTCCGAAGTATTCTTCACAAAAAGTTGAATTGATTCTAATCAAACTTTGGGTTAAACTACTAATTTGCATAAATACAAAAGATACAGAAGAATAGGATAAAAAAAAAAACCCACACAGGATGCAATCAACAAAATCCAAAGGCTGGTGTTGTGGTTTGTGAGCTAGGTAGCCCCCTGTGACACTGGCATCCCATATCAGAGTGCCAGTTTGAGTCCAGCTGCTTCGCTTCTAATCCAGCTGTCTGCTAATGTGTCCAGAAAGGCAGTGGATGATGGCCCATATCCTTGGGCCCTTGTAACCCATGGTAGAGACCTAGATGGAGTTCCAGGCTCCTGGCTTGGGCTTGGCCCAGCCCTGGTTGTTGTGGCCATTTAAGGAGTGAACCAGCAAATGGAAGATCTCTTTCTCTCTCTCTTTTACTGTACACTCTGCCTTTCAAAAAAAATTAAAAAACAAAACAACAAAAACAGAATGTGGGATGCTCTACACACACACACACACACTCACACACATACACATACAAATACATTGTAAGAAAAGAAGAAGTGGTAGGAGGGACTACCTATGAAAAGACACATGCCAACCAAATGCACTATGTAGGTCAGACTGAAACAAACCAACTACAATTTTTAGAATGTTATGGAATTATTGTTTTTAGCTATGATAATGGTATTGAGGTTATCTTAAAAATAATCTATTTTCGGGAACCACATCATAATATTTTAGATGAAATACATGAGCCTTATGTTAGGATTGTTTGAAGTTGGGTGATGAGTACCAGGGGATTCATTTTGAAGTTTTCTTTTTTTTTTTTTTTTTTATTTTTTTATTTTTTGACAGGCAGAGTGGACAGTGAGAGAGAGAGAGAGAGACAGAGAGAAAGGTCTTCCTTTGCCGTTGGTTCACCCTCCAATGGCCGCCGCGGCCGGCGCGCTGCGGCCGGCGCACTGCGCTGATCCGATGGCAGGAGCCAGGAGCTAGGTGCTTTTTCCTGGTCTCCCATGGGGTGCAGGGCCCAAGCACCTGGGCCATCCTCCACTGCACTCCCTGGCCACAGCAGAGGGCTGGCCTGGAAGAGGGGCAACCGGGACAGAATCCGGCGCCCCGACCGGGACTAGAACCCGGTGTGCCGGCGCCGCTAGGCGGAGGATTAGCCTAGTGAGCCGCGGCGCCGGCCCCATTTTGAAGTTTTCTGTACTTTGTATATGTTCGAAATTTTCCATGACAAGATATTTTAAAAATATGAAGTCAGCGGGGCCGGTGCCATGGCTCACTTGGTTGATCTTCCACCTGGGGCGCCGGCATCCCATACGGGCACCAGGTTCCGGTCCCGGTTGCTCCTCTTCCAGTCCAGCTCTCTGCTGTGGCCCAGAAGGGCAGTGGAGGATGGCCCAGGTGCTTGGGCCCTGCACCCGCATGGGAGACCAGGAGGAAGGACCTGGCTCCTAGCTTTGGATCGGCACAGCACCAGCCGTGGCGGCCATTTAGGAAGTAAATCAATGGAAGGAAGACCTTTCTCTCTGTCTCTCTTTCTCACTGTCTAACCCTACCTGTCAAATTAAAAAAAAATATGAAGTCAGCAAAATAGAACTGCCTCTTTTCCCAGCCAACTGATATGGGTGGGGGGAGTAATAACAATATAGACCTTTCTAAATGTTTCTTGAGCCCTGAGAGTTGACCTTTGGGAACTGAAACAGCAGCAGGACATCCTCCAGCGTCATCAACAGGGGACTCTTCAGGAAGGTCCCACTCTACCAATGGGACTCTGACAGCCATGGCTCGAAGGGGCAGGGTGTCAGCAGCCCTCTTCAGCTCCTCTAGCCCAGGCCTACTCAATGGGAAGTCCTTCTGGGGATCAATGGGAGCATAGGGCTTTTCTGTTTCTAGCTAAGCTTCACCCCAACCCTGTCAAGGAGGCCAAGAACTCTTTTAATTTGGTGGAGAGAGTAAACCATTTCCTCACGTTCTTACACAAAAGTTCCCTTGGGAACCACTGATAGAAAAAGGAAATCACCAACCCCTTTGTCATTATCAACCTTTAGACCAGAAATGATATAGTAATTTAAGATCATTTTCACACACATGATCTTATTTATCTTACATATAGCCAGAAAGAGGTTAGGAGGCTAGCCAAAGGTCATGGCAAACACAGTAGTTAGAGGTACTCAGAGCTGATTTCCTACCAGCACTATGCAGATAGCTCCTGCCATAAGGCCTGTGCCTTTCACCAGCTCATCCTGATCTTTCCACCACAAAGACACTCAAACTAATTCTTCTTGTGGGAGTTTCCTGAGACCATCTCTCTGCTGTATCTCAACCCCTGAAAATGGAGGATGTGAAACATGAGGTTCTATCCAGAAGTTGACAGGGAGGCTGACAGATGGTCAAATCTTGGCTCCTGACTGGTTTCCTTTGGTGTCAGTGTTTGCTACTCTCCAACTTGAGCTCCCTTCCTGACTTCATATAATTCTCCCTCCACTTCCCCAAATCACTAGCCACCACCACTTGCCCACATCATTATCCTCACTTGGCCTTTTTCTTAGTCTGTGATCTCCTCTAAACCAGGGCTGGAAGCAGCAGAGCAACTGAGGGCAGAGTGGACTTTCTGAAAGCTACCAGTCCTCAGGGAACAGCTTCAGGATTCACAGGAGTCCCGGTGGAGGGCTGTCTCATCGGCTGCTGCAATCTGCATTTCATTGTGGCTACTGGCTTTCCCGCCAGAGGCAGGCCTGCTCTCAGACAGAATGGCCTACAGCATCTGGTTTTTATGGTAAGTAGAATGTGAATTCCACACACCTGATACAACAAGAATAGGACATCCAGACTGGCACTCTTTCCTTCCTCCCACATAGTTTTTCTGTCTCCAGGACGATGCGTGCAAGTCATATAATGTTAGGAGACTCAGGTAGGAGCTTTTCATCAGCAGAGCTAAGTTTTTTGCTCATTAAATATTAAACATCACAACTCTATTAATAACTTCTCCAGCTCTACAACAAAGCTGGTGGCACAGTTATCAAAGTAGAGGGACTGTATCGGCCCTCAGTACTGAAAACCTTCTTAATGCTTCTAATGAAGTAGATGGCGAAAGGTCAAACTATGAGGGAGTCAGACTACCAACTCAGCTGGGAGTCCCTGCAAACCTGGGGAGCAAGAAGCAAGCCATTCTTTATCAGATCATTCAAGGACCTTCTCACTCTGTGGTCTGAGCGCAAGCATAAATTGCAGGTAGGGTTCCTACCTGGCATCTTTAATTGAATATGAAAGAATTTATTACTCTCTCTCATGCTATCTCATTCTTGTCTTTTCTATCATTTATTACAATGTTTAATTGAAATTTCATTTGTGTGTTTTATTTGGTTAATACCTATCTCTCCCACTGGACTGCCAGCTTATAAAGGCAAGGAGCATGTTTTTCTTATTCATCCTTGTATTCTCTGTGTCTAATATAGTGTCTTGCAAATAGCAAATGCTCGAAAGATATCTATGAATAATGATGTCCAATACTTGTATTCCACCTGCATCTCCCACAACTCCTCAATACGTTCCTGCTACTCTACCACTAGCTCCATCTACTCATCCTGCTCTGGGTCTTTACTTTTCTCCTCTCTTTAGAATCACCTGCTCTCTATTCTTACTCATCCTTAAAGGAGCCAGCCATATTCTGTAATAGTTCTGTTTTAAAAGGGCAAGTCTTTTCTTTGCCAGAATGAAAGCTCTGGAGGCAGAAGCTATCTGCCAAGGAGATCAAAGGGGAGCTGGGTGACAAGACTCACAACACAACACATTAAAATGGATACTCTATTTCACAACAGTATATGTATCAGGTTATAAGCTAGAAGCTATAGAGTTTTTGGAATTGGTTGAGAATTCAGGGAAGCCTTCTTGAAGAAGGGGAGTTTATATTGATCTCTGAAAAACAGTTAAGAATAGAATAATCAGAGAAGGAGATGGGAGCGAATTTTTTTTTTAAAGATTTATTTTATTTATTTGAAAGAGTTACAGAGAGAGGTAGAGACAGAGAGAGAGAGGTCTTTCATTCGCCTGTTCACTCCCTAGATGGCTGCAATGGCCAGAGCTGCGTCGATCTGAAGCCAGGAACCAGGAGCCTCTTCTGGGTCTCCCACGTGGGTGCAGGGACCCAAGGACTTGGGCCATCTTCCACTGCTTTCCCAGGCCATAACAGAGAGCTGGATTGGAAGAGGAGCAGCTGGACTAGAACCGGCGCCCATATGGGATGCCAGCACTTCAGGCCAGGGTGTTCACTTGCTGCACCACAGCATCGGCTCCATGGAGAGAATTCTTAAGAGAGGAAGCTTCAAACTACTAAAAGATGAGAGGAGGTGAAGGATTGGCTAACCTACTAGAAAGAAAGTTGGCATGAATAGTATCAAGTATGATCAGCTTTTAGGGGCAAAAGCCTACTATAGATGCCTCAAAATCCACTGGAGAGGTTTAAGCTCAATGTAGAGCTTATTTAGGTCTCAGGATGTGAAGGAAATATCATGGACCTAGGAGTAAGGGATCCTTGGGTTCCCGTCTAGGCCATGACAACCTCCAGCTGAGTAATGAAAAAGTCTACCTTTCTGGGATTCTGCTTGTTTATCTATAAAATGGGAAGAAGTGACTTTTCCTAATCCACTTTGCAAGGTGGTTCAGATGCTTTGGAAACAGCTTTCCATATAATATACATTAAAAAGAAATTTAAGTAAGGATAAGACAACTGCACCAGTAAATTTTACACAAAGGCAACATATTTGGGCCACAGGACAGGAAAATAGAGAGTTCATGTCTCACTGAAGGAAAGAAAAGTATGCATGAAGAAGATGGCATTTTTGTGATAGCCCTGGAAATAAATACTGGGAAGATTCAAGTACATATTAACAGAAAACTAGGAAAGCGCTGTTCATACTAATTTCCACAGAGGAATTTTTTGAACATGTTTATCTTACACTACTTTGGAAAAAGTATGGCATTTTGCCAACAGCAATGTGTCTTCCAGGGTCGCTGGCCTCTGGCCCAGTTTGAGCATGCTACCTTGGGGCTGGCATTGTGGTGCAGTGGGATAAAGCCCCAGCTGGCAGTACTGCCATCCAAAATGGGTGCAGGTTCGCGTCTTTGCTGCTCCAACTTCCAATACAGTTCCCTGCTAATGTGCCTAGGAAAGCAGTAGAAGATGGCCCAAGTACTTAAGCTCCTGCCACACACATGGGAGACCCAAAAGAAGCTCCTGACTCCTGGCTTCAGATAAGCCAAGCTCCAGCCTTGAGGCCATTTGGGGAGTGAACCATGGATGGAAGACCTCTCACTCTATCTCTACCTCTCTCTGTAACTCTGCCTTTCAAATAAATAAAAATACATCTTAAAAGGAAAAAAAAAAAAAAAGAATGCTACCATAGGGAACAGGAGGTAGTAGTGTGGTGTACATACTCCCACCCACTGGCCTTGGTTCCTCCCTGTGGAGCCACAGGCAACACAAAGTCTAACCTCATTTCCTTTCCTAACCCAGTCCTTTAGGCGTTAGAACTGTAAAATCCTTTCTCTGAGACTGTTTATTCACTGGCTGAAAGCCTCAGTTCTTCCAACTTTTCTCACATGATAACAATTTGACTCCTTTCTTTATTCCAGTCACTCCCTCTTGAATGATGATATTAACACGGAAAGCAGGACTTCAGATGGTGCTGACCAACACAGAATAGGGCACAGTAGAGTTATTACCTCCTAGGACCTGAACTCCATACTTTTACGAATGCAACCCAACAGCACAGTAGATTTTCTGGTGACTATTGTTATATAGTGTGCTTATATTAAGTTTCTTGTCCACTCAAACATAGCCCTCTTTGAAGGTCTATTCTAGCCTACCCAGTCTCAACCTAACCTAGATTACTGTTTAAATTCCTCTTTGCTGAATTCAGCCAGCTACTCTTCCATTTTAAAGTGTATTTATTTATTATGTATTTGAAAGGTAGAACAACAGAGAGAGACAGAGACAGAGACAGAGATCTTCAATTACTGGCTCCTTTCCCAAATGCCTACAACAGCTGGGGCTGGGTCAGGTCGAAGCCAGAAACCTGGAACTCAATCCAGATCTCCCATATGGGTGGCAGGGACCCACGTACTTGAGCCACCATCTGCAACGTCTCAGGGTGCACATTAGCAGGAAGCAGAATCAGAAGCAGAGTGGAACTTGACCCAGACACTTAGACATGGGATTGCAGGTATCCCAAGTGGCAGGTTAACCAAATGCACCACCTCCCCCACCCAGCTCCTTTTCTGAGACTATGAGTTACATCACCAGTTTCTAGTAAGCATGGAACCACCATCTCACTAGCCCCAGTGGACCTTTATATATATTGGCCATCAGCCCAGATCAACTTGTGATTTCAGTTTCTTGCCTTGATTTCATATTTTTTTTTTTTTTTTTTTTTGACAGGCAGAGTGGACAGTGAGAGAGAGAGACAGAGAAAAAGGTCTTCCTTTTGCCGTTGGTTCACCCTCCAATGGCCGCCGCGGCCGGCGCGCTGCGGCCGGCGCACTGCGCTGATCCGATGGCAGGAGCCAGGAGCCAGGTGCTTTTCCTGGTCTCCCATGGGGTGCAGGGCCCAAGCACCTGGGCCATCCTCCACTGCACTCCCTGGCCACAGCAGAGAGCTGGCCTGGAAGAGGGGCAACCGGGACAGAATCCGGCGCCCCGACCGGGACTAGAACCCGGTGTGCCGGCGCCGCTAGGCGGAGGATTAGCCTAGTGAGCCGCGGCGCCGGCCATTGATTTCATATTGCTAAGGCAAAGGACTACCCTATTTCATATAAATCCTGAACTCAATATAATAATAGGTGCAGCTATTAAATATGATCATGAAATCTCAACTGACAATAACAAGTATATAAGATGACTATTATGGGTGGTACAGCCCCACACTAACCTGTACTGGTGACGTTCCATGGAGAAGTCTGATAAACTTGAAAGTATCCATTAGCACTGCTAGGGATTTGAAAACCAGTCTTCAAGGAAATGGTAAAAGGAAAACAACAGCATCAATTTAGCCTGGGGTTGGGGAGTATTTAGGCTGTATCTCTAGTAACTGCTGGTTTCTCATAGTAACTGCCTTTTCTCATAGCTTACTCCTTCTTGCTGCTTTGGTCAAGGGCTTATAATTCCATTTATTTTATTTTATTTATTTGAGTGGTAGTGCTATAGACGGTGAGAAGGAGAGACAAAGAGAAAGGTCTTCCAGCCGGTGCCGTGGTTCAATAGGCTAATCCTCCACCTTGCGGCGCCAGCACACCGTGTTCTAGTCCCGGTCGGGGCGCCGGATTCTGTCCCGGTTGCCCCTCTTCCAGGCCAGCTCTCTACTATAGCCAGGGAGTGCAGTGGAGGATGGCCCAAGTACTTGGGCCCTGCACCCACATGGAGACCAGGAGAAACACCTGGATCCTGCCTTCGGATCAGTGCGATGCGCAGGCCGCAGCGCACTGGCCGCTGCAGCCATTGGAGGGTGAACCAACAGCAAAAGGAAGACCTTTCTCTCTATCTCTCTCTCTCACTGTCTACTCTGCCTGTCGGGGAAAAAAAAAAAAAAAAAGAGAAAGGTCTTCCATCCTTCCATCCACTGGTTCACTTCCCAGATGGCTGCAATGGCCAGAGCTGAGCCAATTCAAAGCCAGGAGCCAGGAGCCAGGAGATTCCTCCGGGTCTCCCACATGGGTTCAGGGGCCCACGTGCTTGGGCCATCTTCTACTGCTTTCCCAGGCCATAGCAGAGAGCTGGATTGGAAGAGGAGCAACTGGGACTAGAACTGATGCCCTTATGGGATACTGGCACCACAGGCAAAGGATAACCTACTGTGCCACAGCACCAACCCCCTTATAATTTCATTTTAAGCATGGCCAACTTCCCTCAAGATATTCATGAGACCTCTTCCTGAATCTGCCTCTTCTCTCTCATCTACTCAGCAGAATCAAGATTACCCTCTCTCACCTGCCTTTTTCCAAATGACAATTAACTTTATATTAATTAGTTATGCAAAAATGAATACTAAAGACCAGGTTATGAAAGATCAATTTTCTCCCTAATTTCTAAATTTTTTTTTAAAATTATTTATTTACTTTAGATGTAGCGTTACAGAGAGAGGGAGAGACAGAGAAAGATCTTCCATCCTCAACTGCTGGAGCTGGGCTGATCCAAAACCAGGAGCTTCTTCCAGGTCTCCCATGCGAGTGCAGGGGCCCAAGCACTTGGGCCATCTTCTACTGCTTTCCCAGGCCATAGCAGAGAGCTGGCTCAGAAGAGGAGCAGCCAGGACAGAACTGCTGCCCATATGGGATGCCAGTGCCGCAGGCAGAGGCTTAGCCTATTGCACCACAGCAGTGGCTCCTCTCATTCATTTCTTTTATATAAATATAAATATATATGTATTATATATATAATATATTTAAGATTTATTTTATTTATTTAAAAGAGTTACAGAGAGAGGTAGAGACAGAGAGAGAGGTCTTCCACCCACTGGTTCACTCCCCAGATGGCTGCTGCACCCTTCCAAAGCCAGGAGCCAGGAGCTTCCTCCGGGTCTCCCATGCAGGTGTAGGGGCCCAAAGACCTGGGCCATCCTCTACTGCTATCCCAGGCCATGGCAGAGAGCTGGATCAGAAGAGGAGTAGCCGGGACTAGAACTGGCACCCACATAGGATGCCAGTGCCTCAGGCCAGGGCTTTAACCCACTGCACCACAGCACTGGCCCCTTCTCTCATTCATTTCTTAAGAAGCTATATCATGTCTCCAGCCCAGGGGCAGGCTTTTGGCACAGTAGGTAAGTGTCCACTTGGACTGCCTGCATCTCATATTGGAGTATCTGGTTCAAATCCTGGCTACTCTGTTTCTGACTTAGCTTCCTACTAATATACCCTGGGAGGCAGTAGGTACTTGGGTCCCTGCCACCCAGATGGAGTTCCAGGCTCCAGGCTCTAGCTATTGCAGGCATTTGGAGAATGAGTCAACAGATGGAGGATCTGTCTCTCTGCCTTTATAAATAATTTGAAAATAAATAATTTAGGCCGGCGCTGCGGCTCACTAGGCTAATCCTCCGCCTTGCGGTGCTGGCACACCGGGTTCTAGTCCCGGTCGGAGCACCGGATTCTGTCCCGGTTGCCCCTCTTCCAGGCCAGCTCTCTGCTGTGGCCAGGGAATGCAGTGGAGGATGGCCCAAATACTTGGGCCCCTGCACCCTATGGGAGACCAGGATAAGTACCTGGCTCCTGCCATCGGATCAGCGCGGTGCGCCGGCCACGCGGCGGCCATTGGAGGGTGAACCAACGGCAAAAGGAAAACCTTTCTCTCTGTCTCTCTCTCTCACTGTCCACTCTGCCCGTCAAAAAATAAATAAATAAATAAATAATTTAAAAAATTTTTAAATTTCAGTTGCAATTAGATTCTTCCTGACAAAATCTCTGGACCATAATCTTTTATCTTCTCTCTACTCCTAGGCAGAACCCAAAAGGACAGGTGAAAAAGAAAATCAGAACTAAGGTATGGGATAACCATGACAGGATTCAAGGTAGATATTAAATAAGTAAAGTATAGAGTATGTGAATTATACCTCCATAAAACTGCCAAATAAAAAAGAAGTTAAACATCAAGCGAGCATTTGGTAGAGGGACACAAGGGAAGTAAAACTTTTATAAATACCATGAGAAAAATATGGCACTTAATATTTGCTTCTGCACCTGGCCAAAGTTCATTAAGAACTTCCTCCTCATGACAAGTTCATACCCTGAAACAAGTCAGCAACATCTCATTAGAGGTTAGAATAGGTCAAAATCATTGGATTATAAAAGAGGTTCAAAAGAACTAGGAAGAATATACATTTAGATTGGATCAGAACAGAAACTAATTTCTAAGCCAGAGTTTCTCAAAGAGTATTCCATGAAACACTGGTTCTGTAAAATGTCAGTAGATGTATATAGCATGAAAAAAATTTCTATAGTTACATAAGCTTGGGAAATACTGAGTTCAACATAATTGAAAAGGTTTCTTTACAGCAGGACTTTTCAGAGCCTTTAAAATGCTGTTGAATATCATGATGGGATGGAGTATATAGTGTTTCCCAAAGGAATTTGTCTATGGAGCCCCTTTTTCCCCAAGAAGTATCCCAAAGGATCAATATTCCCAACAATATATTGTAAGAAACTCTGACCTAAACCATGCTTGGCTAATGGCTTCACCAACTCCTTTACAAGGATAAAACTGGAAATTAATATGGGAACTATAAATCATTTATAGCTTTACATAATTGTGTTTAGGTTTATTATAAAATATATAATGCTCTCACTCCATAGTTTGGGTGTAGTTAATAAATCTTAGTGAAAGCGCCCCTTTAGGTATTGTTCTAGATATATGGGGAGGACTCTAAGACAGCCAAGAATCTGGTGGCCAAAACAGGCATAATCAGTCAAGGAGTAAAACACTAAGTGAAGGAAAAAAAAAAGTAGCTGGACTTGTTTATGCTTGTGTGTGGCCTCTGTTCATATTTATACTTGCCAGGGCTAGAACAGTCATCAGAGAACACCCTCAGGGCTGTTACTCCCTTTTGATTTATGCACACCCTCATGCAGTTACTTTTATCACAGAAATGTGAAATGGACCCTCAATTATCACAACCATCTGACCCTGAATTTGACACTCTGAATAACAACAAATAAAAGTGCTTGAATTGGTTCTTAAGAATGTCAAGCCTAGGAAGAAACTCCTAGAGGCCAGTGTCCACCCCTCCCCCAAGCCAGACCCTCTAGGCCTCCTTCCTACTCGACTTCCTCCACTTCAGAGTCCCTCCCTGCAGCCCAGGAGTTCACTCAGCTGCCCTACAATGACGCCTTGGGATCATGTGCCAATTTCCAAACTCCAGAGCACAGCCAGATCCAGAGCTGCTCTCAGCTCTGCCTCCTTCCTTCCTTCCTTTCTGCTGTCCAGAAAACCAGATTCCCACCAGTCTCCTTATGAAACAATGACTTGAGATCCTGCTCAGCCGCACCTCTTATTTCCTTCAACCAGTACCTCTGGGTATCTGTACTACCAGCCTGATTTTCCTTGTCCCACCTCCTCCGGGGTTCCCTGCACCTGTTCTCCCAAGATCTGCTGGAAGACACAAAGCAGCTAAGCCCGAGAAGCTGTTTCCCATGTTCCTTTTCCAGATACAAGTCTCTGCCTGCCCTTTCAGAGAGGGAAGAGGGTCCCTGAGGCTAATCAGGTTTAAGTGAAGAAGGCTGTTTTTCATTTTTGTTCACTCTGGACTACAGGCAGTCTAGGACAGCAGATAGCTGAAGCCTGGGAATGACTCAGCCTGAACCCCAGCTACCGTGAAGCACCTGCAGAGGCCATACTTGGGGCCTCTGAGAAGCCAAGCCATTTCTGAGTGATTTTCACCCTAGAGGCCTGCTCCTTTGGAACACCTTGTCTGGAAGGAAGCAGTGCCCAGACTTCTACCTCAGTGCAGCTTTTCAGGTTGGTGTCAGAAAAGGGAGGTGCATGTCCTTTTCTATTCTAACTCTTGGCAGATGATGCAGTAACATACACATCCATTCCAGAAGAAATCAGTGAGAGGACTTAGCCCAGTCAGTTAATCAGAAATAAAACCATAGTTTGACCAGAATGATGGTAAAAGACCAGGTCACAAACCACAACATAAAACACTCAGACAACAAAGGATTTTATTTTTCCTTCATCCAAGTGCTGCAGGAAACAACAATAAAAACCCACTATGGTTCCTTGCTGCCACAAATTCTTTACATTCATCAAAGCAGGTAGCAGGTAGAATGTATTCACTGGCAAGTGGCACATTTCTCAGCAGCCCTTTTGAGGCTGTAGGGATAATGCCATTCTGACTTTTGGTTTCTAGGACTCCTGGGTTCCCCAACACCCCAAGAATGTAGCTTCAGCAATAGAGCAAAGAAAAACAGTCTTCTCTGTTATAAGCAGTCTTTGAGGTTAAGAGATACGTGGATTTCTAAAGTCTTATGATGTTCTCTTCTTCCATCCAGGTATCTGCATCAGCAACCATCCTTCACTCCCCATTTCTTGCTCAAACAGGTGTTGTACCACATCCTGCCATATTATTAGGATCCATATCTGGCTGTTCCTCTCTGTCTACTTCTGCTTTAGTGTAGGTCTTCATTATCTCTTGACTGGAATGCTGTACCCACTTCTGTATTAATTTTCCAATCTCTAATCTTACCTTCTCCAATCCCACATTCACCACTGAAGTGACAACCAAATTCAAACTTGAACATGCTATTTCCTTAATTACAACCTTTCACCCATCCCAACCATATCCTTTTGTTTCTTCCTCCATGTCCTTTGCCTGGAATTATCTCCCTTGCCTCGTCTTGACAGTCTAAGTTTCCAGTCTTCTTGCAAGAGCCAGTTCAGCAATGTCTCTTCTGTGAAGCCTCCCCTGACCACTTGATCAGACACCTTCTTGTTTCCTTCTGGCCACACTAGACCTGGTTCATACTTCTTTTACCCTGTAGTGCCACAGTCCCTTCTAGATTTGCATAGTCCTGGAGTAAGGTTCTGTGTTACTGAGAGCAGCACAGCATCTATCACCGAGTAGTTTCTTATGTGGTGTTTGCTGGATGAGGGGGGGTGAGTAGCAAAGGGCTGAAGGCCTGGGCAAACCTGCTCCTCAGTTTGCAATATAGGAAGAGAGAATGGTATCCTCTCCCCAGAAGCCTGAGAAACACTACGGGGTCACAAGCCACATGGACTCACTGGGAGAATCTACACTAAACTGAAAAAATCATTTGACTACAAGGAGCAACTTAAGGGGCTCACTCAGCGCACAGAACACACATAGGTCAATGTCTACAGTGGCTATTTGGCATCATTACCATTGTTCTCCACCACTTTCAGAAGCCACTGTGGCCTACTCAGTGATCATCCCCTTCTTTCAGTGTCAGAAGACGGGAGTCTGAAACTCCTTTCCAAGTTCATGTAGTCAAAGGAGCAGAACCTTGGCACTCTCACCTTCTCCCAAGGGAGGGGTCACTCTTTCTCAGGAATACACTCCACTGATATCTACATTTTTCTGACAAATCTAAAAACCACCCAGTAGTTGTTTGAGCCTATCCTTCTCCTGGCTACCTACTGGGGAGATCTCTTTTGTCTCTGTATCCTTAACAGTACCTGGAAGTGAGTAGACACATAGCAAATGATCATAAACTAAATAAACAAATGAGTTAACAGATAATCTGTGTTCAGTAAGGCCAGACCAGCATTTCTCTCAAGTGTGCTGAGACCCCATCTGTTGCCATATGCCATTTTTAAAGTCTTTTTGGCTTCTAAGAGTTCAGGAGGCAGGGTGTTTCCTGACACAATTAAGTGCTTAAAAGCTCCATTTGTTTTTCTTGCAACAAATCGTGCTCTCCAATTGCAGCTGAGGAGAAGACAGACTGTGTGTCTGCACCAGCCAGCCAAGCAGACAGACAAGAAGAGCAGAGAACCTGTCCCTGTTATGCATACAAACAATGGCCCAAACTCAACCCAACTAACTGCTCACTGGAGAGCCTTGGGCAGCTGGGAGCTTCCTTGCATCAGTGAAAGGTAAGGATCACACACAGATTTGACATACAAAGTACACCCTTCCCTGGCAGTTTCTTTGGGAGAATCTATGCTCAGAAACATTCAGGATTGGAGCCCCAGGAATAGGTCTTGAAAAGCAGCTCTCTTTCCTTTGATAAGGAGACAGGAAGAGACCCTGGGGAGTTCTCAGGGCTGGGCTCAGGTCTGGTTCAGCTGCTGAGATGCAGCCAGGCCAATTAAATAATTGGTGTGCTGGGGAAAGGAGGGAAGCTACTCTCAGGCAAACTCCCACTCCAGACAGGAGGCTCCATGCAGCTGTGGCAACAGCAGCAGCAACAACAAGGCAGGAATCTTCCTCTTCTTCCCACTAGCTGAGAAGCATTGCTTAAATTAGCACCTTGGAAACACCCATTTCTGCTGGCTGCTCCTTCTCTCTCAGCTCCTGCCACTCCCCCAGGCTTCTTTTTTAAGCTCAAGTTTTCCTTCAAGTAAATGATAATAATAATAATAAAAAGATACTCTCCTCTTGGAGCTCATCTTTCCAAGTACAGACTAGGCTCTGGGTTCTTCTCATTGATGATGAGGCCCAAGTGACAGGCCTCTGTTTGTACAACCTAGTCCTGAAAGGAGCAATAATGCTGATAGCCAGCCACATTTGCATTTCCATAGAGCTCTTACTCCACTCTCAGGGAGTGAGCAAGAGAAATAAACTTTAACTGAACTCTGAGCTCTAGGAGGGCAGGGCCACATCTGTGTCTTTGTTGCTAACCACTGTGTTCCTAATAACTAGTGTAGAGTCTGGGACAGAATAGATGCTCAATAATTATTGGGTAAATCAATTCACTGAACCAACAGTGTCAGGTCTCTGTTGATATTCTTTGGAAGGGAAAGTGGGGAGTTATTGCTTAAACCTTTAATACATAGTTTGTCTTCATTTTATAAATGGGAAAATAACCCAGGGAAGAAGAGAGATGTCCTAGAGATCTCAATAAATAATGACAAAAAATAGGTCACAAGTGAGTTTGAGCCTGAGACCCTAGTTTTTATTGTTTACCCAAATAGCCCTAAAGAGCCATCTTGCTCTTTCTTCTACCCTTTACCTCAATGGTATGCCTTCTTCATCCCTTACACCCCCAAATGAAGGCTCTACTAGTCCTAACAATATGCAAGGCATTAAAGAGTTTTGGGATGTCTCTAGACTACAACTCAGGGACAGAGGTCAAGAAGCAGGATAATATCCATGTCCATCAAATGGGGGATGACTATATTGTGATTTCCCTAAAACTTTCCCTCAACCTCAACAAAGTATTCTCTTGCAGAAAGGGCTCCTTTAGCCCTTGGGAAAAGGGTCTATGGCAGCCACAGCTATTCTGATAAGTGCCTCCTTGCCACAAGCACTTCTATTTCAGGGCTACACAGACTAGAAGCAGCTCAGAAGTCCTCTACCCAGCCAAATCATTATTAGAAACTTCAGGCAATGACAGAGGCACCAAGGACACATGAGAGATCCTGGTGACCCTATCCCTGCTTCCCCTTCCTCGGTCAGTTATTGCCTCCCTTTTTGGGAATCCCAGATGGGAGACAAAAATCAACTCATTGCTTTCTTCTCCTGACTCACTTGAACTTCCTTCATTCACCCTCCCTTTGGGGTCTTGATGAAATGCTTAGAACTGAAAGGGCAATCTAGTTTGCAAGCCAGGTTGGCTGGATAGAGAAACCAGAAAGGATATTCTTCAAGTTCATGGGACAGACTTCTCTCTAGGATTTTCTGGCTCCCAAGTACTCCAACAACAGCATCATGCTAGGAAGAGATCATACCGTAGCTCTCTCTCCTTATTTTAATAATGTACACTCCCATAAAATGTCTGTGTTTTAGCTTCTATAGCTAAGTAGTCACAAAGGCAGAGAAAACCACTTACCTCTAGCTAGGTGATCACTAATGATTCTCCCCACCATCCCCAAATCATGATATAGAGACGGTCATAGGTCTCTGACAAGACCCATGTTGGCTATTGTAATGCACAGGTTATTTGCCCAGGAAGTCACAAAGCACATATGTTAGGCAGAGGGCTACAGGCCAAGGTAGAAGCTGTTCCTGACAATCTGGCCTAACAGGTAGGGAGGAGACTGAGGGAGCTCCAGAGCTTCAGTACTTGGAATGCTCCATTCAGCTCTAGCAGAGCTCAGAGAAAAGCGCATCCACACCTTCAGGTTCCTGGCCTGCCCTGCCTCCTTCCAGCTCTGGCTTGGGTTCCAAAGGGGGAAAATCTAACAGCCTGGGGCTCCTTTCTTTCTCCTATCTCTATATCACATGGCTAGGCCTCCACATCTCCCACCCTATCGCAGCAGGGCAAACAAGCCAGTCAAGTAGTCCCGGGCAGCGGGGCCTGCAGGTATGGGCTCCCTTAGGCCAGGGCTCCGTGCACCGGCATCGCCCTCCCCCTTCCATCCCCTCCGCGCCGGCAGCGATGACATCATTCCTCCTGCCTCCGGGACCGCGGACAGGAGGCAGGATCCGCGCCCAGCAGACTCCGGCAAGCACGTAGGCCTAGGATGATTGGGGCTCTTCCGAATCGGTGGGCACAGGCGGCTTCAGCGCGGCCCCACCTCCTCTCCCGTGGGTTCTAGAGCACTCTCATCTGTGCCCCTGACTCTCCATCTCGCCGCCGCTCACTCTCCTTCCCGGTCCCGAAACCCCCAATCATGGGCTGCCTGGGCTCCTCTTTGGAGAACAGAATTCCCAGGTCCTGCACTGACCCCCTGCACCTACCGGTCCCTGGCCTCGGCTCCGCGTTCCTATCCTTACGCAGCGGACCGGCATGCAGGCCCTTCTCTAAAAGCCTATTCCGGTCCCTCTTAGCCTGACGGCTCCACGGGCCTCCTCCTCCGCCCTGAGCATCCAGGCCTCTAGGGCTAAAGGCCTTCGCACTTCATCCCAATCCCTGGGCTTGCGGCCGGCAGTGCTTCCTGACAGTACCCTTGCCATGCCCGCCATGGGCCTCCGCTAGCGGCTGGCACCATTGTGCCCCCTCCGATTCATCCGACGGCGTTCTGCCTCCGCCACGGCTCCCTCCACCCTTATGGGTCCCTTTGCTCCCGCTCGGCTTATTCTCCCACGGTTTTCTTGTCCTGCAAGTTCCCCTCCCCTTGGCAGGGCGTTTTCAGGGTTCTCTACCCCATCCGTTGACGCCCCCTCCGCACAATCCCCGCGGCCTGATTTCCTCCTTCCCCCCTCAGGCGGCGCCCCCTCCCGGCCCTGGCCTGCCCGCCGCCCGCCCCCTCACCAGCGGCTGCATCTCCGAGTGCGCGGTGGGCACCTGGAACCGGTCGATCTCCTCCATCATGGTGCCGGCGGGAGAGCGGGCCGGGGGCCGGGCGCGGCAGGGGACGCCGACGGGACCGCACGGGGCGGCGGCCCCAGGAGCCCGGCGGGTAGTGCAGATTAGGCCGCCCCGGAGGAGTCGGGAGGGCAGGCGACCAGGCAGATGGAGAGGGGGCGGGGAGGGCGAGAGGTTGCGAGGCCGGCGTGACTAGGTAGGCTTGCCTAGTTCTATCGCGGCTGAGGCCAGGCCGAGCCGCAGGTCTTGCCTCGCCTCCTCCTCCGCCGCCGCCTCCTGTCAGCAACTCAGCCACTGCGGTGACTCGGCAACTCCACTTCCGGGTCCGGGACACCGCCCGGATGCTGCATTATTCATGAGGAGGAGGTGTCTGAGCGCTCCAGTCCCTCCCACATGAAGTTCTGAACGCGTGCAGCCGTCCGGCATATTATTCATGAGGGGCGGGGCTTAGCGGAGCAGGCGTGTCCTCGCGCGCCCGGCTCCGCCTCCTCCCCGTGCCGAGAGGGGGCGCCAGTAGCGCCTGCGCCTTGGCCGCCCGTCGGTTGCTGGGTAACCGCGTCAGGGAGGAGCCGATTCTGTCCTACAAGGGCGCCAGGACCCAAACGACGACGGCTGTCCCCAAAGAACCCCTGCGACTGGGAATTGAAGTGCAAGAGAGTCCGGATTTCCTGTGTGTGGTCGAGGAGACGGATAAACTTCTTGTCCTCAGGAGAGGGAGCGTTTCGTAGGCTCCCCAGGGGTTGAGGTGCTTCCAGCTTCTGCCAAGATGCCCCAGAAACAGCCTCGTAGGCAGGTAACCCACACCCTGACTTGCCCGCTCTGGATGACCCGTGACCTTTGCCGCCAGTGACCACTGGCCTTCCCTTTTCTACTCATCCCCCATCTTCTTTGCCCTGTTGACTCCTAACTTTCTTTCCTCTGTGACCCCTCCACCCCCCACCCCCAACACACACTGCCCGCGTTCTCACTGACCACTGACTCTGTCTTGCCCTCTCCCACAAGTCCTGGCCTCCTCTCTCATATTGCCTCAGTCCTTTGTTTCTCACTCCCTCTCACTTGTCTTTCCCATCTCCTCCACAAACCTGTCCTGACCATCCTCCTTAGCCCTCAACCCGAGTCCCACCAGCCTATTCCTCCTTGCCCTCACATTGTTTCAGGGGAGTTATTTGTCCAGCCCTTTGCTGTGTGCCCAGCGCTGGGCTAGGTGGGCCCCGCGGTTTGGGCCTTGCCGTTTGGGAATCCACAAAGGGAATCAAGGGAACTGTACATGAGACACGGAACAGATTCTGCGCTGGAGTTGTGTTTGGCTTTTCTGTGCTGGGAGAGCTGTGAGGAGAGATGTCAGGCAGAGGAGAGGAGAGAGACCCTTTTTGGAGGCCCTGGCCCCTTCTTCACACACAGCACAATGCAAACACAGGCCCCCAGCTGTTGCAAGAGCCTCATGTGTCCCTTGCCTGAGAGTCCCTGGTCCACTCTGGGGACTCAGTCAGCCCTGCTAACAGGAAGTCCAGGAGTCTCAGAGCTGAGGTCTGCCTTCTTCCCCAGCATCACTGTGGGAGGGCAGGTAGTCCCAGCTTCTTGAGAAACCCTATGGTGAACCATTTGGTCTTCAGGAACCAGTTTTCCCAAGCCATTTATGAATGACTAGCCTGGGGCTAATGTGCAACTTCTATCTCTGTAAAGCAGGACTTCTATTCACCTATTTTAAATTTACCTCACTTGGGCCTAGGCGTAGTGAGGTTTGGAGAGCAAATCTTTGCTCGTCCTATGTATGACTTGACTTGTGTGGGGTCTTCAGAAAGTTCATGGAAAATGTGTATTACCAAAAAATAAAAACCATATGGATTTCAAAATTTCTAAAAAAGAATTATTTATTTTTATTTGAGAGGCAGAGTTACACAGAGATAGAGAGAGAGGGAGAGAGACACAGAGAGAAAGATCTTCTATCTGCTGGTCCACTCCCCAAATGGCTGTAATGGCCGTAGCTGAGCCCATCTGGAGCCAGGAGCCAGGAGCTTCCTCTGGGTCCCCCATACAGGTGCAGGGACCCAAGGACTTGGGCCATCTTCTACTGCTTTCCCAGGCTATCAGCAGGGAACTGGATTGGAAGTGGAGCAGCCAGGTTTCGAATCAGTGCCCATATGGGATGCTGGCAATGCAGACGGCCACTTAACCCACTATACCACAGTGCTGGCCCCAATTTCAAAATTTTATTCCAAAATAAACTTACCTTTTAATTCCACTTTCCATGAACTTTTCTGAAGTATGCTTGTGTTTTGGTCTGGCCTCCTTCATATTAGCCTTGGCTCCTCTCCTTCTTGCACTTGGCCTTGTGTAGCAGACAGACCTGATTCTTGGATATCTGCAGCTATTGGGAGGCAACTATTCTTGTATGGCTATGTCCTACTTTCATGTTGGGGTTGAGCTGTGTTTTAAAGCTCATGTACTGTGTTTGTGCCTTCTAACCCTTAACTTACAAGCAGTTTTTAAAATTATTTTAAATTATTTATTTATTTAAGAGGAAGAAAGAGAGAAATGTCATCTACTGGTTCACCCCTTAAATGCCTGCAACAGCTGAGACTGAGCCAGACTGAAGGTGGTAGCCAGTAATTCAACCAGGTCTCCCATCAGAGTGACAGGGACCCAACCACTTGAGCCATCATCTTCTGCCTCCCAGGGTGCATACGTATTAGCAAGAAGCTGGAGTCAGGAGCTGGAGCTAGGTACTTAATCTAGGTACTCTGATATAGAATGCAAGGGTTTTTTTTAATACAGCTAATATTTTCTTTTTAAAAATGTATTTTTAATTTATTTTCATCTACTTGAAAGGCAGAGAGATAGAGATAGAGAGATCTTCTATCCACTTGTTCACTCTCCAGATAGCCACAACAGCCAGGACTGGGCCAGGCTTTGGCCAGGAATCAGGAGCTCCATATAGGTCTCCCATGTGGATGGCAGGGGCCCAAGTACTTGAGCCATCATCACACCCTCCTGGGATGCATTAGCAGGAAACTGGATGGAAGCAGAGGAGCCTAGACTTGACTGTCTTTCCAATATGAGTTGTGGTTTTCTCAAGCTGTGGCACCACAGTGCCCACCCCAAGATGCAAGGTCTTAACTGGCATCCTAAATGCTAAGCTAAATACTCACCCTGGCAGTTTGTTTTTAAACCAACTATATTCAGATTTGGTTTACATACAACAAAATGGACCATTATAGTTGTATGGGTTGAGAGGTTTTGACAAATTTATACACTTACAAACCACCACCACAATCAAGATACAGGATATTGCCGGCGCCGCGGCTCACCAGGCTAATACTCCGCCTTGCAGCGCCGGCACACCAGGTTCTAGTCCCGGTCGGGGCGCCGGATTCTGTCCCAGTTGCCCCTCTTCCAGGCCAGCTCTCTGCTGTGGCCCGGGAGTGCAGTGGAGGATGGCCCAAGTGCTTGGGCCCTGCACCCCATGGGAGACCAGGATAAGTACCTGGCTCCTGCCATCGGATCAACGCGGTGCGCCGGCCGCAGCGTGCTGGCCGTGGCGGCCATTGGAGGGTGAACCAATGGCAAAAGGAAGACCTTTCTCTCTCTCTCTCTCTCTCTCACTGTCCACTCTGCCTGTCAAAAAAAAAAAAAAAAGATACAGGATATTTCCTCTAGCCAGAAAAGTTCCCTATGCCTCATGCTGGCCACTTCTTATCTCCTACCTCACAACTGCAAGAACCACTGATCTGCTTCTGTCACTAGGTTATGTTTTCCTTTTCCATCAGCTTGCAGTTTGAACAAGCTTGTGGATGAGTTTCCTCAGACTATTAGGGGAAGACATTATAGACAGGTGACAGCAGGCAGGAAGCAGAGAAAGTAGGGGTCAGCTGCACATATCAGCACCATCTCTGGAGGAAAGAGTTGTTTTAGTACAAAATGTTTACCAAAATAAATGTTGGTGTGTGGGGGTGTGAGAAAAGGCTGGGTTGTGCTAGGTTGCTGTTTTCATCACCCTGTTGTCTCAGGGAAGTTCAATTTGGGTCATTGCTAATACCTAGAGATGTTTGAGAAGTTGTCCCTGTCCTCTTGGGATTCTGTTCGAAAAGGGAGACAGAACACTAGCCAACAAAGTAGAGGGAGGGTGGGATCCTAGGGCTGAAAGAGAGAGAGGCACGCAGGTTGGAGCAGCAGAAGGGCTTTGTGGAGGAGGCAGGTGGGAGTTGGAGTTGGATGCCTCCTGTGATGAGGGAGGATCAGGATTGGGTTTCTTAGGGGATGGAAAGGAGTTTAAACACCATTTCTTCCTGTAATCATTGATCAGGCATTGTGGTAACTCCCTGTTGTTCTCAGGATAAAAGTCCCCAAAATCCAATTTGGTTGGAATGGCCTACACAGTCTGGCCTTTGTCTCCTTTCTACTTGAACCCAGGCACTCTGATATGGGATTTGTGCTCCTGTTAAATTCCACAACTCCAGCCCAATGGACTGCCTTAACTTTCCGGAAAGTGGTATCTACACTCTCCTTCTCCCCCAGGTCTTTGAAACTGCCTGGTACAATCTTTTCTGTCTGCTGCCACCTGCTCTATTCCCCTCTGCTTCAAATCTCTCCTTCATCTCCTGCTTATACTTCAGGTCTCAGCTTGGCTTTCATATTCTCCTCCAAGGGATTAAGGCCCTCTTCTGGAGGCAGGAAAGGATGCTATCCTCATGAGACTATAAACTCAGTTATGGCAAGGATCATGTCTGCTTGTTCATTGTTGATTCTCTCATACCTAGCACAATGCCTGGAATATATTAAATTCTGAGAAAATGAGTTGAATCTGAATTCTGAATGCCTTGAGCTATTCTTTGGAAATTTTCATTTGACTGAGTTCAAAGGATAGGAAGCAGTAAGCCAGGGGTGGGGAACATAGTGGAGAGTGATGATGAGGAAATGTCACAGAGAAATATGTTTTTCCTAGTCTGTGTTTATATCATAGCCAGTAGGGCCATGAATGATTCAAATTAACCACATATGTCCATGCCTTAAGAGCTAAGTGTTGGAGACTATGAGACAAAAAAATACTGATGATGTAAATATTTATTCTAATTCAATAATTGTTTTAGAAAATATTTCTTTGAGCAGCAGAGAGATGGAGACAGACAAAGAACTCCCATTTGCTGGTTCATTCCTCAAATGTTGGTGATGGCTGGGGCTGGGCAGGCTGGAGCCAGGAGCTGGGAACTCAATCCAGGTCTCCCATGTAGATGGTTGGGACCTAACCACTTGAGCCATTACCTGCTTCCTGTCAGGGTCCGCATTAGTGGGAAGCTGGAATTGGTAGTGAAGCTGGGTCTCAGACACAGTGCTTCAATATATGGGACACGGACATCTTAACCTGTCAAATGCCTGCTCCTTACTCAATAATTATTTGTTGAGTACCTACTCTGTGCCAAGCACTGTTCTAGATATCTGTGGTATAAAATAAAAATGATTACTTTCATGGAGCTTTGCTTTTACTTGGAGGTAAACTATCAACAAACAAGACAAAGTATATCAGATAGTGATAGATGCCAAGGAGAAAAATAAATTAGGGAAGTGGACTAGGAACAGGAAAACAGAAGATTGTGACTTACATGGGGGTCAGGGAAAGCATCACAGAGACGACATTTGAGCAGAGATCTGAAAGAAATGAGAGAGTTAGTGTCCAGCGTTGTGGCACAGCAGGTTAAACCACCACTTGCAATGCCAGCATCCCAGATGAGTACCTGTTTGAATCCCTGCTGCTCCAGTTTTGATCCAGCTCCACGCTAATGCACCTGGGAAGGCAGTGAAAGATGGCCCAAGTGTTTGGACCCCTGCCGCCTATGTGAGAGACCCCAGTGGAGTTCCAGCCTCCCAGCTCCCATCTGGCCCAGCTTTGGCCATTGTGGCCATTTAGGAAGTGAACCAGTGGATAGAAGATCTCTTTCTCTCTTTGTGTCTCCCTCTCTGTCTTTCTGTAACTCTGCTTTTCAGATAAAAAAAATTTTTTTTAATGAGAGAGTTAGCTATTTGAGACCTGGGGGTGTAGGGGGCAGGGATGGTGGTGGGAGCATTTCAGACAAATGGCATAGCAAGTGTGAAGTGCCTGAGATGGGAGCCTGCTACACATATTGTAGATCAGCAAGGAAGGGAGGGGGAAACAGGCAGGAGATAAGGTCAGAGAGGTGCATCCCTTTACCATATAGAGCTAATCAAATAACCGATGGCATATTAAATTGGTCATGATGGAGCTCCATGAATCATAATTTAGAATTAAAATGCATGAATATCAGGCACCATAAACCATGACCAGCTCAAAGCATCACTGTTAATGCCCCAATAACAAAGTGTCCTTCCTGAAAATTGTGAGAATGCCAATTGGCTACATGTGTGCATGTGCAGGAGGAGCTTTGCAGCACTGCCAAACATTGCCTGGCAGCCAGACTTCTTAGTAGAAAACCGAATTAGAGTCTTCTGTGAATTCCAGTTAAAAGCTAATTTTAGTTTATGACTAACAAATTTTAGTACCCCTTTATAACTCGGTTGGTTAACATAAAAGAAAAATCAAAGTCAGGAATTTTACGTCATTTGCCTATAAAAAAAACAAAGCTAAGACCTATATTTTAGATCATTTTAAGGTCTCTCAAGAGGCCCCTATGGTACAGTACTTTTAGAAATATTGTTCTAAATGAAGGGTGACTACAGTAGGGGTGAGGGGCATGATTAGGTACAAGGCAAAAAGAAAAGTCTTGCATACTTCAGAGATTTTGAGTCTGGTGGTAGGGCCTGGGATCCACAGAAGAAAGGACAGAACATGAGCAGAGTGTGGGGAGGTTGACTTGTTTTTGTATCCCAAAATAAGAGAACCTCACTTTTGTGACCTTTTGCCTCAGTGTCATCCTTGTGATCTTTCATCCCTTTACCTTCTAAACATTTCTCAAATCAAGCAACATTTTTTTTTTCATATTCACTGCTGCCTCCCTAGCACGACTTAAAATCATCTCTCACCCAGAATGCTATGAAAGCCTGGTAAGTGGGCTTTCCTTCCTCTGCTCACACCCTTTCCAATCCATTCTCTACACTGCATCAAAAATTATCTTTTTAAACTGTTGATCTGATTATGTCATCTTCTGTTTAGAGCTCTTCTGTGACTTCATCGCTCCTAGGATAGGGACTGAATTTTTAGATAACTCTTCAGGTTATGGGCTGAGGCCTGTCTTGATTTCAAAAACTTGTATTAATGTCCCCTGTTATTGCTGTATTTCACTTCTGTGTACTGTCCCCTCTCTCTGGAATATCTCTACACTGTCTTTCACACATGTTCTTACTGCTAAGATTTCAGCCCAAAGATTAATCCCCACAACTTGTTCTGATGCCTCCTGTCCTGTTATTGAAAATAGAGGTAAAGTTCCTCTGTTACATAGTTTCATTTCAGTGTGTTTCTTTCTTCTATAACAAGTATCACAGTTTGTAATTATCACTTATTTTTTAAAAAAGACTTTATTTATTTAAGAGGCAGTTACCGAGAGAGGGAGAGACAGAGAGAAAGATTTTCTATCTGCTGGTTCACACCCCAAATGGCTGCAATGGCTGGAGCTGGGTTGATTTGAAGCGAGTAGCCAGGAGCTTTTTCCAGGTCTCCCATGTGGGTGCAGGGGCCCAAACACTTGGGCCATCTTCTGCTGATTTCCCAGGCCATAAGCAGAGAGCTGGATTGGAAGAGGAGCAGCCAGGACACATACTGGCATCCATATGGGATGCAGGCGCTGTGGGCAGAGGCTTAGCCTACTACACCAGCACTGGCCCAAATTATTCACTTATTTGTGTAAGTATTTTTAGATTTGTAAAGCTACTTACTTATTTATTTATATTAAAATTTTTTTTTATTTATTTAACAGAGTTAGTGAGAGAGATAGAGACAGAGAGAAAGGTCTTCCTTCCATTCATTCATCCCACAAATGGCCGCTACAGCCGGAGCTACGCCGATCTGGAACCAGGAGCCAGGAGCTTCCTCTTAGTCTCCCATGTGGGTGCAGGGGCCCAAGCACTTGGGCCATCCTCCACTGCCTTCCCAGGCCACAGCAGAGAGCTGGACTGGAAGAGGAGCATCCGGGACTAGAACTCGGCACCCATATGGGATGCCGGCACCACAGGCAGAGGATTAAAGGATTAATCAAGTGAGCCATGGGGCCGGCCCCTACTTATTTATTTTTGAAAGTCAACATTAGAGAGAGGGACAGATGGAGAGAGAAAGAGAGAGAGAGATTTTCCATCCACTGGTTCACTCTTTGGATGGCCACAACAGCCAGCACTGGGCCAGGCTAAAGTCTGAAGCCAGGAGCCAGGAGCTTCATCTGGGTCTGCCACGTGGGTGTGGGGGCCCAAACACTTGGGCCATCTTCCACTGCTTTTCCCAGTCCATTAGCAGGGAGCTGGATCATAAGTGGAGCAGCTGGGACTCAAATTAGTGCTGATGTGGGATGCCTGCATTGTAGGTGGCAGCGTTACCCATTATGCCACAATGCTAGCCCCCTATTTGTGTAAATATTTGATTGTTGTTTATCTCCTCCATTAGATTGTGAGCTCTGCATTCTTAGCTTCAAACACAGTAGTTATAATGTTAGAAGCTCTCAATGAATGATTGTTAAATGAATAATAAAATATGATGGGAAAAGTAGCATAGGTTATGCCTATGGAAGTATGTGGGATCTGGGAAGGGGATCTTCCAGCTCCCTATTAATGTCTCCGGGTAAAAGCAGCAGGGGATGGCCCAGGTCCTTGGGAGTTTGCACCCACGTGGGAGACCCAGATGAGGCTGCTGGCTCCTGGTTTCAGCTTGGCCCAGCCCTGGCCCTGTGGCCATGTGGGGAGTGAGCCAGCAGATGGAAGACCTCTCTCTCTCTCTCTCTCTCTCTAATTCTAACTCTAACTGTAACTCTAACTCTAACTCTGACATTCACATACATTAATAAACAAAATTTTTAAAAAAAGAAGGAAAGGGAACTTGCATTTGATTTTGAGGGGAAGCAGGGAAGATTTAAGGTTTGGACAGATGAAGAATAGTCCAAAACGAAGAGTAAGAAACAGTAAGATGTCATTGGGGAGCCGGCACTGCGGCTCAATAGGCTAATCCTCCACCTAGTGGCGCCGGCACACCGGGTTCTAGTCCCGGTCGGGGTGCCGGATTCTGTCCTGGTTGCCCCTCTTCCAGGCCAGCTCTCTGCTGTGGCCAGGGAGTGCAGTGGAGGATGGCCCAAGTGCTTGGGCCCTGCACCCCATGGGAGACCAGGAGAAGCACCTGGCTCCTGCCATCGGATCAGCGCGGTGCGCCAGCCGCGGTGCGCCAGCCACAGCGCGCCAGCCGCGGCAGCCATTGGAGGGTGAACCAACGGCAAAGGAAGACCTTTCTCTCTGTCTCTCTCTCTCACTATCCACTCTGCCTGTCAAAAAAAAGAAAAGAAAAAAAAAAAAAGATGTCACTGGGGACCTTGGAAAGAAAAGTTTCAGGGATAAAAGCTAGACTGAATTGAACTAAGAGGCAAAGACTATATATGCAAGAATTTTCTTAAAGATGAAAGGAGGACTTGAATTTATTATTAAGTGCCAGAGGGAAAGAACTGAATGGAGAAGTTGAAGATAAAGGAGAAAGTTCAACGGTGATTACAGTCAAGTCTCTGAGGAGGTGGAATGGATCAGTTGTGGACAGAAGGAGAAACACTTTGTAACAGGAGAGGAGAAAGTATAGATGCAGATGATGATAATTTTGAGGTTTAGTGGCTGGAAGTTGAGAGAGTTTTCTCTTCTCTTCCCCTAATAGTGTTATGGAATTCCTTCTGGAAGTGATAACTAGAAAACAAATTTTGCCAATGGCTGTTCCATTTTGTTATGATTATAGTCATGCTATTTTCAGAGTTATGGTCTGAGGTTTGTCATGCACAATTATCAGATTATGAAACAGCTGTGAGCATTTGAGGCCAGAATTTGCTCTCCTCCCCTGTGTACTATGGAGCCCAGCACGTTGTTAGTGCATGGTACATGCCAAGTACTCGAATAATCATGGCAGAGGGTTCTTGTGCTTATCACTAGGCTTTGCAGCCTGCAAGCTGATGCTGAAGAGTGATGTTGATTCTCTGGCTCCAGCTGTGAGAAAGCCACATGAAATTGTTTTCTGCCAGTTAGGAATTTGTGTGGAGTGTTCAGTCTTCCCAGTCGGTAAGCACTGACAGAGCTGTATGTTAAAAAGCAAGCAAAGGACACAGCTGTTGATCCAACTTTAGTTTCACTGCTTTGAGTGCCACAACACTTTGTCTTACTCATGGCGTGTCTAGATTCTGGTTTTTATGGTGGGCTATGTCCTCCTTTTATCTCACCCTCTGTATTTGAGAACCCTGGGTGTGGGAATCAACTGAGCCTTGCCTTTTCTTTAGCTGGCTTCCTAGGGACTGGCACATAATAGATGCTAAATGCATACTGGGTGGATGAACAGTGATGAATGAATAAATGAATGATTGAAAGGTGTGTGCTATAATGCTTTGAATATTAACTTCCTGGGCCTGCAGAAGAAAACAGTTCATGCCTGGAATACCCAATTCTTCTCTACTCTTCCTGTCCTTTATGTGCCAGGCAGATTCTGAGGCACATATACTCTATTTTTTAAAAGTATTTATTTATTTATTTATTTATTTGCAAGGCAGAGTGATGGAGAGGGAGTTTATGTGGAGAGAGAGAGAGAGAGAGAGAGAGAGAGAGAGAGAGAGACAGGGAGATCAACAAACCCACTGGTTCATTCATTCCTCAAATGGTCACAACAATCAGGGCTGGGCTAGGCTGAAGAAAGGAGCCAGGAACTCCATCCATGTCTCCCATGCAGGTGACAGGAACTCAAGTATTTGAGCCATCATTCTCTGCTTTCCAAGCTCATTAGCAGGGAGCTGGATCAAGAGTGGAGTAGCTGAGACTCAAACTCTTCAACATGGGATGCCAACATTGCAAGTGGCAACTTAACCTGCTGCACCACAACACCCATCACTAAGGCACATAGATTCTAGTTAAGCTCTTTAAGTTGCAGAGAACAGAGACCCACTTAAGTTGCCTCAAATAAAGGAGGCTGAGAGAAGGAAAAGGGTGTATTTGTATGGGTATGTAGATGGGTGTTAAAAATGTAGAGGTAGTCTAGAATTGGAATTGGAAAGCCATCGTTTCTGAAACTGGTGTTGGGATCGGCTAGTTTCTCCTTATTTCTCACAGACTGTCTACTTTTCTTAGCAATTATGTTTCATTCTCTATTCTCATTTTCCAACCAACCAGCTTTCCCATAGTCTCTGCTCCCTAATAACTCAAGTGTTTTTCTGGTTCTTCATGGCCACCCTGGCCTCTTGTACCTCACGAGCATTTGCATCAGTAGCTCCATTCAGCTGTTGGTGCTCTTTTTTGTCCTAATTCAAATTGTCAGAGAGGGAGCCTGATTACCTATGGCTCATATGTTCGTGATAGGTGATATCAGTGAGGAACAGGATCCTATGCCTCTCCCAGCAGCCAAAACTGAGCAGGGCAATGTCCCTTAGGAGGAGGTACTCTCTTTCTTTGGCTCCTCTGGTTCAAGATATAACTTGCTTTACTCTCTAAACTAACTTATGCGTTCTTCCTGGTAAATTTATTTCTCATGAATTGCACAAAAAAGGGGCCTCAGATTTCTTCCAGTCCAATGCCTTCATTCAGGACTAATATTTACATTACAAAAGTTTCTGTCCATTACAAAAGCTTTTATTGTATGGTTTTTCAAATAGCATGTTTCTGCAATGAATTTTAAAATACAGTACACTTTATATGTACCTGTTGAAGACCTTGATGTAGAGGCCATTCATTCTGGCTATGATGAAGCAATCGGTACTGGACTTGCCCTCTAACTATGAACAACTACAAACCTGGATAAGGTAGATGAGACCACTAGTTTTAGGCATTAGACAATAGATGACACAGGGCAGTGATTCCTACAGGAAGGAAAACACCCAACATAAGGCATATACCTACCCTCTCTGTCTGCCTGGGGACAATTTTATTTTTATTTATTTATTTGAAAGGCAGAAAGACCTTTCATCCATTGGTTCATTGCCCAAATACCTGCAACAGCTGAGTCTGGGCCAAGCCAAAGCCAGGAGACAGGAACTCAATACAGATGTCCCACTTGGATGATGGGAATCCACTTGAGCCTTCGCCTTCTGCCTCTCAGGCTTGTGTTAGCAGGAAACCGGATTTGGGAGTGATGCTAGGACTCAAACTCGGGCTCTCCAATGTGGGATGCAGACATTCCCAAATGGCATTCTAACTGCTATGCCAAATGCCTGTCTCTCAGAACAATTTCTTGATTATGGCTTGGGAAAATATGAAAGGATGATGGTAACAGTAAGATAACCCAGATATTAGATTTTGCAGCTGTTCTAAGTATATTTATGGATTTAAAGAAAATATTATCTTGATGAATAGATGGGGAACCTAAGCAGAAAAATGGAAACAATAGAAAAATATAATATCAGAAATGAAAAATTCATTGGATGGGTCTCACAGCTGAATGTAAAGATGGATCTGTAGAAATTATTTAATCTGAATAACAGAGAGAAACAAGTGTTTTTTTTTTTTAAAGAGCCACAGTTATCTGTAGAAATATATCATCTATGTGTTTGGAAGATATATATAGTTGGAATATCAGAAGGAAAAAGGGAGAGGAGAAATGTTTGAAGAAATAATGACCACCATTTTCTCAAACTTGGTGGAAAATTTGTAGGATAATTAGAAGCTCATTGAGGGGCCGGTGCTGTGGCTCACTTGGTTAATCCTCTACCTGCGGCACCAGCATCCGTATGGGCACCAGATTCTAATCCCAGTTGCTCCTTTTCCAGTCCAGCTCTCTGCTGAGGCCCGGGAAGGCAGTGGAAGATGGCCCAGGTGCTTGAGCCCCTGCACCCGCATGGGAGGTGAGGAGGAAGTACCTGGCTCCTGGCTTCGGGTCAGTGCAGTGCGCCGGCCGTGGTGGCCATTTGGGGGTGAACCAACGGAAGGAAGACCTTTCTCTCTGTCTTTCTCATTGTCTAACTCTGCCTGTCAAAAAACAAAACAAAAAAACACCTCATTGAACCTCAAACAGGATAAATGGAAATAAAACCACATCTAACTCTTTCATAATCAAACTGCAGGAATCCAAAGGTAGAAATAAAATCTTGGAACTAGCCAGAAAAAAATGACACCTTGCATATAGGGGAACAGTGGTTTGAATTATGGTTGACTTTTTTTTGTGTGTGTGGTTTTTTTTTTTTTTTTTTTTTTTTTTTTTGACAGGCAGAGTTAGTGAGAGACAGAGAGAAAGGTCTTCCTTCCATTGGTTCACCCCCAAAATGGCCACTATGGCCGGCGCGCTGCACTGATCTGAAGCCAGGAGCCAGGTGCTTCCTCCTAGTCTCCCTATAAGGGTGCAGGGCCCAAGCACTTGGGCCATCCTCCACTGCACTTCCGGGCCACAGCAGAGAGCTGGACTGGAAGAGGAGCAACTGGGACAGAATCTGGCGTCGCAACCGGAACTAGAACCCAGAGTAACGGCGCCGCAGACAGAGGATTAGCCTAGTGAGCCGCAGTGCCAGCCTGTGGTTGACTTTTTATCATAAACAATGATGATAAACCAGAAGATAATGAAATGGCATATTTAAAGCACTGAAAATCACTATCAGTTCAGAATTTTCTATTTAGTGAGAATATCCCTCAGAAAAGAGAGTGAAATAAATATATTTTTGGAAGACTAAAGTGGAGAGAATCATGGTTACCCATTTACTACAAGAAGTACTAAAGGAAGTTCTTTAGTCTCAAGGAAAACTATACCTGATGGAAATTTGGTCTATGGGAAGTACCAAAAAGTAATTAGTAATGGAAAAGGTGCGGGTAAATATTAAAGACTCGTTTTTTTGCTATTGTCTTAAAAGACATGCAACAGTTTCAAGCAAAAAAAAATCATTGTCAAGTGGAGCTTCTAATGAATGTAGAAATAAAATATGTGACAACAAAAAGACAAAGGAAGAGATCGTGGTGACAAATGAAATTACCATGCTATAAGGTTATTACATTGTAAGAAAAAAAGAAACAAACAAAAACAAAACGAAAAGTTATTACATTGTGAAGCTGAAGTGGGGTAACACTTAGTGGATATATATGGTAAACCTCAGATCAAATACACCCAGATACAATGCACACACTTTAAAAAGGCACAGCAAGAGGGGCTGGCGCTGTGGTATAGCGGGTAAAGCCGCCGCTTGCCTCTCTGTATCTCTGCCTTTCAAATAAAGTAAATGAATCTTTTTTTTTTTTTAAAAAAAGACATTTATTTGAAAGGCAGAGAGAGAAGGAGACACACAGAGAGAGAGAGAGAGAATCTTCCATCTGCTGGTTCACTCCCCAAATGACCACAACACCTGAAGCCAGTAGACAGGCACTCCTTCCAGGTTTCCCACATGGGTAGCAAGGGTCCAAGGACTTGAGCTATCTTCTACTGCTTTCCCAGGTACATTAGCAGGGAGCTGGATCAGAAGCAGAGCAGCCAAGACTCAAATCAGCATTGCAGTACAGGATGCCAGCATTGCAAGCAGTGATTTAACCTGCTGTGCCACAACACAGGCTGAGTATTCTTGTCTTTAAAATGGGCATCATAAAGACACCCTCTCAAACCATCATTGTCTTGCTATGAGGATTACATGAGTTGGTGCACACAAAGCACAGTTTCGTGTCTGGCCAGAATTTGTGCCCAGTAAATGATGGCTGGCAGCATTACATTCCCTTTTATAAACCCTACCACACCCTCAGCCAAACAACACCTGTGTGGCCCTTTGCCTCCAAGAAGTACCTGCTCTAGGGATGACCAGACTTCAGCAGCTGGCATCTCCACTGAAGAGTTCAATGCAGAAGCATGACTGTTCCTAGAAAGAGGGACTCATCCAAGCATGAAACCCACAAACCTTTCATCCTCCTTTCTGAGGCCCAGGGAATTCCATTGACCATTCCAGTTGTCTTGGTCCTTATTTTAAAACTCACTAACAGGTTTCCATTAAGCTAAATTGAAACTCAATACCTCACCAGCTTGCAGTCTCCATTTCTAAAAGAGGAGAAGCTCTAACTCCCAAAGGACCAGCAATTCACCAACATGTCTTCCTCCGGCTACACTGAATGCATTTCAAATCCATGAGCCTAGAGCAGTGCCTAAAGCACACAGAAGGCACTCAATAAATGTTTGTGATTAGGAAACATCTCAAAATCTTCACACAGTGATATTCAGGGTAACAGGCACTGTCATACATTGTCATGGGAGTGCCAACTGATGCAACTTTTTTGTGGGGTAATCTGACAATATACAAAGATTTAAAGTGCATACAGCTTTCAATGTAGCAACGCCTCCTTCTTGAAATTTTCCTATAGAAATACGCACATCTGCGTAAGATGTATGTGCAAAATTGCAGTGTTATTTGTAATATATTGTTTAAAGGATTTATTTATTTATTAAAAGGCAGAGTGACATAAAAGGGAGAAACAGAGGAGAGAGAGATTTTCTAACCTAGTTCATTCCCCAACTGCCCACAACTGTCAGGAGTGGGTCAGGCTTCTGCCTCATGCCGAGAACTATATCCAGGTCTCCCATAAGGGTAGTATGGACCTATATACTTGGGCCATCATCTGCTGCCTTCCCAGGTGCATTAGTATGAACCTGGTTTGGAAGCAGAGTGGCTGGGATTCTGACTGGGCACTCCAATATGGGATGTGAGTGTCCCAAGTGATGACTTAACCTGCTGCACCACAAGGCCTGCCCCTATAATATTTTTTAAATGGAGAAAACTAAACATTCATCAACAGAGTCTTAGTTAAAAAATAAAATAAAATATTATAGTAATTCAGTGGGCTATTATGCATGTTTTAAAAAGAATGACTATGGTATAACATGGTGACTATAGTTAATGACAGTGTATTAAATTCTTGAACATTGCTAAGGGTAGATTATAAGTGTTCTCACCACAAAAAATGATAAATATGTGAGTAAAGCGTATGTTAATTAGCACAATTTAGCATTCCACAATGCATACACATTTCAAAATATTGTGTTGTACATTATAAATATATACAATTTTTATTTGTCAAAAAGTAAATTTACATGAGGCTGGTGTTGTGGCAAAGTGGGTTAAGCCTCTGCCTGCCAGCAATCCCTTATGGGCGCTGGTTTGAGACCTGGCTACTCCACTTCTGATCCAGCTCCCTGCTGGTGTGCCTGAGAAGGCAGCAGTCAAAAGCCCAAGCGCCTGGGTCCCAGACCCATGTGGCCCAGCTCCAACCACTGCAGCCTTTTGGGGAATGAACCAGCAGATGAAAGATCTCTGTCTTTCCTTCTCTCTAACTCTGCTTTTCTAATAAAATAAATTTTAAAAAAGTAAGTTTACAAAACAGTATAGTATTGAAAAAATAACTAAAATAAAAAGAATGAAGTAAATCTTTCATGTATTGTTATAGAAAGTTCTCCAAGGCAAACTGTTAAGTAAAAAAGCAATTTACAGGAATAGATGACCCATTGCTTAGTTTAAGAATATGTATATATTTGCATATACCTATACAATTTCTGGAAGAATACATAGAATCTGTGGACAGTGGCTTTGTCTAAGCAGTAGACAAAGGAATTGTGGGGATACAGACTTATGCCAATTGTAATGGTTTTAATATGTTTACCATGGATGTGCATTACTTTTATAATTTAGAATGCTTATCAAGAATTTAAAAAGCAATAAAGTAAAATTAAAGATTTTCTTTTTCTATTAATGCAGTGTTAGCACAGAGCTCATAATGTGGAAAAAAAAGATACAAGACCAGCCCCATGCCTCCCTGGAAACCCAAGAGGGCAGAGCCAACTTTAGCAGACCCTTCCCAGATACTGCTGCAGGAGTCAAGGCAGTGTAGGGTTTAAAAACTGGAGCTCAGGGATGGCCACAAGTAAAGCTGCTGCCTGCGATGTTGGTATCCCATATGGGCACTGGTTCAAGTCCTGGCTGCTTCCCATCCAGCTCCCTGCTAATGCACCTAGGAAAGCAGCAGAGGTTTGCCCAAATCCTTGGGCCCCTGCACCCATGTGGGAGACCCAGAGGAAGCTCCTGGCTCCTGGCTTTGGATTGGCCTAGCTCTAGCTCCCCATTGTAGCCATTTGAGGAGTGAACTAATGGATGGAAGAACTCTGTGTCTCTCCCTCTTTGTAACTCTGCCTTTCAAATTAAATTAAATTAAAAAAAAAAAAAAACTAGAGTTCTAGAGTAACCCTTGGTTAGACTATTAGTTCTGCTACAAACTATGTGTGAGCACTTGGCCAAGGTATCTAGTCTCAAACCCTTATTCTCTTATCCATAAAGTGGAATTACTTTGATAAAATAAGCAATGCACAAAGAGTACTAACTCAGATCCCAGCACACAGTAAGCCCTCAAGTACCAGCAGCAATATAGACTTTGTGGTAGTCACTTTTATTATTCCATCATGGTCTGCCATGCAGTGCAAGTGAGTCCTATTCTGAGGTCATAGAAGGAATAATTGAAAAGTGTGTTGTCCAAGTCTCAAGAAGTCCCTATCGAAAAGAAGCCTGTAGATCTCAGGATGTCACAGCAGAGGAATAACAATAAAAATACTTTCCAGTTGTAGAGTGTACTTCAGTTTACTAAACATTTCGAGTACATCATCCCATTTGACCCTTGTAACAATATTTTTGAGGCGTTTTGAACTTGGCCACTTTTTTTTCTAAATCTATTGAAATGTCATCATATCACTTTTCCTTTATTCTGTTAATGTGAAGAAATAATTTGATTTTTTGAAAAAGATTTACTTATTTATTTGAAAGGCAAAGTTACAGACAGAGAGAGGGAGAGAGAGAGAAAAAGGTCTTTCATCTGCTGGTTCGCTCCCCAAATGGCTGCAATGGCCAGAGCTGGGCCTAGCCTAAGCAAGGAGCCAGGAGCCAGGAGCTTCTTCCAGGTCTCCCACCTGGGTGCAGGGCATTTGGCCATCCTCCACTGCTTTCCCAGGAAGAGAGCTGGATTGGAAGAGGAGCAGCTGGAACATGAACCAGAGCCCTTATGGGATGCCAGCACAGCAGGCAGAGGCTTAACTTACTAAACCACAGAGCCAGCCTCAAAATTTGATTTTTTAATGCTGAGCTACCTTTGTGTTCTTGGGATAAACTCCACTTGGGGGTTATACAGTATTCTTTTTATATATTTCTGGGGCCGATCTTAAATTTTGTTTAATGATTTTTTGCATTTGTCTCCATGAGGGGTAACAGCCTGTAATTTTCTTCATGTGTAATAGCTTTTATTTTGATACCAGGTTTATGCTGACATCATAAAATGACTTGTTCTATAGTCTCTGTTTTCTGAAGACTGTAAAATTGGTGTTATTTAGTCCTTACATATCTGATACAATCCATCAGTGAAATCATTTGCCCCTGGAGTCTCTTAGTGGGAAGGGTTTTAATTATAAATTAAATTTATTTAGAAGGAATAGGACATTTTCCATTTCTTCTGTGTCAGTTAAGATAAATTGTGGTTTTCAAGAAATTCATTCCTTCTAAGTTGATAAATAATTTGAAATAAGATTGTTGATAATATACCCCTATTATTCTTTTCAGTGTCTGTAGAATCTGTAATGATATCTCAGTTTTCATTCCTGCTATTGCCTATTGTTATTTTCTTATCTTGATAAGCCTGGATTTCATCAATTTCATTCATGCTTCAATAACTAACTTATGAAGCCAGCACTGTGGCACAGTGGGTTAAGCAGCAGCCTGCAATGCTGGCATCCCACATGGGCTTCAGTTCAAGTCCTGGCTACTCTACTTCTGATCTAGCTCCATGCTAATGTGCCTGGGAAAGCAGTGGAAGAGAGCTGAAGTGCCTGAGTCTCTACCACCCATGTGGGAGACCTGGATGAAGTTCCCAGCTCCTTCTTTGCCACAATGCTGCCGCTCCCACACCAAGTTTTCTTCTTTTCTAACATAACATCTAAAGTTATGTATTTCCATTAAGCATACTGTTGCCAGCACCCTTATATTTTTGATACACATATTTTAATTACTATTCAATTTAAAATATTTTCTAATTTTTCCCTGTATATGCTTTTTTTTTTTTTTTTTTTGACAGGCAGAGTGGACAGTGAGAGACAGACAGAGAGAAAGGTCTTCCTTTGCCGTTGGTTCACCCTCTAATGGCCGCCACGGCTGGTGCACTGTGGCCGGCGCACCGCGCTGATCCGATGGCAGGAGCCAGGTACTTATCCTGGTCTCCCATCGGGTGCAGGGCGCAGGCACTTGGGCCATCCTCCACTGTACTCCCTGGCCACAGCAGAGGGCTGGCCTGGAAGAGGGGCAACCGGAACAGAATCCGGCGCCCTGACCAGGACTAGAACCTGGTGTGCCGGCGCCGCAAGGCGGAGGATTAGCCTAGTGAGCCGCGATGCCGGCCCTGTATATGCTTTCTTAAAAATTTATTTATTTGAAAGGCAGAATTACATAGAGGTAGAGGCAGGGAGAGAGAAGTCTTCCATTCACTGGTTCACTCCCCAACTGGGAAAGCAGTGCAAGATGGCCCAAGTGCTTTGGCGACTACACCCGTGTGGGAGACCTGGTAGAAGCTCCTGTCTCCTGGTTTTGGATCGGCCCAGCTATGGCTGTTGCAGCCATTTGGGAGTGAACCAGTGGATGGAAGACCTTTCTATCTGTCTCTCCCTCTCTGTCTGTAACTCTACCTCTCAAGTAAATAAATATATATTTTTTTAATTTAAAAAAGAACCCAGAAAATGGATCTTTCCTACTCTGCTCTTTAGTATTCATTGTTTGCATAATAAGTTAATAGTCATTTGGAAATAGGCAGGTGAGAGAGAGTAACCTTGATTCTGCTGAGTAGATAAGAGAGAAGAGGCAGATTCAGGAAAAGATCTCATGAATACCATAGGAGCAGTTGGCCATGTTTCAGATGAAACTATAAGCCCTTGACCAAAGCAGCAAGAAGGAGTAGGCTATGAGAAAAGGCTCTGAATCCAGCCGTTACTAGAGATACAGCCTAAACACTCCCCAACCCCAGGCTAAATTGATGCTGTTGTTTTCCTTTTACCATTTCTTTGAAGACTGATTTTCAAATCCCTAGCAGTGCTAATGGATACTTTCAAGTTTATCAGACTTCTCCATGGAACGTCACCAGTACAGGTTAGTGTGGGGCTGTACCACCCATAATAGTCATCTTATATACTTGTTATTGTCAGTTGAGATTTCATGATCATATTTAATAGCTGCACCTATTTTTTTTTTTTTTGACAGGCAGAGTGGACAGTGAGAGAGAGAGACAGAGAGAAAGGTCTTCCTTTTGCCGTTGGTTCACCCTCCAATGGCCGCCGCGGCCGGCGCGCTGCGGCCGGCGCACCGCGCTGATCCGATGGCAGGAGCCAGGAGCCAGGTGCTTTTCCTGGTCTCCCATGGGGTGCAGGGCCCAAGCACCTGGGCCATCCTCCACTGCACTCCCTGGCCACAGCAGAGGGCTGGCCTGGAAGAGGGGCAACCGGGACAGAATCCGGCGCCCCGACCGGGACTAGAACCCGGTGTGCCGGCGCCGCTAGGCGGAGGATTAGCCTAGTGAGCCGCGGCGCCGGCCAGCTGCACCTATTATTATATTGAGTTCAGAATTTATATGAAATAGGGTAGTCCTTTGCCTTAGCAATATAAAATCAAGGCAAGAATCTGAAATCACAGGTTGATCTGGGCTGATGGCCAATATATATAAAGGTCCACTGGGGTTAGTGAGATGGTGGTTCCATGCTTACTAGAAACTGTGGTAATGTAACTCATAGTCTCAGAAAGGGAGCTGGGTGGGGGAGGTGGTGCATTTGGTTAACCTGCCACTTGGGATGCCTGCGTCCCATGTCTGAGTGTCTGGGGTCAAGTTCCACTCTGCTTTTTTTTTTTTTTTTAATTAATTTATTTATTTGAAGAGTTACACAGAGGAGAGGCAGATAGAGAAAGAGAGATCTTCCATCCACTGGTTCACTCCCCAGTTGGCTGCAATGGCCAATGCTGTGCTGATCCGAAGCCAGGAGCCAGGAGCTTCTTTCAGGTCTCCCATATGGATTCAGGGACCCAAGGACTTGGGCCATCTTCTACTGCTTTCTCAGGCCATAGCAGTGAGCTGGATCGGAGTGGAGCAGCCGGGTCTCAAACCGGCGCCCATATGGGATACTGGTGCTTCAGGACAGGGCGTTAACCCACTGTGACACAGCACCGGCCCCTCCACTCTGCTTCTGATTCTGCTTCCTGCTAATGTGCACCCTGAGACGTTGCAGATGGTGGCTCAAGTACGTGGGTCCCTGCCACCCATATGGGAGATCTGGATTGAGTTCCAGGTTTCTGCCTTCGACCTAGCCCAGCCCCAGCTGTTGTAGGCATTTGGGAAATGAACCAGTGAATTGAAGATCTCTGTCTATCTCTCTCTCTGTTGTTCTACCTTTCAAATACATAATAAATAAATACACTTTAAAACAGAAGAGTAGCTGGCTGAATTCAGCAAAGAGGAATTTAAACAGTAATCTAGGTTAGGTTGAGACTGGGTAGGCTAGAATAGACCTTCAAAGAGGGCTATGCTTGAGTGGACAAGAAACTTAATATAAGCACACTATATAACAATAGTCACCAGAAAATCTACTGTGCTGTTGGGTTGCATTCGTAAAAGTATGGAGTTCAGGTCCTAGGAGGTAATAACTCTACTGTGCCCTATTCTGTGTTGGTCAGCACCATCTGAAGTCCTGCTTTCCATGTTAATATCATCATTCAAGAGGGAGTGACTGGAATAAAGAAAGGAGTCAAACTGTTATCATGTGAGAAAAGTTGGAAGAACTGAGGCTTTCAGCCAGTGAATAAACAGTCTCAGAGAAAGGATTTTACAGTTCTAACGCCTAAAGGACTGGGTTAGGAAAGGAAATGAGGTTAGACTTTGTGTTGCCTGTGGCTCCACAGGGAGGGACCAAGGCCAGTGGGTGGGAGTGTGTACACTACACTACTACCTCCTGTTCCCTATGGTAGCATTCTTTTTTTTTTTCCTTTTAAGACGTATTTTTATTTATTTGAAAGGCAGAGTTACAGAGAGAGGTAGAGATAGAGTGAGAGGTCTTCCATCCATGGTTCACTTCCCAAATGGCCGCAATAGCCAGAGCTCAGTTGATCTGAAGCAAGGAGCCAGGAGCTTTTTTTGAGTTTCCCACGTGGGTGGCAGGTGCAGAAGCATTTGGGCCATCTTCTACTGCTCTCCCAGGCCATTAGCAGAGAGCTGGATCAGGAGAGGGGCAGCTGGGACTCTAACTGGCGCCCATATGGGATGCTGGCACTGCAGGCAGAGGCTTAGCCTACTACGCCATAGTGCTGGCCCCTCCCCTGTATATTTTTAAACTATTGGGTCAGTGCTGTGGCTCACTAGGCTATTCCTCTGCCTGTGACGCCAGTACTCCCGGTTCTAGTCCCGGTTGCTCCTCTTCCAGTCCAGCTCTCTGCTGTGGCCCGGGAAGGCAGTGGAGGATGGCCCAAGACCTTGGGCCCTGCACCCGCACAGGGAGACCAGGAGGAAGCACCTGGCTCCTGGCTTTGGATCAGCAGAACTCTGGCTGTAGCGGCCATTTTGGGGGTGAACCAATGGAAGGAAGACCTTTCTCTCTGTCTCTCTCTCTCTCACTGTCTAAATCTGCCTGTCAAAATAAATAAATAAAAAAACAAACTATGAGTATTTATAACTATTGTTCTTAAATTTCTAAATATTTAGAGATTTTAAAGATATTGTGGCCGGCGCCATGGCTCAATAGGCTAATCCTCCGCCTGTGGTGCTGGCACGCCGGGTTCTAGTCCCGGTCGGGGCGCCGGATTCTGTCCTGGTTGCTCCTCTTCCAGTCCAGCTCTCTGCTTTGCCCCGGGAGTGCAGTGGAGGGTGGCCCAGGTCCTTGGGCCCTGCACCCCTATGGGAGGCCAGGAGAAGCACCTGGCTCCTGGCTTCGGATTGGCGCAGTGCGCTGACCACAGTGGCCATTGGAGGGTGAACCAACGGTAAAGGAAGACCTTTCTGTCTCTCTCACTGTCCACTCTGCCTGTCAAAAAAAAAAAAAAGATATTGTTTAGTTATATTTTCTCAAAATATTCCTAGTATGTTGAAATTCTATTTTTTGTCATGCATGGATATTGAATTCGAATTAAACTGAGATTTTGAAGTATATTGAATACTGAAATATATTGAGACTTATTTTATATCGCAGTATATGGTTGATTTTTGTAATCATTCTGTAGTTTCTGTAAGTTTTATTCTGCAGTTTTTGAGTGTAGTGTTCTGTAAATATTAATTAGGCCAAATTAGTTAACAGCATTTTAGATCTTCTATAGCTCTCAACTACTGAGAGAGCTGCGTAAAAATCAATGTCATTGTAGATTTCTCTATTTCTCCCTTTAGTCCTGCCAGTTGATTAATATATCTTAAAGTTCTATTAATAGATTTATACACTTTGTGACATATTTCCCTCTTAAATTTTTTATCATTATGAATGGCCCCTATTTATCTATGAAACACTACTTGTCTTAAAGCTGACTTTTTCTAATAATGACAGCAACAAAGATTTTATACATTTGTTATTTACATGGTACATTTTTTCCATTCTTTCATTTTCAACATTTCTATGTCTCTAAACTGTACCTCATATAGGCAACATCTGGTTGGGGCTTGCTTGTTTTAGGTTGACAAACTCCGCTTGTTAATTGGAGGTATTGGTATTGTTCTGTTTACCATATTGTTCTTTGTTTTCTATTTTTTTACCATCTGCTTTCATTCCTCTGTTCATCTTCTGCCTTTTTCTGGGTAAGCCAATTATTTTTTTTCATATTTCATTTTATTTTCTCTATTGGTTCTTTTTTAAAGATTTATTTATTTATTTGAAAAAGTTACACACAGAGAGAAGGAGAGGCAGAGAGAGAGAGAGAGAGGTATCTTCCATCCGATGGTTCACTCCCCAGATGACCACAAAGGTCAGAGCTGTGCTGATCCGAAGCCAGGAGCCTCTTCCCGGCCTCCTACACAGGTGCAGGGGCCCAAGGACTTGGGCCATCTTCTACTGCTTTCCCAGGCCATAGCAGGAAACTGAATCAGAAGTGGAGCAGCCAGGACCCAAACTGGCACCCACATGGGATGCCAGCACTGCAGGCAACAGCTTTACCTGCTATGCCACAGCACTGGCCCAAGTGTGAGCTTTTTTAAAAAGACTTATTTAGGGGCCGGTGCTTATTCAAATTGCGTATTGGGTAAAGCCATCGCCTACAGTGCTGGCATCCCATGTAGGTGCCAGTTTGGGCCCCGGCCACTCTAATTCCAATCCAGCTCTCTTCTATGGCCTGAGAAAGCTGTAGAAGTTGGCCCAAGTCCTTGGGCCCCTGCACCCACATGGGAGACCGGGAAGAAGCACCTGGGTCCTGGCTTCGAATTGGCACAGCTCCAGCCACTGTAACCATTTGGGGAGTGAACCAACGGAAGGAAGACCTTTCTCTCTGTCTCTCCCTGTCATTGTCTGTAACTCTACCTCTCAAATAAAATAAAATAAAATAAGGTTTATTTACTTTTTAAAGATTTATTTAATTATTTGAAAAGAAGTTACAGAGAGGCAGAGATACACATATAGAGTTCTTCCATTTGCTGGTTCACTCACCAAATGACCACATCAGCCAGAGCCGGGCCGATCCAAAACCAGCAGCCAGGAGCTTCTGGGTCTCCCATGTGGGTGCAGGGGACCAAGGACTTGGGCCATCTTCCACTGTTCTCCCAGGCCATAGCAGAGAGATGGATCCAAAGTAGAGCAGCTGGGACTTGAACTGGTACCTAAATGGGATGCTGGCACTATAGGTGGCAGCTTTATCTGTTACACTATAGCACCGGCCCCCTTATTTATTTATTTGAAAGTCAGAGTTACAGCAAGAAAGGGAGAAACAAAGATATCTTCCATCTGCTGGTTCACTCCCCAGATGAACACAATAGCTAGGACTGGACCAGGCCAAAGGCAGGAGGCTATAGGGTGGGGCTTCTTCTGGGTCTCCCACATGGGTGGCAGAGGTCCAAGCACTTGAGGCATCTTCTGCTGGTTTTCCCAGGCCATGATCAGGGAACTGGATCAGAAGTGGAGCAGCAAGCAGTGGCTTTACCTGCTACAGGGTCGACTTGCTGGACCCTGTATACTTTGTTTTTTAAATGATTTACTTATTTATTTAGAGAGAGAAAGATCTTCTATCTGCTGGTTCACTCCCCAGATGACTGTAACAATCAGCGTTGGGCCAGGCTGAAGCCAGGAGCTTCATCCAGGTCTCCCGTGTGGGTTCAGGGACCCAAACATCTGGGCCATCTTCCACTGCTTTTCTCAGGCCATTAGCAGGAAGTTGGATCAAAAGTGGAGCACCTGGGACTTGAACTGGTGTCCATATGGTATGCTGGCATCATAGGCAAAGGCTTTACCTGCATATTCACTTTTTAAAAAACATTGTATCTTCAGGATAGGGAACTACTTAAGAATATTTAATCTCCTTAGTTGCCCCTAAACTATGCTCCAGGGACAAATAGATTGCTTTCACAGTTTAGTGGGTCATAAACCAAAATTATTCTAGATAAATGCCCAGCAAGTAGTAATAATAATCATCTCTTCCATTGACCAGAATTTTTGTTTTCAAAAACACTTTTCCATTGATCATATCACTTGGTCTGAACAATTCTCAGTATCTTTCTCGCTATAATAGAAAGAAATTTTTTTTTTCTTTGCAGGGAGAATATGAGTATTAGGTATAATGACTGTACTATACCTAGGAGAGTGCTCGGTTACTAGTAGGTGTTCACTAGATAGCCACAAGGGATGCTGCTGGTGATCAACTGGTCTCTGCCTATCCCCTATCTCCTCTGTAAATTGTGCCAGACTAATAGACTTTAAGCATCTGTTCTTTGGGAATCACTGCTGTACAGGAGAACGCCTGTTGTTAGCTATCTCACTCTCTTTCTGCTCCTCTCCACAGCTTTCCAGGCTTCTTTGGAATCTACTCTCTGTCCTTCGACTTCCTCAAGTATCCAGGACAGATTGAGTAGGGCTGCACTGAGAGCTCCTTATGGAAAAGGAAAGTTTTGAGGGCTGAGCTAAGCTAGAGGGGATGATCACCCCTTCAAAAAATTATCCAAGGGGCTGGCATTGTGGTGTGTATCAGCACTGGTTCAAGTCTTGGCTGTCTGCTTCCAATCCAGCTCTCTGCAGATACACCTGGGGAAAGAAGTGGAAGATGGCCCAAGTGGGTGGGCCCCTGCCACCCATGTGGGAGATCTGGGTTTTGGGCTCCTGGCTTCAGTCTGGCCCAGCCATGGGCATTTTGGCCATTTGGAGAGTAAAACAGAAAATGGAAGATCTATTTCTCTGTCTCTCCCTCCCTCTCAGTGTCACTCTGCTTTTCAAGTAAATAATCTAAAAGTATACTGACTCAGGGAGGTGTTTCAGAACTGTGCTAGAAGAGCAAGGTAGCTAGAGGCACTTGAAAGACATAGGGAATACTGTAGAAGTGGTAGGTTTTGTGACGTCTCAACTTCAGACAAAGGTTTGAACTTTATCATAGAGTAGAAAATGAAGCTACAGGGTGGAGATAACAGCACACAAAGGAAATGGATCAAGGACAGTGAGAAGGAGCCATTGGAGATATCAATGGCATGGAAATCAAAGTGGAGAAGTTTCAAGAGAGAGGGAGCACTTAGCATTGCCAACTCCTGTAAAAGAATTGAGAAGGCAGCTGGGTTGTTACTGTGACCTTTGTAAGGATACGTGAACTCCATCCAAGTGCTGGGCTCTGTGCTAGTGGACCAAAGATAAATAAGACAACTCTTGACCTTGGGATGCTCACACCAAAATCTGTGACAATGAGAACAGGACAATGCTGCAGTGTGAAGGAGTTCAGGCTGGGACATCTGTTATCCCATTGATCACCCGGGTTAAGTATCTGTCATGGCAGACCAAGTAGGTATCCTCTTCCTGCCTCACTCCTTCATAGACACTCTCACTTGGCTAAATAGAATGACCTATCCAAGAAAAGAGAATCTTCTTTGGTCAACAGCATCAGAATTGTTAGTCTCCCTTACTGGACTTGCTAAGCCACCTGCCATGTGCTTTGCAGTGTTGTGCTCCTTTGATAGTACTGTCCCTTCTATAGACCAAACTCCAGAGACAACAGAGTATCTATTTGCAGATACATTTGATCCTTTAGGCCACAATAGCCAGTGCCTATGCTGGTGGTGGAAGGTGAAAGGGAGCCTTGCTCAAAGTGAAAAAAGGAAGAATAGAGGGAGGTAGGAGAAGGGTGGTAATTTGTCAGAAGGAGTTAGATTAAAGGACAAGCAGAGGCTAGTTTGGTAGGGATTTGTTAGGCAGAGGTAGCTGGGACAGGGAGGGGAAAGGGCAGGAAGGCATTCCCAGAGGGAGGAATAGGAAGAGCAAATATGGAGAGAAAAGCACAGGCTGGGCTCAGGAACTATGAGTAGCCCTCTGGGTTGCACCTCAAAGTCCCAACACCTGAGGGTGGGAGAGCAGGCAGGAATGGAGGCTTGCAAACATATAATGGAGTCCTAAGGGCCAGGGAAGGGAGTCTGGGCTTTCTTCTGTGGTTTGATGGCTTCTGAGAGGAACCATCTAAAGCTTTTCAAGAATTCAGGCTTGTCTGTCTCAGGCTTCTCCTTTTGGAAGACCAAGGGCCCAAAGTGGCAGCCTGACATTCAATCTCCTTTGCCATGCTTGGTAAGTCAGGGCTGTAGCTGATTTCATTGGCCTGTTTTGCATTTATTATAGTGTGGCTTTTATAGTGTGTTAATTGAAATATTTCCAACTGCCAAAAACAATTACACTCAAATTGCCTTGTCAGTTCTTTTATTGCCAGATAAATGTTTTACAGACATATTTATAGGGGGCAGGGGTAACTGGATCTCATTTTCTATTTAAGGCTGGTGGTTTGGGTTGTGATTGGCCCTCCAGTGCTCTGTTGTGGGCCGGAAAGCTGTTGGACTTTGTGATGCTTCCAACCCGTTACCTTAGGGATCAGAGGCTCTTCAAAGGAAAGTGCTTTCTGACTCATGTGGCTTAGCCTCAGAGAAGGGTTCCCATCAGTGGAAACCTTGGCAACCTGGCAGAAATCTGAATCCTGCTGCCTGCCCTATCGGCAACAATGCCAGCCCAAGCTGAGACTGAATTTTCCCTTCCCCCGGAGCCCCCTTCCTCCGTTCGGCCATTCTAGCCTCTCCTGAAGACCCTATCATGTAAGAGCCCATCTAGTCTAACTCCCTCACTTTGCATTTGGGAAACTGAAGCCCACCCCAAGATGCCACAGGTGGTCAGTGAGAGAGCAGCAAGCAGATGTGCCACGTCTCCACTAACGAGTTCCCTCTGGCTCCTTGGCTGTCCTGACCACTCCTTCAGTGCTCTAGGCCTGCTTCCTCCAAGAGCCCCTCCCTCACATCGGATCAGCCCCTGCTGCTCTCCCTGCATGCCATCATCTGCAACACCTGTTTGTCCTGTATATACACTGTGGGATTTTTTTTACTTGGTGGGACCCTACTGTCTCAGTCACCATTTTTCTCTGGCTTAGGTACATTCTGTTTTCTCCTTCTGAAAACATTCTCTTCACCTAAACAAAGCATACTGGCCCTTTGACACCCAGCTATTTCTGGAAGCCTTTCTTGCGTGCCCCAGGCTGGATAGGTGGGCCACCCCCACCCCCATTTACTCCTGTGGCACCCTGTGCACACATATCTTGTTGGCACAGCCAGCTTTTCAAGGAACCTATGCTGAGTGAGTGGGTGATGAGTACTGATCACACTCATCTCTCCTCTGCAGACCTGAGCAAACTAGAGGAGGACTGCACATTTCTTTGTCTTTGTCCCCCTGCTTAGGTTGTACCTGATGCATGGACGCTCCACAATTGTTTATCAAATTGAATTAAGCCTTGCTGCTCTTGGGAATACAAGATTTGAGCATGTTAGTATTGGCAGGTCAACATAACCAATCCTATGCTTTTTACTGACAAGAAAACTGAAGCCCAGAGAGGAAAAATACTTTTCCTAGAGTCACGAGGACTAATGGGTCTTGACAGTATTCATTCATTTATTCTGTAAGTGTTTTTTGAACACCTACTCTGTTCTGAACATTGCTGTAGAAGTCAGGGCACAGGGAATGTTCAGCCTGCAGGTTGTATAAGGCCGGTGAAATCACTGGGTCAGGCCTTGCCAAGGCAACTATAGCTGGGACTTGAAATTTGATAAATCGATAGCAGGCTAATTTTTAAATTGGTAATTTTGTGTGACCTGTGAGTGATGTTATAAATGTCCAGATGGCCCTTGACTGAAAGAAGATTCCCCACCACTGTGTGCAAACGCAGTCATATGCAGAGCAGATGAAATATCTGCTCATAAGGGGCTTATAGCAATTCCAAACATGTATTTATGCATATAACCTGCATCTGAGAGCCCATTATTGCCTGGTACAGAGCTGAGTACTTAGAATATGCTTTAAAAATATTTATTGAATTAGTTGCAAATAAGACATGCACAGTGCTCAGTTACCTGGCTGCTGTCCACGGGTTAAGTCCCAGTGCTGTGGCAACGGGGTTGCCTCAGACACAGGATCACCTTGGCCACATGAAGAAGCACATGTTGCACTGAGACTGTTTCTGAGACTTGGGAAACTCTGTATCTTTGTCTGCAAGGTCCGTGGGTGGAAACCCCCTGTAGTGCTGTGTGTGCTGCTCCCACGCCAGTTTGTTCAGAACTTACCTTGTGTTTCTGTTCCTCCTTCAGAGCATCAGTGTGGGCAGAGGCACCAGGAAGCGGGTAAGTGCTGAGACCACCACAGTCTCTCCGCAAGATGTTAATAGCCTTTTAGTCTATTGAAATATAATATATATTTTTAGAAAATTTAAAGGAGCATAAAGAAGAACATTAAAGTGACCCTTAAACCTACGGCCTCTTAATTAACATATCCTCCCAGGTATTTTATATAAAAATTATGTGTATTTATTTTTAAATGGAATCCAATGGTATGTTATTTTATAACCTGTTTTTCACATAAAATATTTAGAGTGTGTTTCATTGCTAATTCATGCACTTTTATAGGCTCATTTAAAATTACTACATAATATATTACCATGTGTTCCTTAAGGCCATACCATAATTTGTTCAGTCATGCTCCGTTGTTGGATATTTAGATATTTCCTCTTCCTCATTATTGTGATCAATCCCATTGCAAGCTTCCATACACCTAAATCTTTGGGCACATTCTTGGTTATTTCCTTAATATAAACTCCTATGCATAGAAACTTAAGCTGGAGACTATAAAAAATTACTAGGCTTTGATAAATATTTCTAAATTGCTCTTTAAAAATATTATGCTAATTTATGGGTGCCTAGTTTCCCACTACCTCACCAGTACTGTATCTTAGTTCTTTCCTAGTTTTTCAGTTTTTTAATGAGAAAAAAATGTACTTTTTTAAAAGATTATTTATTTGAAAGGCAGAGATACAGAGAGAGAGAGAGAGAGAGAGAGAGAGAGATATCTTCCATCTACTGGTTCAGTCTCCAAATGGCCACAATAGCCAGAGCTAGGCCGATCTGAAGCCAAGAGCCAGAAGGCTTCTTCCAGATCCCCAGGGGCTCAAGCACTTGAGCCATCTTCTACTGCTTTCCCAGGCACATTAGTAGGGAGCTGGATCAGAAGTGGAGCAGCTGGGACTTGAACTGGCACCCATGTGGGATGCTGGCACTGCAGGTGGTGGCTTAATCTTCTATGCCACAGCGCCAAGTTAGTGTTTTTAATTTTGCATATCTTTAATTGCTAAGGAAGGTGACTTTTTTAAATGTCATAGGCCATTTTGGCAAGTTATTTAACTATCAGGAAAAAGTAAAACATCAAGTCCTTAAATTTTTTTGCTCTATGGACCTAATGGGACTGGGAAGCTTAAAGTAACCAAGTACAGAGAATATTGCTTTAAGAGTAACCTGACGATGCTAGATAAAATATAAATTTTGGAAAGTAAGGTATAAATTAGAGTTGAAGTAGTTTAAAGAACAGCTTGGCATTATTTCCTGATGTCTATGCAACTTTCCATTAAGTCCTACCTTTGGCAGCTGATCCTGGACATTAGCTTCTGGGCTTCATGGAAGGCGGTAGGGAAGAACCAGTTCTTCTGGTCTCACTACTGGGTTCAAAGGCCCGTCACAGTGTTCCAGCTAAGCTCTGGCACCTAGATGGAGAAGACTTCCAGCAGTGAGAACTCTGGCCTGAGCAGTTGCTTTGGATTCTCCTATGAGTGGTCTGTTGTACATTTCACAATCCATGTACAGAGGCAGAACTTGGCTTGTGGGGGATCTGAAGGAGGGAACTTTCTGTAGCACTGCTTACTTTTTCAAGTAGATCAGGCATCCCTGTCCCTCAAGTGAGGTTTTTGTCCAGGATGAAGATTCAGGGACCGAAGTAGGAGAAGGGCAAGATGAATGGAACCAGTCCAAGGCCACAGTCAGACCCCCTGACCAGCTGGAGTTGACGGACGCGGTGAGTGAGCAGTCTCTGTCCTCGTCCCTTCCACCTCCTCCAGCTTCTCTGATGTGTTCTTACCTAGCACAGAATAGAAGCCCACCTAGGACTTGGCTGTGAGATACTGGAGGGGTGGGAGTGGGGGGCTCCTTAAGCCTCAGAGAGAGTGGAAAGCACTTCATGTGTGACCCTCTGTTATTTCTCTCCCTCAGGAGTTAAAGGAGGAGTTCACCCGGATCTTGACAGCCAACAACCCACATGCACCCCAGAACATTGTGAGGTACAGTTTCAAAGTAAGTCCTCCTGGGCAAAGCCCTGAGTAACTCCTTGGAGTGCCAGCGACTTCCTACATTGCAAAAGTCTCTTGGATGTTCTAGAGATCACTTGTAAGCTGAAGTCCTTGGCTGGAATCCTAGGATTTTTACATGGAGTTTTCTAAAGATTTTTGACACTTCTTTGTGAATCTCTATTGAAGCCTTGCTGATTTCAGTGCTTTAAATGCCTTGAAGGATCCCTCTTTTCAAGAATCTTGAAATGAATCATTTGTTTAGAAAAAAATACTTTTCCAATATGTGTAAGGGATCTTCAGAGAATTCATAGAGAGTTTTTTTAAGGGCATTATGCTTAATTCCATTTTTCATTAATTTTTTGAAATACCCTTGTATGACATGTTTTTCACTGACAGAAGCTGTTAGGTCTTTTCCTCCAACATGACACCTAGGTAAAGTGCAAAACCTTCTCAGGACAAGAAGGAGCTGGTTTGCTGCCTGGGAGGAAGTCCCAGCAGGCTCCAATATTAGTGTCTCTTTGATTTATTTTAAGATTTATTTTATTTATTTGAAACACAGAGTTACAGAGAAAGGTAGAGACAGAGAAAGAGAGAAAGAGAGAGAGAGAGAGAGAGAGAGAGAGAGAGAGAGAGAGAGAGAGATCTTCCATCCACTGGTTCACTCCCCAAATGGCCTCAACAGCTGGAGCTGCGCCAATCCGAAGCCAGGAGCCAGGAGCCAGGAACTTCTTCCAGGTCTTCCACCTGGGTGCAGGGGCCCAAGCACTTGGGTCATCTTCCACTGCTTTCCCAGGCTCATTAGCAGGGAGCTGGATCGGGAGTGGAACAACTGGGACTCAAACCGGCGCCCATATGGGATGCCAGCGTTGCAGGCCTGGGCTTTAGCCCCCTGTGCCACGATGCTGGTCCCCTCTTTTATTTTACTTTATTTTAAGGATTTATTTGTTTGTTTGTTTGTTTATTCGTTTGTTCATTAGTTCATTCATTCAACTACAGGGAGGGGGAGATAAATTATCTTCCATCTGCTTGTTCACTGTCCAAATGCCTGCAACAGGTGGGACTGGACCAGACTAAAACCAGTTGCCAGGAACTCTGGTTCTCCCACATGAATTACAGGCACCCAAGCACTAGAGCCATCACCTGCTCCCTCCAAGTGTGTGCATTAGCAGGAAACTGGACTGGAAGCAGAGCAGCCAGGACTCAAATTAGCACTCTGATATGGGATGCTAGTGTCGCATGCAGTGACCTAACCTGCTGTGCCATAACACCAACCTCTATCAGTGTCTTTTTTTTTTTTTTAAGATTTATTGATTTATTTATTTGAAAGATACAGTTACAGAGAGACAGAGGCAGAGAGAGAGAGAGGAAAAGTGAGAGAGAGAGAGGAAGAGAGAAAGAGAGAGAAAGGTCTTCTATTCGCTGGTCCACTCCCCAGATGACCACAATGGCCAGAGCTTCGCCAATCTGAAGCCAGGATCCAGGAGCTTCTTCTGGGTCTCCTACGTGGGTGCAGAGGTCCAAGGACTTGGGCCATCTTCTGCTGTTTTTCCAGGTCATAGCAGAGGGCTGGCTCAGAAGTGGAGCAGCCGGGACTCAAACTGGCACTCATATGGGATGCCGGCACTGCAGGTGGCAGCTTTACCCACTACACCACAGCACTGACCCCTGTATCAGTGTCTTTTGACATCACGGCTAGGTAGGCAGGTGATCATGTCAGGGCCTTCCTTTAGTACATATGACATGGGTGAAGTCTCACTTGGTAGACATGTGGCATGTTTTTATAGGGGACAACACTGTTTTTAGTCATAGCACGGACAATTGCTATGGGGGGGACAGAAGAGAACTTCAGAGAACATTCTGAGCCACAGTGGAAGTGAGCCACATGTTTTTATTTCATTATTCACGTTTCCTGTGTGCCAGTGTCAGTTGTTGTGTTAGATCTTTTACATGGGACATCATAATTAATCCTCACATTTCTTTCATACTGGAACTATCATAATCTTCATCTTATGGAAACAAAGTTTAAGTTAAAGAAAACAAACTACAAAAGCCGCACAGGCCTGGCTGTGAGCAAGAGTTGAACTAATCCATCTGGCATTTCACCATTACGCCACTTCTTTAAAAAGTTTTTTGAATACATATATAATGAAAACTCATAGTACCAATTTCAAAGCATCCAGAAAACAATGAAAAATCAAAGCTACCTCCTCCCTGTTCTCTTCCCTGAAAGCAACAGTTTCTTTCCTTGTCTTACATTTAAAAAAAATTATTTATTTTCATTTTTTTTGAAAGGCAGCAAGACTGACAAAGACTTATAGAAAGAAATCTTCCGCCTGCGGCGCCGGCACACCGGGTTCTAGTCCCGGTCAGGGCGCCGGATTCTGTCCCGGTTGCCCCTCTTCCAGGCCAGCTCTCTGCTGTGGCCAGGGAGTGCAGTGGAGGATGGCCCAAGTGCCTGCTCCCTGCACCCGATGGGAGACCAGGAGAAGTAGCTGGCTCCTGCCATCGGATCAGAGCGGTGCGCTGGCCACGGCAGCCATTGGAGGGTGAACCAAAGGCAAAGGAAGACCTTTCTCTCTGTCTCTCTCTCACTGTCCACTCTGCCTGTCAAAAAATAAAAAAAATAAAAAAATAAAAAAAAAGAAAGAAATCTTCCATCTACTGGTTCACTTCCCAGATGGCTGCAACAGCTGGGGTTCGTTCAGATCAGGCCAAAGCCAGGAGCTTGGAACTCAATCTGAATCTCCCACGTGGGTGGCAGTGACCCAACCACTTAGCCATCACTGCTGCCTCCCAGGGTACCAGAATTGGAAGTGGAGCCAGTACTCAATCAGGCATTCCAATATGGGATGTAGCCATCCCAACTGGCATCTTCACAGCTGCACCAAATACCCACCCTGATTTGTTTATTTAATAGTTTTATTGAGATATAATTTAGCATACAAGTGATCCAATTAAAATATACAATTATAATGGCTTTTGGCATATTTATACATTGTGCAATTATCACCACAATATCAATTTTAGAACATTTTTACTTCCCACAAAAGAAACCCACACCTCAGGGCCTGTGTTGTGACTTAGGTTAAGTCTCCACCTGCAGTGTTGGCATCCCATACGGGCACTGGTTCAAGTCCTGGCTGTTCCACTTCTGGTCAGTCTTCCTGCTAATGCTCCTGGGAAAGCAGCAGAGGATGGCCAAAGTACTTGGGCCTCTGCACCCATATGGCAGACCCAGAAGAAGCCCCTGGCTTTGGCCTGGCCCAGCCCCAGCTGTTGTGGCCATTTAGGGAGTGAACCAGCAGACGAAAGATCTCTCTCTCCTTTTCTCTATATCTCTGCCTTTCAGATAAATAAATAAACAACTCCTTTTTAAAAAGAAAAAAGATCTGTCTCTTTCCCCCACTCTTTCTCTGCCACTCTGTCTTTCAAATAAATATATCTTTTTTTTTTTTTTTTAAGAAACAACTCTTGGTTGTTGTTCCTGAGGTATCTATTCTCTCCAGCCCTAGGCAACAACAAAACTCTTCACCTATAGATTTACCTATTCTGAACATTTCATATAATGGAACCACACAATATGTGGTTATTTGTGACAGGCTTCTTTCATTTAGTATAGTGTTTTCAATTAATTTATGTTTGGCATATATCAGAACTTCATTTCTTTTTACTGCCAAATAATATTCCATTGTATGAATACATAATTTATTTTATTTTATTTATCCATTTATCCTGTGATGCTGGCACCCCATATCGAGCTGGCTTCTCAATTTCTGATCCAGCTCCCTGCTAATCTGCCTGGGAAAGCAGTAGAAGATGACCCAAATATTTGGGCTCCTGCACCCACATGGGAGACCTGGACAGAGTTCCTGGCTCCTGGCTTTGGCCTGGCCCATCCCTGACCATTGAGGCCATTAGAGGAGTGAACCAGTGAATGAAGGGATAAAGGATCTGTGTGTGTGTGTGTGTGTGTGTGTGTGTGTCTCCCTCTCTCTGTGTAGCTCTGTGTAGCTCTTTTTTTTTTTAAGTAAATCTTTAAAATTCTTGAACATACTAATTTTTATTTAAGACCGTGTAGTCCACCCCTCCACAGAGATTGAGACAACTCAAGATGTATTTCTTGAAAGGTATACTCATGAATTTTGCTAATCATCTCCCTTGGGCAGCCTGTAAAGGTCACAGGGAAGCTGCCCTTTGACCCTCTGATATGCTGGGGTACAGTGAAGCTTCTGACACCTGAAAGAGAGTCTCTAAGACTTAGGGTGGCCGTGGAGGCATGCTACAGGCAGAGGATTGGTGCTGTTACGACAGTTTCAATGCACTCCTCTTGCCCCTCCTTTAAGCAGATGCCCTAGGCCCCAGGCTCTCAGGAATGCTTACCTTCCCCAGGCTTCCAAGGGCCTTCCAGGCCTGTCTGGACATCTCCCATAGATCTGGTTGCCATCTCTTTGGTCCTGAGAGATCCAAGAGCTTTAGGTCCTCAAAACTGCCGCTTTCCTTTGATGTGCTGGAGTGGGAAATCAGATGGTTCTGGTCCAGGCATGCCTCCCCTCCTTTCACAGAAGCAATGTTGTCTGAATTTCATTCCTAAACTGAAGAGGAAGGTTGCAGTCAACTGCTTGAGGCAGGATGAAGGTGAAATCTCAAATGACAACTCTATGGATAATGTATTCCTTTGGGAACCACCATCATCATAATAGTTACTATTTTTATTGAGTACTAATATTAAGCACTTATTGTGTGTCAGATACTGTTAATAGGTTGTTTTCATTATGTTCACAATGCCTGAAACTATCTTGAAAGTTAGATATGATTATCCTTTTATAGTTGGTGAGGAAATTAGAGCTTCGAGTGGTTAAGCCCAAAGTCATACAGGTAATAAAGGGCAAAATAACGATTTGAACCCAATTCTTTCTGTCCCACCAAAGACCACGCTGCTAACCACTGCATTGCCCCATCTCTTAGATGGGTGCATCTGAGTTGATGACAGGAAGGACTTTGTGGTGATGTTGGTTATGTGATAGTGATCCTTTCAGCCCACCTCTGCTGTAAGTTTACTCCAGTGTGCTATACCAATATAATTATTCTCTGTGTGACTTTCAAAGGATTGGGAAGAACTGTTTTAAAATCAGGAAGGGACATCTGGTCTCAAAATCAATTTTTAGCGGTTGTCAGGATGCTGATGAATGAGAAAACAGTCTAGAGGAACCTGACTATAGGCTCCATGAAAGCAAGGATTGTGTCAGCTTTTCGCTGAGCACCTAGAAAATACCCAGTATACTGTAGCTGTTCAAATGTTGTTCATTGAATAATGAATGACCAAAGTTACCTGGACTTTAAACGTATTCCTGCTTCTCATTTGCTGTGTGACCTGGACAAGTGCCAAGCCCAGAACTTACCTGGATCTCTGTGATTTTCTTGTATGTAACAGGGGGATGGGAGATTTGTTTCTCTCCGAGGGTCTATCCAGCCTTTACATCCACTAAGTACAGTGGACAAGGGGCCAGCCCACTCCCAGGTGTGATTGATGACTGTGTCTGTCTAACCCAGTCTCTGGTGAGAGAGGTGAATGGGGTTCCTTGGCATGGATAGAGGAGACAGGGTAATAGGTAAACCTGGAATTGATTTGTGTTGGAAGGGGAAGGTATTTTAAAATAAATCTTTGATAAGAATGTTACAAAATGTTTGGTTTCTTTTTCCTTCTTTAAACTGAAATAATGTGGGGGCTGGTGACGTGCCACGTGGATAAAGCCACTGCTTGTCACCAGCATCCCATATCCAACTACTGGTTTAAGTCCAAGCTACTCGGCTTCCTATCTGGTTCCAGCTAATATGTTTGGTATGGCAACACATTATGGCCCAAGCACCTGGCTCCCTGACACTGTGGGAGACCAGGATGGAAGTCCTGGCTTCAGGCTTTAACCTGGCCCAGACCTAGCTGTTATGGCCTTTTGAGGAGTGAACCAATGAATAAAAAGATATCTATCTCTGGGCTGGCACTGTGGCGCAGCAGGTTAAAGCCCCAGCCTGCAGCGCCAGAATCCCCTAAGGGTGCCGGTACAAGTCCCAGCTGCTCCTCTTCCGACCAAGCTCTCTGCTATGGCCTAGGAAAGCAGTAGAAGATGGCCCAACTCCTTGGGCCCCTGCACCTGCGTGGGAGACCTGAAAGAAGCTCCTAGCTCCTGTCTTTGGATCTGTTCAGCTCTAGCCGTTGTGGTCATTTAGGGAGTGAACCAGCAGAATGGAGGCGGAATGAAGGATCTCTCTCTGTCTCTGTCTGTCTCCCTCTCTCTCTGGTTCTACTTCTCTCTGTAACTCCTCTTTCAAAATAAATAAAATAATTTTTTTATTTGTTTAGAGAGACAGAGAGAAAGATCTTCCTTTCCGTTGGTTCACCCCCCAAATGGCCGCTACAGCTGGCGAACTGCGCCAATCCAAAGCCAGGAGCCAGGTGCTTCCTCCTGGTCTCCCATGTGGGTGCAGGACCCAAGCACTTGGGCCATCATCCACTGCCTTCCCAGGCCACAGCAGAGAGCTGGACTGGAAGAGGAGCAACCGGGACAGAATCCGGTGCCCCAACCGGGACTAGAACCTGGTGTCCCAGCACCACAGGTGGAGGATTAGCCAAGTGAGCTGCCTTTCAAATAGATAAATAAGTATATCTTTAAAAATAAAATAAAACAAACCGAAATACAGTGAAAATTTCAATTTAGCTGAGAATTTGACCAATTATATTTCCTGTATAACCAGGGTAGACTGTCTTTGGCCTAACAGAATGAAGGCAAACTACAGTCAGTCTCCAGACCTGGTCTGACTCAGCCCCCTTTTTTCTTAGGAAGGCACATATAAGCTTATTGGCTTTGTGAATCAACTGGCAGTTCACTTCAGCCAGGTTGGGAACCTGATCCCCAAAGACTCGGATGAAGGGCGACGGCAGCGCTACCGTGCTGAGCGGGTGGCAGGTAGGAATCTGGGCCAGTCTGAGGATGTAGCCTTGAGCCTGGTCCTCTTTCTCTGTTCCCTGGAAGGAGTATATCTCTTAACCAGCACTCTGAAGAGCCTCTACTGATATAAAGTCCAATAGCTGCTATCCTAAATAGCTCTGACTAAGGAGAACCCCAGGACAAGCAGGATCTGAAAGGCAGGAATCAGAGCCCTCCCTAGCCCTCCCTGCTAGGGCTTGGAGAAGCAGGCCTGGATTTTGAGCTCATTGGCAATGTCCTATCAAGGTTCTCTGGAGTCTGCCAAGGTGACGCTATCAGAAACGGAAAACCTTGAAGAAGAAGAAGAGCCCAAAGAGGCTGAGGTTGAAGCTGGAAGCCAAACAGATGTGCCTGCAGCTGAGGTATAGATGTGTTTACTCCCCATCCCTCCCCATCCAGCTCAAACTGTGGGTGGAGGCTTTGGGGTGACTCAAGGTGACATGAAGGAGGCTAATGGCAAGGAGTTAGAGGTTGCTGGTGCCAAGGTACCAAGCGGCACCAATCTCTCCCACCTTCATCCTCTCCCAGGATGTGACTCCTTCCCCATCCAGTCCCAATTCCCCACTACCTCCTTCTCACAGCTGAGTCCTGGTTCTCTGTCTTTTTATTTATAGGCAGTTGAAAAAGTGACTGAAGAACTGATGACTACTAAGCAACCCAAGGAGCGAAAACTCACTAACCAGTTCAACTTCAGTGAGAGAGCCTCGCAGACCTTCAACAACCCTCTCCGGGTAGAGCAGCCCCCACCCCAGCCTCTTTACCTCGCATACCCCAGTCTGTAGTAGGGATAGGGAAGATGCCACAGTTGTTCTCTCCAAGGAGATCTGGGAGCATGCATTTAGATTCCTGTAAGCCATCCAGGAGGCATTTCAGAAGGAGTGACAAGGAGGTTAGAGTCCCCAAGACTCCACTGGGAGGCTGAAACTTGACCTGAGCCTTGAAGACAGGGTAGAATTTGAGTCCTGGAGAAACGAGAGGAAGCCACAATATGCCATAATGTTGGGGAGGGGGACAAGTTCGACTGAAGCTGGTGGTCTCTGGTAGACCAGCTGGAAAAGGCTAGAAAGTTTCCCTGACTCCTAAGTATGAAAGATCCTGAGAATAAGGCCAAGGGAGCCTCTCAGGGTTTTAGGTGAGAGACTAACACACACAAGGACAGCGTTCTACAGAAATGATTCTGCTGCAAGAGAGTAAGTTCTACAGGGTGAGTTTTTGGTAGTGGCTCATCCCTATAGTCTCTAGGCTGATATTCGGTCGTAATCTGGCTATACACAGCGGGGAAGGAGTGCACTGCCCTGGTGGTGCCAGAGACCTCAGCATTGGAGAGACGCCTTCTCAGGGTGAAGGGCATTAGCTCAATGGCCTACCAGAGGCTGACCTCTATGCTCTGCATCTGGAGGCTGGTATGGGCCTGGCTTCTTATAGATCTGCACAATCAGGCTTTGCTTCTCCCACTTTCTAGATTAGGCTTCTCCTGGAAGTCAGAATGAAAAGATTGTGGACTTTGAATGTGTCATTTGGTCCTTTGCCCAGGTCCCTCTTTACTTCCCCAACTCTGTCCCACCCCTCCCTCAGCTCCACCAAAATACTTCTCCCAAGGATGTACTGTTGGGTTAAGCGAGAAGGAATTGAGGGCTTTCTGTGGGTTTCCTGATGCCATTGTTCTCTAGAATCGTGAATGCCAGATGGAGCCTCCTCCTAGGACAAATTTTTCAGCTACAGCCAATCAGGTAAGATCCTGGGCCAGCCGGAAACCTGTCAGTGCATCTCCCCCCAACACCCAACACCACCAGTGCCATCTTGCCACACTCAGCAGCACAGGAGATGGGCCTGGTCAAGCATTCCTTTGGCAGTCTGCTCTCCTCATCTATCCACCTCCCTGCTCATTGTCCTGCTCGTCTAGTCTTTGAACACCACGCCCATGAGACAACAGGGCCCTACCCAGTGAGCTCTGGCCTGCCACATGCCCCCACAGCAAGGCCATACAAGCTGGAAACAGCTTCCTCCAGGACCTGAGAAGAACTTCGTACCCTTGTATTCTTTGGGTCCTGTGTCTGACTTTGAAGTGTTAGCACTCTGACTCTGCCCTCCCAGAAGTCTTCAGTGTTCCTGTAGACCTTCCTCCCTCCTCATGAAGTCCCCTTAGATGGCCATGCTGATTTGGGCAGGATATGATACCAGGAAACCTGAGCTCAGATCCAGCTCTGCTGTTTCTATTACAAGATCTTGAGAAAATCTTTTCACCTTTAAGGCCTCTGCTTCTTTCCCTGTCAAGAGAAGATGGCAAACTACCTCACAGGTTGTTGGAGGGCTCTGAATGAGATAAAGTGGTACTTTTCAGTGGGAAGCCCTGGCCTGCAGTGAATTGTTGAAAGTAAGGTGTGCCTATCTGGCCTCCAGGTGGCAGTGACTGCCCAGCTCTGGGGAGTGTACAGTGAGATCTGGGGCATTTTCCCAGCCTTAAAACCTTGCTGCTTCCTCTGCTGCTATCCTGGGGCTTCTCTTGCCTTTTGTGGGCATTCCCTTAACTTTTGTTTATCTCCCTTTAGTGCTAAAGCATGGTCAGTGCTGTAGATAGGCAGTCTGATCCAGTATATTCTATTTCCATAAGGAAAGACTTTTTAAAATTTCCTAATTCAGGATTTTACAAGTCAGAAGCAAAAATGTGAGTTAGCCTGGTACTTGCCCATTTGTTCTGTCTGGTAGAGATTTCAGGCTAGAACAATGTTGTCTCCAGCTAAAGACCCAACCCCTGAGCCTCAGGGTAAATAAGCCCAGCCCAGAGGTGCCCACTGAGCTCCTTTGTTTCTGTTCCAGAGATGATAGCTAGCAGGGGAAACAGACATTGAACACATGGTAACAATGGGGAAACAGGATGCTATGGAGGCTTGTGCCAGTGGTTAACATGACCAACTTCTCAAGCCCCAAAGGCAGAAGAGGAGCTGGCTGGGTGAGGATTGTGCCCTGTGATGATCCTGTTCATCTGATGTTTACCTAGTGGGAGATCTACGATGCCTACATGGAAGAGCTTGAGAAGCAGGAAAAGACCAAAGAGAAAGAGAAGACAAAGACTCCAGTGGCTAAAAAGACAGAGAAGATGGCCATGAGGAAGCTGACATCCATGGAGTCCCAGGTCTGGTGAGGTTCCCAAAGCTCTGTCACAGAATGAGTAGATAGAAGCCTAACTTTTCAGGAAGGTATCACAGATACTTAAAAGGGAGGCTAATGTTGAGGTATAAATAATCCTTTCCTTGGGAGGAAATGTGAAGAGAGCTATGAGGCAGCTGTAACTGCCTCTAACATTGTATACTTCCTCTCAATTTCATATAGATCTGGAGGCTAGCAGGGATTTGAGGCTTTTGGGTTAGGGAGTAACAGAGACATGATAACCTTATTGAAAGCACTACATGCATCCCATTTGTTCTGTCTGGTGGGGTTACAGAAGAGCTGGGGGGGGAATCTACATAGGGTGGGAGTAGGATGTGAAGATAAGGCACAACTTCTCTGGGCAAGGATTCAGGGATCTTGGGACGATGAGAGGCTCTTCTACTTTCAGGCCTTGGATTTACCTCTGCCTGAGAATTCAGGGCCAGGTTAGAGATGATTACAGGTACCATCAATACCAGACCAATAGATGTGCCCTTCTGGGATGGGTTTTCAATGAATATCCATGTAGGAGTCATTATAAAGCTCATGATTAGTGGGTTCACTGGAGGTGTAGGTAGCATAGGTTGGGTGATCATCATGGGAGTTAGTGATGCAATTGTAAGGAGTCACTGTAGGGAGGGTGGGTCACCACAGGGAAGTGATGAAGGACATTTGTCTTTTTGACAGAGAGAAATCTGGGTCAAGAGCCAGACTCCCAGTGTGAAAATCAGAAAGAGATTGACTTGCAATGGGGTGGGAGGGACGAGGTCCACAAGAAGCTGGGGGCTGGTTTCAGCACCTTGGAGAGCTCCTGTGGCTGCTTACAGGAAAATGGTACTATTCTACTCCAGGATAGAAACCGGATCAATTAAAGGGAATTCTGCTTTCTTTCTTTTTAAATATTTATTTGAGAGACAAGGTGGAAGAATGAGATGCAGACAGATAGACAGAAAGCTTCCATCTGCTGTTGCTCCCACAACGACCAGGGCTAGGTCAGGCCCAGCAACTCACAGGTCTCCCACTAGGGGTACCCATCTACTTGAGCTGCCTCCCAGGGGGATGCATTAGCAAGAAGCTGCAATAGAAAGCAGAACTGGGATTTGAAACCAGGCACTCTGATATGGGATGTGTGCATCCCAACTGGCATCTTAACCACAAGGCCAAATCTCAACCCTCTTGTTTTCTTCGTCTGAAGTATGTCCACTTCCACTGAATTCTCTGTTCCAGGACCCTAATAATATCACATTTTAGAGGTTTGAGGGTCCCCTGCTCTGGCTCAGCAGGAGCTGTCCTAATTCTGTTTCCCTCAGTAACTGAGCAGGCACCAAGTGTTCATTGCCATCCTGGGTACTGGAACTCTGAAGTGAAAGACGGCCTCTGGACTATTTAGGAGCTCTGAGTATTGTGATTTTAATTCTCCAATGAACTTTCTCTTTGGTCAGGTTTCTGAGATAAACTTGGAGTCAGTTCAAGGCGTGGCAAATGCCCTCAAAAGGTCATTCCCTAGATGTGACGTTATTACACTTCCACCTCGCTGCTCTGCATGTTCCCTCTGACACCACTGGGGGCTGGGTTAAATACGGGCATGTGCATTATTACATTTAATCCTCACAGTGACCCTGTGAGGCAGACACCACCATTCATCCCCTCATTTTCATGAGGATTCTAAGACTCAGAGGAGTTAAGTAGCTTGTTCAAGGTTGCCACCTGGCTCCTAATCAGTGAGATGGGATAGAGATACATGTCTGTGTGCCTCTTTTCACCACTTCCTGACAATGCCATTCCTGGCCTGTATCCCTGGACCCTTCTTGGGGCTTCCCACTCAGCTATTTTATGGCTAGCACCTGCCCAAAACTCTGCAGGCGTTTCTTGCTAGCCCCTAACTCCTTGCCCCTTGATTTACCCACCATGTGGTTCACTTTGTGGATCTGTGGAATTTCACAAAATAATAATACTGATTTTTGGTTCAAAATGAGTGATTTTTTTCCCATGATGTGAAACCTCTTGCATTCTCTTTGGTTTGGGAAGTGGGCAGGGTCCTGTGGTTGGGAATCTCAATTCTGTCTCACACTCCATGTGTACAAGCATATGTCTTCTTCTTTGGGCCTCTGTGTCTTCCTTTATCTTTGACTAAGTAAAAGGGGGTGTTGTACTGGGAGATCTATGAGGCCTTAATCCTCAAGCGGGTAAAGCCTCTCTATCCTCACCAATGAAGCCTCCAATCTGTCCTCATCTGCTCTCCCCTCCAATCCTCTTCAGCACCAGTCTTGTGCTCAGACACACCTTCTCCCAAATAAGCTCAGAATGAAAGAGCAGCAAGTAAACTCTACCCAGGCACCAAGTACGTCAGCTTGGATCCCATGTGACACGTGGCGGGTAGGGTTTCTGGAAGGCAGTGGAGAGGAGGATCTGTGCCTTGAGACGTGTAGAAATACCTTTACGGAACTCTCTGGGGTTGGCACTGTCAGGAAAGCATTGTTAAATCAACTGCAGGCCTGGACTGTGGCTCAGGGCATGTGGTCCTCTGAGGTCCTGTGGCTTCTGTTTCCCCACAGACAGATGACATCACCAAAGTGTCCCAGGCTGCTAAAATTGTGGAGCGGATGGTCAATCAGAATACATATGATGACATCGCTCAAGGTAAGATTTGAGGTACATTGCCTATATTAAACATCCCTCAAGAAAGATTGGTATCTGAATGTCTCATGCTAAGTCCTAGAAGTCCAAGGGGAGAAAAATGATCTTCCCTTTCTCTGGATGTCACTGGGGAGATGGGAGTTGTGAACAATGGCATAAGAAACACTGGGTGTAGCAAAAAGACACCCGAGCATTAGTGATCCATAGTCGTCTTCCCAGCAATCCTGGGAAGGAAGCAGAGCATAAATGACTACCTCTGCCCTACACATGAGGCTGCTAAGACCGAGGCCTCTTGTCCACCTGACTGGTGAGTGGCAGAGATAACCCAGATCTAGGGCGTGAGCTTCTTTATTCTGTGCTCTGCTCAGTCAGGCTTGGGGTGCTATAAATGCAAGAATGTGTAGGACAGACAGAAACTACTCTGGGGATGCTTAAGAAGAGAAGGAAAAAGAGAGATGAGGGTGAGCAGTCAAGGAAGGTTTCTGGACCCTAGATGACCAGGGATGAGGAGAGTAGGAGCAGCAGGATAGCAGAGGGAGGGCACTCTGGCCAGGGGACAGCACTATCAGTGAGCCCGTGGTGGAAATGAATAGGAATGGGCTCTGGGGACAAGGAGCAGCAGGCTCCCTGACCCAGGCCAGGGCTTTGTTGGAAAGTGGTGAGAGTTCAGGCTAGAGAAGTGGTTGGCGCCAGTTAATGAAGGGCCTTGAATATCATGCAGGGAATCAGTTTTCTCTGCAGAGTTCAGAGATACCAAAGGCTTCCAGAGCAGGGACACTGCTCCATGAGAGCGGGGTTGGAGGAGGATGTGATTTGGGGAAAATACAGGACAGAGGTCAAAGTGAGGTTTGGCTGCAGGGTGGAATGGGCCTTGCTGTACCTGACTCTGCCTGCATCCCGAAGGATGAAGAAAAAGGAGCAGTTAAAATAAGGAAAAACAAGCACCAGCATTCACTGGGAATGGCCTATGTGCCAAGCATTTTATTTCTTCTCGACAGCCACACCGTGAGGTGAATATCATTATTATCTTCATTTCATAGTTGAGAAACTCAGGCTGAGATGTTGCTGCTTGTTCAAAACCACAGCCCGCGGGAGATGTGAGTGGTGGAACCAGACTTGAACGCAGGCCCCTTGGATCCACAGCCTAAGCACTTCACCACCAGACTGCAAAGCCACTGAGCTGGAAGAGACATTTCAAACGTGTTCAAATGAACACACTTGATAATAGATCTATCCTGCTGATTAATTAGTGATGAGGTGAAGAAAGAGATTGATTCAGAGATGCTTAAATCTGGGGGCCTGGGAAATTCTAGTGTCTTTGACAGTGCCAGGGAAACAGAATCCTTCCCATGGCATGAACAGCACATTCCCAAGTGGCTTGTATTTCCCTAAGAGGTTGTGTATTTATTTGGAGCAGCTGCCTCCCCAGAGTTGGCAGCTCCTTGCTGCTGGCTGGTCTCCTTTGCTGACAGCCTAGGGCTCTTCTTGGTTACTTGATGCTCATTGCTCACCCATGGGACATAGAAACCAGGGCTGCCAAGACCAGCAGCCCAAACAAGCCCCCTCGTTATCATTCAGGCTGGAAAACGACCTTGAGTGCTTTTCAAAGCTGTCAAAGTACACAGCAGCTGTGAATGAATTTGTCACTCACACAGCTTGGCTTCCTGAAACCCAGCTTCTGCAAGTGGCCCACCAAAGGGCTGCAAACCTGATTAATATCCACAGAGAAAATGGCCTTGGTGAACCATTTTCATTTGTAAGAAACGCAGTCACATGAAAAGTGCATTGAACTTTGATTTTTTTAATTGCTTACTCTTTTCCCTTTGGGGAAGCATAATCATGAAGGGGAAGGGAACGTGGAGAAGTGTTACCAATTAATCTCCTCTCTGAAATGAGGCATTTTCAAAGAACACCCCAGCTCGGGCATCTCTGATGTGATCAAGGCTTATGCCTCTCTGTTTGAATCTTTTTTTGTCCTGAGACATTTTTGGGGTTTGCATGTAGCCTCACAAGTTCAAGGTGTGGGGCATTGTGAGAGAGGCTGGGGAAATGCCTGGGCCTGCCTTTGACCATGTTGGATGAGAAGATTCATTTTCTAATTGGTTACTCTCGGTTGGAAAGACCGCCAAGAACCGTTTTACTTCTGTTGATTGATTTCATTGCATTCTGTGAACAGTCACCAAGTGTCTGCTTTGTGGTTGGCCCTGTGCTAGGCGCTGAGAACCCAGAAGTGAATACAACATATTTCTTGTTTTCTGGGAGCTGTCTGGTGGGAGAGATAGGTAAAAGGATAAATAGATGCAACACAGTGTGACAGATGTTTCAGTAGAGGAAAAGCAGGACTGGAATTGGGAAGAAGTGAACTCTCTTCAAGAGGAAATGAAGAAAAGAAAATGAAGGCCTTACAGAGGAGGAGGAGTTTGATTTAGATCTGGAATGAGTAGAAGTTTCCAGAAACAGCAGCAGAAAGAACAGGATAATGTGGACATGGAAAACCATATAGAAACACACACACACGCACACGCACACACACACACACACACAAACACACTCATACACACACAACATGGGCCAGCTGGACTCATTGGTACATTTTGATATAGATGGTACAGGGATACAGTTAGAAATGATATAGAGGGGGCCGGTGCTGTGGCATAGCAGGTAAAGCCGCCGCCTGCAGTGCTGGCATCCCATACGGGCACTGGTTCGAGTCCCGGCTGCTCCACTTCTGATCCAGCTCTCTGCTATGGCCTGGGAAAGCAGTAGAAGATGGCCCAAGTCCGGCCCCTGCACCCAAATGGGAGACCCAGAAGAAACTCCTGCCTCCTAGTTTCAGATCAGCACAGCTCCAGCCATTGCGGCCATTTGGGAAGTTAACCAACGGATGGAAGACCTCTCCTTCTCCCTCTCTGCCTCTCTTCTCTGTAACTCTGCCTTTCAAAAAAATAAATAAATCTTTTTTAAAAAAAGAAATAAATAATGTAGAAGTAGTGGCCAAGAGCCTTGGATTGACCTGGGAGCCCTTCCATAAGGAAAATCATTGAGGGGATTTCAAAAGTGTGGGGAAGATGGCGTGGTGAGATGACTTTTTTTTTTTTCTCACTCTGATGGCTCTGCAGAACATAGACGGAAGGAGGAGTTGCTAGAGGTAGGGAGACCAGTGAGAAGGATACTATGATAACCCAGGTGAGGGATATTGAGGCATGAGCCTGGGCAGTGGCTATGGGTTTGGAGAGAAGTAAATGGATTAAAAAGGTGATCAGAAGTATAATATAAGAAATGATGGGGGGGGGGGATCAGTCAAGAATTACCCAGATACCTGGTCTAGACAAATGGATTGATGGGGCTTCTACCCAACTTGGAGAAAATGGGAGGCAGGAATGAGGTTGATCAGGGAACCCTTGGTGGTAGATACGAAGTTGGGCTGCATTTTAGGCATTCAGGAGGCACAGGGACTAGAACCAGCCATAGACATCTGGCAGCTGAACCCCTGCGATCTGTACTCCAATCTGTGTGCTGGGGGAAGTCACAGGGGCAAAGGCTGCAACCCTGGGCTTTCATCTGTGTGGATATGCAGACGTGGATGAAATGGGAGGCAGGGACAAGGCCACTCCTGCAAATCATCTCCAACAACAGTGGCTAACAGAGAGAGCCCACTATGCACAAGGTATTTCCCCCTGCACTTTCATATATTAACTAATACATTTCCTTGAGATAGGTACTAGATTAGTCCTACTCTGAAACACCAAGAAATCAGTTGTTTTGCCCCATGTGGTGCAGATAGCAAGTGGTGGACCTGGGTTTGTCATGAAGTGGCAGCCCTGGGACCTTATTCTGTCTGTGTGTGCTTGAGATTTTAAGTACTATGAGGATGCTGCTGACGAATACCGGGACCAGGAGGGGACCCTGCTGCCGCTCTGGAAGTTCCAAAACGACAAGGCCAAGCACCTGGCTGTCACCGCCCTCTGCTGGTGAGTACAGGCATTACAGCAAAGGCAGAGTCCCTGAGTGCCTGCTAGGTGCCAAGCTTGGAGTAATCCTTTCTACTGCATTTAACCACTTTGAGGCGACACATGGCGGTATGGGGAGAATGAGCCTGGAATTCCAAGAGGATTGCAAGATCATCCCAGGTCTCCCAGTAGGCGAAGATCTAATCGGGACCGGAGGTGTCTGCCGTGTAATTAGGCACCAGTGGCCATGGGAAGGCCCAGGCCCATGGACAGATCATAACCATTGCCTGCACCAATGGGTTCATATTTCTTTTGCAGGAATCCAAAGTACAAGGATCTGTTTGCAGTGGGACATGGCTCCTGTAAGTGATCTGGCTGTTCACTTATTGGCAGAGCTCCTTGCCAGGCATGAGAAATACACAGAGTCGGGCACAGTCACTGCCCTCAGGGGGCCTCCCAGTCCAGTGGGGAAGAGCCACACTCACACTGGCAGTCATTGCCAGGCGATGAATGTACGGAGCTGAATGTGCCAACTGGGCCTCCTATGCGTTGCGCTGGTGGAGAGAGAGGGAGGGAACACTGCTCGCAGAGGGGGCAGCATGGGCAGGAAGTGATGCTGCCGAGGGGGCCAGAGTCAGCCCTGAGAAGGCTGAGTAAGCTTGGGCCTTCTCCTGAGGGGAAGCCACAGAAGGAACTGGAAGAGGACAGGTACAGGGCCAGCATAGGGAAGAGCTGCCCGAGGCTGGAGACTGGTGCGGGTATCCCAAGGAGAGGTGGCAGGATGCTACCCACAGCTGTGCTGGGGGCGTGGTGGCTTCTCCTTGCCTCTTGGTCAGGAATTCCAGATCAGACCCTGTAGTGGGGTGGAGTGGGAAGGGGGCGACTGCTTAAAGTTCATTCCCTGGCCCCTGCACCCTGGGGGCCCAGTGTCCCAGCAGCGGGGGCAGCAGCGAAGCAGCACGTTGTGAGTTTGCTTTCCCTTCCCGCTACTCGGCCCAGGGGAAGCCCCTCCCACAGTGCTGGCCGGGACATTCCACTTGCTGACGGGAGAGGGCCCTGCACTTCGCTGGAGTCGCAGCTCCTGCATGCTAACAGCTTCTTTGGCTGGGAGGCTCAGCTTCAACAGAAAAACCTTTCCATTCTCAAGCTGCTGCTGGCTGGCAGGCATGCGAGCTCCCAGTCTCTGCCCCTCCGAGTGCCTGTCCGCCCCATTCTTTGACCCGGGTGAGGGAGGTAGAGGCAGGCAAGGAGGAGCCGGCGTTTGTCATTCCTCTCAGGAAGAAGGCCTTGGAGCTGCTCCCAGGCTTGTGGTCTGGGCTGCCTTTGAGGATGCCCTAAATGCCTGCTTTGTGTCCCCACTCGTGAGGGTGGGCTGCTGCCAAGCGGGAAGCACCGCCCTCTCTGGCAGTGGCCGAGCACATTCCTCCCTCTGCTGCAGCTACTGGGCCTGGCCCAGGGCCTGGGGCGGGCAGGCCCTCCTAGGAGTGGGTGTGGACCCCCATGAGAGTGCTGTCAGCCTGGGCTCCCTGCCCTGGACAGAGGTGGGGGCATGGGGACTCCCCAGAAGGTGGGAGGAGAAACGACTACAGTTCTGACACCATCTCCTCCCAGCCAGGGTCAGAAGCAGGGTCGGCTGGCTGGGGTCATGTGTCGGGGCAGGGTTGGGGGCAGCCTCAGTCAGGAGCAGGAGAGAATAGTTCACTTCCCACGAGGGCAAGACCTCAAGCTGGCCAGGCCCCGCAGCCTCCTCACCCGGGAAGGGTCTCTTTGTCCTTCCTCAGTCTTTTTTGCCTGAGTGGTGCACACAGTCAGCTGCTCCTGGAGGGTCACTGCCCGGAGCTATACCTGGGGCTAGACGCCTCTCTGAGCACAGACTTCTCATTGGGGACAAGGAGAAGCTAACAGCCTGCCAGGTTCCATCTCAGTGCTGTGGTGAGGCACACTGGGGGAAAGGAGCCGAATGTGGCCTGCGAGCAGCCTTCTGCCCCGTCCTCCATGCTTTCCCTAGCAGGCCTGCAGTGCTCCCAGGGCCTGAGTAGCCTCCTTTCCTTGCTCCAGAGAATGACAGAGGGCGGTGAGTCTGGGAGCAGGGCCTAGTGACAGTGCTATTCGCAACTGCTATCCCTGGCACGGGACTTGTTGGCCCGTTTTCCAATAGACATCTATGCTCCAGGGCCCTGTATACCTCAGAACCACCTGTAAGGGCCCAAGCAGAGCCATGCTGGACTGGGGCTCAGAAGGGCCCTGCATCCACTTCCAAGGTCACTTCTGGAAGTCCAATGCTCTTGGGTGCTCAGCACCTCCGCGGAAGAAAGAGGGCAAAACTGAGGTAGGCGGAGGGCACCCTTGTTGCTGGCTGAGGTCATTGTGAGAAGCAGCCTGTCCCACCAGAATCGGTCATACTTTGGAAGCTCCTGTATACTGACTTCCCATAATCAGAATCACAAGGACAAACACTGCAGTGAGAATTTGGATTTGTTGTTGGGTTTGGCCCTGGTAAGTTCAGTCCAAACCTCGTAAACCTTTTTCCTGGAATTCCCAGTGCCTATTCTGTAACACAGTCACATAAAACTTTGGCAGGGGTAGGCGTGTCCCTTAGGAAGGACTGAGACCAATCCCCTGTGGTGAGGGGAGGGCAGGTCGGCTGGAGCCCAGCCAGGAGCAAGCAGGTGGGGAAAGGGAGTCCAGGCAGTTGCCTGCAACAGCGCACAAGCATTCACACCTCCTCCCCTCTATGGCTGCTGGGTATCAGGTGCTGGGCACGTCAGGCTGCTTAAAGGGCACAGATTTGGATGCCCCCTCCGGCCAGGCTCCATGTTCCCAGCAGAGTGGAAAAAGAGGCTGTCAGCAGGTAAAAGCAGGTGGAGGAACACTGGCGGGCGAGCGGAAACTTGGTCCAGAAAGAGACGGCCTGGGGGCTTGTGGGTGCACCCGTGTCGGCAAGGCTACACCGAAGGGGTCCTGTCCGGCCCTTTGGCCCGTTCATGGCCGGGAAGCGGGGACTCCTGCTGCTCTGCAGTCAGGGAGAGTGGAACAGATCCCGAGGCTATCACACAGGAAAGCGGGCAGGAAGCTGCTTAGGGAGCCACATATTGGAAGGGCAGGGAGCCAGGTGTTCCCCCACCCCGGCTTCCCTCTGAGGGGGGCAGCACCCTCAAAAGGATCCACGGGTAGGGTCTGTGTCCCAGCACCAAGCCCATTCCCCCACTGTCCCACCACACCCTGGCTTGTCCCCCAAGCCTTCCCAGGCCAGAGATAACACTCATAGGGATTTAAATCTTTTCTGATCATTTATTTGTCAGCTTCACTAATTAAGCAGTGTTAATTTCATTTACTGAAAATGGAAATTCATCCACCTCATTTCTCCCTGTTCATCCTCCACACACAAAATCCATCACTCGTCGGCTGCAGGCTGTGTAAAATTTACAGGACTAATTATGTTGTCAGGTCTCTTTGTAAATACAGTCCATAAAGGCCACTGTGCTTGCCGGGTTGTAGTGCTAGGGCATTCCCGTTGTTAGTTTAATTACTGGTTAGTTATTTAGGTTCTCAAATGTTTGCCTCATTTTCCCTAAATCAAATTAAATGTCCCGCTTGATGTATTCTGTCTCCAAGGCCTTGCTCTTAGTTCCCACACTGTTTAAATATGACTTCTAATCGAATGAGAATGCCTGGACAAGCCCAGCTGCCTGGGAGGCTGAGCCCGACGTGGCCCCATGGCCCCTGGGCCGTGCATGAGATTGGAGCCGTCTAGCAACCGATACCCTCTGTAGGGGAGCCTTGGGCTGCTTCCCTGCCTGTGGAGATGGTGAACATCCCAACACAAAGGGGGCATTTCTGTTTCTGGTGACCAAGGTGGCAAGGCAGGCTGTGGGAAACTGAGGGAGGGTTTCCTTGTAGACACCAGGGCAGCTGAAGATCATAGCATCCATCAGCCCATCAGCCTGACTTCTAGAGGGACCTGCTTCCAAACCATCCCTGAGGAACAAGAACCACCTCTACGAGCCACTCTCTATGGTTTGTGACGGTGGAGTTTGGGTCCACCTTCTTGGAATGCCTACCAGATTAGTGTCCGGTAGCTGCTGCAGTGAATTACCGCAAACACGATGGCCTGAAACGGTCCCAAGTTCTTCTCTTACAGTCTGGAGGTCAAATGTCCGTAATGGGTGTCACTGAGCTACACGCTGGTGTCAGCAGAGGCCTTGTTCCTTCCGGAGCCTCTGGGGCAGCATCTGTTTCCTCTTCTTTTCCAGCTTCTAGAGGCTGCCCACATTCCATGGCTTGTGGCCCCTTTCCAACCAGAAATCGCATCATTCTGCCATCTGCTCCTGTCGTCACATCTCCTTCTCTGACTCTCTTTCCCTTATAAGAACCCTTGCACTTACACTGAGTCCACCCAGATAATCCAGGATAATCCCCCTGTCTCAGGGTCTTTAACTTAATCGCATCTACAAAGTCCCTTTGCCATGCAAAGTGACATATTTATAGGTTCTGGGGATTAGGATGTGGACATTTTGGTGAGGGGGGCGTGTTCCTGCCTACCACATGCCCCCACCAAGTGCCTCTTGCGTGACTCAGTAAGGGAGTCGTTAAACAGCTGCTGCCTTGGAGCTGGTCCTGGGCTGGACTCATTTAGGATGCCACAGTAAGAGAGGAAGCCTGCTGTTCAAGGCTGGCTCGCTCCCCTTGTCACAGCAGCCTGGCATCTACTTCCTACTGATCACTGATCTGGCTTTAGTCTCATGCCCCAACATGCCCTCTCCCTGCCTGGCGTTCTCTGAGCCCTGAGCCAGGAGCCCAGGGTTCTCTTGATTTGTAGAATTCTCCAGAGCAGCTCTCCACGATTGCTAACCTTGCAGGGGTAAGGTCGTGGAGCTTTGGCCCCCACTGATGGCTGCTGGTTCAGGAAGATATCAACTGTGGCCCTGTTCTGCCAGGGCTGAAAGGGGAAGTCAAAGGTAGGCAGAGCTTTGGTCTATGGTGGAATTGAGCCTCCCATTGCCTCTGCGGCCCCTTTGCCTGGAGCCCAGTTTTCTCAGAACTGCCAGGTCAGACCCTGTTTGTGAGGGGTTTGGTTCTCCTCTCCAAATTCTTGTGGCTCATTGAAGGGGAGAGTTGGGGAGGACTTAGAGATCCCGCAGCAGGACAGGGCCAGCAGCAGGCACCCCTATCAGCAGAGAGAGGCGTGCTGGGCCACACCAGGCCATGCTCCCCCTGTCTTATGGGAGGTTGAGCAGGAGACCTGCTCACAGCTCCTCACAGGGTGGGGGTGGAGGCTCACAGAGGAGATAGCCCTGGTGCCTATCTCCCAGAGAAGACCCTCACGGGCTAGTAGACTGCCCAGACAGTGTGGGAGGGAATTCAGTGCAGCTTAAGAGGGCCAAAGCACAAAGTGGGGAAAAGGAGCTCATTCCCGGCCAACAACCCTCTCCCTCTGTGGCAGGATCACAAACCAAGTTTCTCTCTCTCTCTCTCTCTCTCTCTCTCTCTCTCTCTCTTCCCCCTTTTTTGTTCCCGTTGTTTCAGCTACTTACTGAAATCCTATGGCCTGGAGAACACTCAGATTCCTTCACAAGCCCTAGACTTCATCTCTGCCTCTTTGTACAAAGGAGGATAAGATTAGGGAAATTCAGAACAAACCATCCCAGAGCCCAGGGCCCAATGTTTTGGAAGCCTTGAGCCAGAAGGGGTCCTAGCATTCCCTGAGAATGGCACTGTGGGTGCCCTCGATGCTCATGTCATTCCAGGACTGCTGATGACTTGTTGTTGATGTCATCCTGCTGGAGGGCCAAGCAGTGATATCATTGGGCTGCTGGTGACCTGGGTGGTGACATCACCCAGACAGTTGGAGGACTGGGCAATGATGTCACCCAAGATGAACCTAGCAAAGATATTGCATGGTTACCATTGGTGGTCTCAGCAGTGAAGTCATTTTGGGGCCTCTGGAAAATAAGCTGATGATCTCCTGCTGGAGCTATGGGAGGTCTGCTCTGTCAAGTCTCACTGGTGCACTCGGAGAATGGAGCAGTAAGGTCTCACAGGGGCCACAGGAGCCGGGGGAGGAGTGGATGGAATAAGATGGAGTTGAATCAGGGCAGGTTTTTGTTTTTTGTTCTTCATTATTTTCCTAGTGTGGTTTGGTGAAAAGAGCCCTGAGAATTCAGGAAACATAGTCCCTATCCATGATTAGGAACTGTGATCTTGGTGTCTAGGAGGGTTCCTTTGGTTGCAAGTAACAGAGACTATTAAATCCAGCTCAGGAAAGTGGGGCATATTGTCCGGATGCATATGGCCTGCGAAGAAGGCAGGATCTAGGGCCTAGGGGTGATGGGTTGCTCTGTGTCCCTCTCTTATGAAATCTAGGCTTTTCTGGTGCTTGACTGACCTGTCTCTTAGCTGTTCTCTAGTCCAGAGCCTGGAGGGCTTCTCTTGGCTCTGCTAGTCCCGACCACCACTACCATTAGGTGTAGTGCCCCTCTCCTCCCTTCCTCACTTCTGTGCCCAGACCAGATTGATGCCATTATCAGAGCAGAACAACTTCTGCTATAAAAAGGGTACTGGTGTCGTGTGCCTCATGTTCCTGGGCACACCACTGCTCTTCTCTGGGGCCCAGTTTTTCCAACTGTGAAATTAGTCTGGAAGCCCAGATTCTGGTCTCAGTGATTCTGTGAGTCAGTCACAGAGGTCCCCAATACACAGTTGCTAAGCTAGTCACCCTGATTTCACTGGTCACAATGTCTGGGTAGGCATACAGGGACAGAGGGTACCTGGAGTTTGTCTACAGAAAGTGGGCCATGCTGCTATATACATCAGAGGGCCAGGCCCTGTACCATAGTAGGAGCAAGTGTGAAGGTCGTGCCCACCTTTGCCCCTTGGTGCATTAAGGAGAGCATCTGAGTCCTCGGCCTGTGCATCCGTCACCCACCTACCTGCCACTGTCATTCACACCTTGGCTTACCCTCGCACCACTGTCAATCTTGACAAGCATCAAGGACAGATTGAAATCAAGAGCATCCCTGGCTAACTTGACTGTTGATAGAAATCATTCAGCCACAGGGTCTGATATGTCTCTGTCCCCGCAGGGGCCAGTCCTGGAGGAGGCCGAAATCGGGTGCTCAGGTTTGCTTGATAAACAAAAGCTAAAGAGGGGTCCGATTTTGCGGCATAATGGGTAAAGCCACTATCTGTGACACTGGCATCCTATATGGGTGCTGGTTCGTGTCTCAGCTGCTCCACTTCTGATCCAGCTCCCTGTTAATGGCCTGGGAAAGGCAAAAGCCAGGACCCGAAAGGTCCAAGTGTTTGGGCCCCTGCCACCAATGTGGGAAAACCGGAAAAAGCTCCTGGCTCCTGGCTTCAGCCTGATCCAGAGCTGGCCATTGGCCCAGAGCTGGCCATTGTAGCCATCTGGGGAGTGAGCCAGCAGATGGAAGATTCTCTCTCTCTCTAACTCTTTCAAAATAAATAACTAAATCTTGTTTTTTAAAAGATTTATTGATTTATTTGAAAGTCAGAGTTACACAGAGAGGGAAGGAGAGAGACAGAGAGAGAGAGAGAGAGGTCTCCTATCTGCTGGTTACTCCCCAATTGGCTGCAGTGGCCGGAGCTGTGCTGATCCGAGGCCAGGATCCAGGAGCTTCCTCCAGGTTTCCCAATGAGAGTGCAGGAGCCCAAGGACTTGGGCCATTTTCTACTGCTTTCCCAGGCCACGGCAGAGAGCTGGATCAGAAGTGGAGCAGCCAGGACCCGAACTGGCACCCCTATGGGATGCCAGCACTACAGGCAATGGCCTTACCCACTACACCACAGCACCGGCCCAGATAACTAAATGTTAAAATAAAATAAAGCTAAAGGGGTGGTCACACTTCCCAGTTCAAGCCCTTCCTGTTCTTCCCTCGCTCTACTCAGCAAGCTACAGATCTCTCCCAGGAGCTGCACAGAGTGAGACGCAGTCGGCTCTACCTCACCTATCTCAAGGCCAGATTCCTGCTGGCTCTGAGACAGAGTCAGGCGCAGGGTGAGCCAGGTTCTGCTGCGGGGGATCTGGAAGCCCTCAAGCTCATCCTCTTGCCAGGAGTCTTAGCTTCTCCAGAGCACAAGCACTTTCCTCCCAGTCACTGCACGCCCTTCCCAAGGCTCAAGCTGGACCCTGGCACCTTCCACTCAGGTGGAATGTGTGGCCCCCTGGCAAGTGGTCTGGGGGAGAGGTTCCTGACAGGTGTCTCTCAAGCTGGGGAGGATTGGCCCCTGCGAGGCTAAGTGGGCTCCTCAACCAAGAGCTGCTGTCGTGGGCGTGCCAGCTTCCCCAGCTTCCTGCAGAACTCTTCTGAGGCCAGCCGGGCTCCTGGGGGAAACCTGCTGCCAGTCAGGGCACAGAGTGGTCTTGGCCGGGTGTCTAGCATGGGAGTGCCTGGCATACGGAGGAAGCTGAACTCATGCCAAAAGCCCAGATCGTCCCTGGGCTCAGCCCAGTCTTAACTCTCTTGAGTAAGGGGCAGCCTTAGAATAAGAGAATGACTTAGAAAAACTAGCCAAGTTGGGGCTGCCTCCCATGGGGTCTCAGGACTGGCCAGTTTGTCATGAGGTCCCAAGCACTGCAGCTGCCAGGGACAGAGGAGCTTGGCCAGAGGAGCCGGGGGGTCAGTGAGGAGGACCCTCATAGTAATGGGCCCCCCAAGATGGGGGTGGGATGGGGGCTGCGCTAGCCTTCCACCTCTCCAGCTCCGGCTCTTTGGAGCTTGAGGAAAGGGATAGAAGGGCTGGGGTGCTGGCAGGAGAGCTGCACTCGAGGGCTGTATTCTGTTCAGTGGCTACATTATCTGTCAAGTGTACATAAGGAGTGAGAGGCACTCTGCTGGTGGGGGGCTGGTATGGAGAGAGAGCAGACCTCTGCGGAGGGGTCCGTTGTCAATCACCAAAAGCTATGCCCACGTCGAGTGGGCCAGGTGGCTGGCCTAGAGCTGGGGCACAGGCTGTAACTGGGGTCTCTGGAGACAGGCTGTCCGGGAAGATACTCGTAAGCAGCCAGATGGAAGCTCGCAGTTCTGTTTCAGTTCAAGTTCAACCCCTGCCCTTGGCTGATGGAGAGGGAGCACGTGGGCAGTATTCAGGTGTCTCTAGGACAGCCCACTGCTCCTGGACTGGGCATTTGAACCCCCTCTGAAGGAACTGCCCCTTCCCAAGCCCACACAAGACTTAGCAACTCTTTGAGCCTGCACCCCAGGAAGAAAAGGAGAATGACTGTCTGTCCTTGTGGCGAGCCTGCTCACCTCTATTGCTTGTTGGATCCTTCCCTGGGCCCTGAGAAGCAGGAGGCCGACTCTCCTAATTCCATTCCACAGAAGGAGAAGAGGGCACTGAGAGAGGAACCCTCTGATTGTAGAGCAGGGCTGGGCTCGCTCATCTTGGGGGGCGGGGCAGGGGTGCTTCTCCCGAAGGGTCTTCCAACCACAACGCCCTGTGTCCCCCGGTTAGATGACTTCATGAAGCAGAGCCGGGGCATGCTGCTGCTCTACAGCATGAAGAACCCCAGCTTCCCCGAGTACATCTTCAGCAGCGACAGTGGCATCATGTGCCTCGACATGCATGTGGACCACCCCTACCTGGTGGTGGTGGGTCACTACGACGGCAACGTGGCCATCTACAACCTCAAGAAGCCCCACTCCCAGCCCTGCTTCCGCAGCTCGGCCAAGTCTGGCAAGCACACCGACCCTGTGTGGCAGGTCAGGCCCAGAACCCAGAGTGGGGAAACGGCATCTGGGAGCCACTGGAGGTGGAACCTTGGGAGGACAGGGTCACAGGCAAGGGGACAGGAATGGCACGTGCCAGCTTAGTGACCAAGGAGCTGGGTGTGAAAAGAGGCAGAGAAGGGCCAAAGGTGAGAATCTGGAGGTAAGAGAGACTGGGAGAGAGCCAGGTCCGCTGCTTCCCAGCTTCCACAGCGAGGGCCCCATCTATCTGCCAGGGATCTCTTAGGTGCGGCAGTCAGTACCTCAAGGCCCCAGCTGGGAGCCTCCAGGGCCTGACAGGCTGCACCTGAGTATGTTACAGACTCCAGAGCCTCGTCTAGAAGTTTCCTCAACTCCCCACACAGGCTCTCCCCTGCCATCTGGACTAGATCTGGGGAAACTCCCAGGCGGGGGTGGATGCTGCCAGTTGCCTGCTGTCTGGGTGAGGTCTGTCCCCAAGCCTCCTCTGTCGCACCCTCGTTTCTCCAGATGGGCCTGAAGTAGTGAGTAGGGCCTCTGCCAAGTCAGCCCAGCCTGCGACCGTTACCTTGACACCGGGGCCAGATTTCACCTGACACTGTGTCTCCCATCTCCTCCCCCAGGAGTCAGGTTCACAGCTGCACGCTCAGAGGGTTTCTTAGCTCTGGCTTTTCAGGCCCTTTCTCACTGTGTCCCAGAGCTCCTCCTCCTCCTGAGGCTGTGCATCCTCTGGTTCCGGGAAGCGCTGGCACAACTCAAGGACAGATTTCTGCCTCAAGTTGCCCAGGTCTCTGGGCTCCTCAGCCAGTGCTGGGTCTGTCTTCTCATCTTGCTCTGCCCTCCTGCTCTGACAGTCTGCCGGCAGGCCCTGCACTCCTGCTTCTTCCAGCCCTAAGCACCCTGAGACATGTGGACACCCACCCCAGGGAGGGATGCCAGGACAGCCTCATCCTGTGCCCAGAGCCTGGGCAGAGAGGGTGAGAGGGAGGCAGCACCTCCTCTGCACACCCTCCCCTGCCCCTCCAGCAAAGCAGGGGCCAGAGGTGGCAGCTTCAGGAGTTCTCTCCTCCAGAATGTCCGACTCCTCACCTCCAGGCATTAGAAGACAGCTGCAGACTTTAGATAAAGCCCAGGGAGAGGAGACAAGGCCTGCCTTGATCACACTGACTGCGCCTGCTTTCCCAGCTCAGATAGCTCAGGCCCGAGTTTGGAGCACCTCTGGCTGGCCTGACTCCTCCTCCTTGAGCCCAGGAGAGGGGGAAAGTCCCAGGCCAACCACCCGCTTCCTCCTGTTTTGCTCTCTAAGTCAAATAACAGGTTGGGGGGAAATGATCTTTTCCACTGAGCGGGTCTCAGGAGGGCTGGAACACACCTGAACGGGGTGGCCTCTGCTGCCCCACCATCCTGCCAGGAAAACAGGCTGCTGCTTTTGCCAAATGGAAGGTGTAGGCTGGAATCATAGCATGGGACCAGGGAGGGACCCACTTATCTCTCACTTCCCGTTTCCTTCTTTGCCCCTCATTCCCTGCCTCTCGTTCATTCACTCATTCACCTGTTCAGTGACTGCTCCCTGCTTGCTGCCCTGGTGGCCGAGCATGCTTAAAGGCCTGATCTCCGGTCCCAGGCTGACCAGGACGGGGCCAGGCACTAAGGGCTACAACAGAAGGGTGCCAGACCGGGGCTGGGGCAGGAGAGGTCTTTCCAGGGGAAACAAGGCCTGCGCTGGATTGTGATGGATGAGAAAGTGTGAGTAGCTGAAGAAGCGAGTGAAGGGAGACATATATGCAGTGACACAGGGTGGGGCATCAAGGAGAGTGACCTGTGGGAAGCCACGCCCCAGTGGAGCATCATGGGAGAGACAGAGGGGAGCAGGGTCTGCCAAAAGGACAGGTGCCCAATCAGGACTGCACTTGTCCGTCAAGTTGGACAGTGCAGGTCGGTGGTTTCAAATGAAGCATGGAGCAGCTCTGCTAGGACCAGAGCCCTGCTTGCTCAAGGTTTCCCCGTTATCACTCCTCCTGCCCCCGCGGTACCTCCCCAAGGCTCTTAGGATTTTCTCTGAGCACAGTTTGAAAATCTCTGCCCAACCCCCAGAAGGTTTTAGGCAGAGGAATGACGTGAGCACGTCTGTGTCTTGGAGGGATCCTCTGGTTACAGCATAAGAAATGCTGAAGCCTGAGCTAGGGCAGGGGCAGTGGAGAGAGAAACGAGAAGACAGGGCTGAGAGCTACAGGGGCAGTAAAGTCGATAGAAGGAAATGGTTGACTGGACGTGGGTAAAAGGAGAAGTCGATGCTGCCTTCCTCTAGGGTGCCCAGGAGGCCTCCTGCAGGAGTGGGAAATGGCAGCCGAGGAGCAGATTTGGCCAGAAGTCAATACAAGACGCCTGAGGGACCCCGAGAAAGGAGGTGCTGTTTGAGCCTGGAGTTTGAAGGAGAGCCAGGCTGGCGAATGAGATGACAGAGATAGCAGAATCTAGGTCCTTCTTTGAGAGACGATGTCAGAGTTGTTTTGGTTCTCAAATGGCAGGCTGGGGCAGAAGGAGTTTGTTCTGTTGGCAGTGGGGAGCCATGGAAGGTTTTGGAGCCAGGGAGAGAACTATCTGTTCTAAGAAAACTGGGCTCCTGTCCCAAAGCACAGGCTATTTCCCCGGGGAGCTGGCCTGGGTAGCCTAGCCTGTTCAGGCCCCACTGTCAAACCTCAACCAACAACACTCTGGGAAGGGTGTGTGTGTGTGTGTGTGTGTGTGTGCGTGTGCACAATTCTGGAGAAGGGAGCTAGAAGGATGTTTGAACAGAGACTGGGGTCAGGCAGTCTGCCTTAATCACATAAGGCAGAAGAGAAGGAATCAGTTAAGTGGGCTCCACCTCTGCCCTACTGCTTGGTCCCTGAGCAGTCATCTGCTCACCAAACCCCACTTAGCACCCTCTCCGGCTTGATTCCTACCCTCCCCTCTCCCGCAGGAGCACGTATGTGACTTGCACACACTTACACAGACACACAGGCACTTGCAAATACACACATACCACCCCCCACTGGCCATCAGGCTGCTAAGTGGGGTGTGAAATACAATTTCCATGCGCTGGCGTCTGCTCATTAAACACTTCCCTTTGCAGCTCCCTAGCGCCTCTTACCGCCTGGCCTTTGACAGCCCTTGTCCCCTCCCCGCTTTAATGGGACCACCTTCCCGCAGAAGACTTCTTCTCAGGATCAGGGCCCACTCAGACTTGGGCCTGACATGCTCTGCAGGGGTTCTTGGCCCCCCCAGTGAAAGGACAACAGAGCCAGCCATCCAGGCAGGACTCAGCCCGCCCTCCTGCTGCTCTGATCTCCAAGGCCTGGGGGCCGGTCGGGGAGAGGCAACCCCTTCTCTTCCCCTCAGCCCGCTCCCCAACAGCCATGGTGACAGCTGCGGTTTCGGGCAACAGGCACTGGGTTCCTGGCCGCCCTCGCTGGGCCTCTGCTTGTGACAGGGGGAGGGAACAGGACAGTGGTCCCAGCATGGGCGGTCTGGAGAGAGCTAGAGGATGGAAAGCTCTGGGCACCCAGCCCCTCCCCAGCTCTCTGGGACATGGCTTGGCCAGGCCTCCACATCTGGCAATAGAAACTTGAGCCTCAAGCGTGTCATCTTCATAAGACAACAGCTCTGTCTCCAAAACACTTTCCCATATGTTTGCTTCCAGCCCTGAGAAGACGGGCGGGGCAGGATAATTAACCCCGATTTGCAGATGGAGAAATGCAGCTCAAATCTGGGATTTGAGAGCAAGGTTCTGGGAGCAGGAGCTAGTGGTGAAGTGAAGGTGGGAACAGAGGAGACACTTCCTGGAGGAGGGCCAAGCCTGGAAGACGAGGGGAGGAGAGGGGAGGGGAGGGCGTCTGCTCCTGCTCCTCCAGCCCTCCAGCAAACAGGAGAAAGGCCCCAGGGAACCTTGGCTCCCAGAGTCCTAGGATGATGGTAATAATGAGGACATTAGCTAACATGTACTGCACACTTACTATGTGCAATATTGTGACCACGTTGAGGACTTCACATATATTATCTTAGCTATTCCTCACGACAAACCTATGCTGCTATGACTCCTGTTCTGTAAATGAGGAAGCTGGTTGGCGGACCCTGTCCTTTCTGGGCATCTCTGTGTGAGGTTAAACCCTGAGCCACCACCTCTTCCTCTTACGTAGGCTGCTAGAACCCAACCCAAGCCACTCAGGCAGTGCCCTGCCTGGCACTCTGGCTCCAGCGTGGGAGAGAGTGTTCAAAGCTGGAAGGAGGGAGGGAGCACTCATCATGGGATCCTGAAGAATGGGCTCCTGGAACTTGCTTCCGAGCCTCAGATGGGTGCTTGGGGAAGCTCTGCCCAGCTCACAGCCCAGAGCCCACAGCTGGGGATGTTTCAGGTCAAGTGGCAGAAGGATGACATGGACCACAACCTGAACTTCTTTTCGGTGTCATCTGATGGCAGGATCGTGTCTTGGACCCTCGTGAAGGTACCTATGTCCCAGAGAGGGTCACTGACGGGTGATGGGGAGCGGGGGAGCACCCCTCAGCCCTGCGGATCCAGCCCACCCCTGGGGCCCTCTCCACCCCAACCCTCTGTGACTGCAGAGTGAGCTGATCCACACAGATGTCATCAAGCTGAAGGTGGAAGGCAGCACCTCGGAAGTTCCTGAGGGGTTGCCACTGCACACCGTGGGTAGGAGCCCCAGCCCGCCCACCCTCCCGACTGAGAGTCAAGGCCGTGGCCCTGGGCCCTGCTGAGCGCTCACTGCCCGGCTTGTGCCAGAGCCCAGGCAGGTGGTAATGGGAGAGCCTGGCCCCGCCCGCTGAGCCCGTGGCTGTCCGCAGACCTGCTCCTGTGCGTGCAGGTCAGGTGCTGCGATGCAGATCCAGCCTTGTGTGTGCCGGTCAGGTCCCTGTTTACCCAATTCCTCCCCTGTTTACCCAGACGCTCTCCCTGTTTACCCTGACCCTGACCCTGTTTAACTCAATCCCTTCCTTGTTTACCCAGGCTCCCCTCCCCCGTTCCCATCTGCAGAACCCCTGGCCCTTTGCAGAGTCCCAACTGTCTGGCCCAGTCCCAGCCCTTCCAGGGGCCCAGATTCAGTCTGTCCCGCACTGAGGCCCAGGGCGCGCGCCTGGCCAAGCCCCAGCGCGGGGTAGGGGAGGTGCTAGGAGCTTCCTCCCAGAACTGGGCTAAGGCCGCTCTCTCTTCTGTCCAGGCTGTGGCACCGCCTTCGACTTCCACAAAGAGATTGACTACATGTTCCTAGTGGGCACAGAGGAGGGGAAAATCTACAAGGTGAGGCAGGGCTGCCCTGTGCCAGCTCCTCAGGGCCGCCTCGACCCGAGCACCCTGGGAGCTTCTTGTTTGCAACAGACGCTAGTGCTCATCCATTCTCGAAGTCTTCTTGGGAGAAAAGAGTGCATTTCTTGACCTAAGTGGCTGGCAGCAAGAGGGGCCACATGCAGGAAAGTCATCTAGAGGAAGATTTCTGCCCAGCCCAGCCTCCCTCTGGGCCCACCCAGCCTCCTCCCTTCCTAGGAGTGAAGGTAGAGGTGGGAGTGGGAGTTGGGTTGGATGTGCTGGAACATTCCAGGAAGACTTCCTGGAGGAGACTTGAACTTAACCTGAACTTTGAAGGCAGATTTGTGTGTGAATACCAGGTGCATTCCAGCAGCCAGGATGGAGCCTCCCCGCCACTTGCTGCAAGGTCTCAGTGTTAGTAGGTGACCATCCTGAGCCTCCATCCATCCAGAAATAGCTCTGCTGCAAGCTTTTCTTAGGCTCAGAGACTCAGAATGTTAATTACAGGCAGCCTCCCGGGAGCCCCAGAGGCCCAGCCAGAGCTGTTCTGAATGCAAAAGAGGTCCCCGCCCCCCACTCAGCCCCTCCCAGTGGCAGCCCCAGAGAGGCTGGAGGGAAGGAGAGACCAGGCAGTCCCTCTGGCTCTCAGAGGGAGGGAGGGAGGGAGGGAGAACGGGGCGTGCTGGTCAGGGCAGGAAACTGAATGGGAAATCCAGAGATCAGTGTCTGCTCCTGGCTCTGCACCTGCTCTTCCATGGACAAGGTGAGGCGTTTATCACAGTTGCAAGGGTGATGCCTGGCCTGCAGTTGGACTCAGGGCTCTGTCTGTTCCCAGCCTAGGGCTAGGCCACCTCCCCCTCAGAGACCTGCTCTGCCTGGGCTCAGGGAGAGAGTCTTTTCTGACTGGCCTGCGGACCGGGGTCGGGGAGGGACTGGGCATCTGCTCCCAACTACCAGCCCCTTAAACCCCTGCTTTCTCTCTGGGGGGTGTGGAGAGTGGGAAGAGCAGCCAGCAGTTTGGCCGGCTCAGCCGTGGCAGTGTTGTGGGCTAGGGATGCAGGGAGTCTCGGGCAGATTCTGATGTTCCAGAGCCCCCCAGGGGAGTGGTGGCTGCTGACCTCCCCCTCACGCTGACCCCTCTCCCTGCCCCACCCCCGACTCCCCGCTGCACCAGTGTTCCAAATCCTACTCCAGCCAATTCCTCGACACCTACGATGCCCACAACATGGCGGTGGACGCTGTGACCTGGAACCCCTACCACACCAGGGTCTTCATGTCCTGCAGCTCTGACTGGACAGTGAAGATCTGGGACCACACTATCAAGTGAGGGGCCTGCCCCGCCCTGGGCCCTGCCCTGGGCTCTGGCACCGTAAGCCCTGTGTCATGGGCTTCCCACCCCTCCACCACTGCAGAACCCCGATGTTCATTTATGACCTGAACTCAGCTGTGGGCGATGTAGCCTGGGCGCCATACTCTTCCACTGTGTTCGCAGCGGTCACCACAGATGGGAAGGTGAGTACCCCTTCCTGTCTCCACTGAGCCCCTCCCGGAGAGAGGGTGAAATATCTCAGGGTCCCTCTCCTGCAGAATTCACACCATGCCCAGGACAGGCAGGGGAAGGTGGGAACATAAGAGCCTGGCCCGTACCCCATCAGCAAGGGAATGAGTCATCCCATGATGCCCCAGGAGTGGATGGTGCTGTCCGTGTTGGGGAGAGAAAGCACTCTGGGGGGTGAGATGCCAGAGAGCAGTTATCGCCTCTGAGCCCCTGGGGAGGAGACTGGAGTGTGGCAGGAGCCAGCTGTATATAGCTTAGAGGGAGTGAGCTGTGCCTCCCTGGAAGTATACATGGTGATTTGGAGAAGGGCCTTCAGTGCAGTGACAGGGGAGGGATCCACGCAGTGCTGAGAACTGATGACAACCCAGCAACAATTATTTGGTGAGCATATTCTCAGATGCAAACCCGTTTTTCTTGTGGACTTTAATGTAAACTAAGCAGCCCCTGCTGGCCCACGGAAAATGCACTTAAACATCTCCCGTAGGTCAGTCATCCTTCTCTATCAGGCCCAGCTCCAGGCTAGGCCCTGGTGGTTCAAGAGCCCTGTCCTGGGGTTTACATTCTAGTGAAGGGAAGGACACAAAATTCCCACAGTGTCAAGTGCTAGGGAGAGAATTACAAGAGGGTGATGTGTGAACACGGATGTTCATAGCAGCCTTATTCTATAGCCAAAGGATGGAAAAAGCCCGAGTCCACCAACTGGTGCATGGGTAAGGAAAGTGGAGCATATGCGAGAGGATTATTACTTAGCAATGTCACGAGCTACGACGTGAATGGACCTTGAAAATGTGCTTAGTGGAAGGAGCCGGTTACAAACACCACACACTAAAGATCTATGTGATGTGTCCAAAATAGGCAAATTATTAAGACAGAAAGTAGACTTGTGGGTGCCCAAGCATTGCAGAAGTTGAGGGAACATGGGGGCGACTGCTAACGGGTAGTACGAGGATTCTCCCTGAGGTGATGAAAATGTTCTAAAATCGGTTGTGGTGATGGCTGTATGTATGTGGGTCTATGACAAACCAAGAAGAGAAGACTTTAAATAGGTGAATTTTATGGTATGTGAATTATCTCTCAAGAAAGCTGTTACTGGAAAGACAGAGAAAGAGGAAAGAGGGAGAAGGAGGCAAGGAAAGGCCTGCATGGTCTTGTAGATGGAATGGCCAGGAAAGGATTCTCTGAAGGAGCCATTCAAGGTGAGGTGAAAGACAGGAAGGGGCCAGCCACGTGAAGACCGGGACCAGGAGTCCACACAGAGGGAATGGCTGGTGCCAACGCCCTGAGGTGGCAAGGGGCGTGAGGGGGTTAAGGAACCAGAAGGGCAACGTGACTGGGGCATAGTAAGCAAAGAGGAGACTCCGAGAGCAGGGAGGTGGGCTACAGTAGAGAATCTGGATTTTATTTATAATACCAAGAGAGACCGTGGAGGAATTTACAATTTTTTTTTAATGGGAAGTCTGGCTACTGCATGGAGGATGGATTATACCAGACCAGTTAGGAGGCTGATCAGGTTGTCCAGGCGAGAATCCATAGAGTATGGATTAAGACAACTTCCCATGTCTATGGAGCACTTCCGGGTCAAGAAGCATCTGAACATGCTGCATATATTAACTAGTTAAACCCCGGCTTGGCCACTCACTGCTCATTGATAAAACAGGGATACTAACAGAACCACCTTCTAGGGTGGTTGTGAGGGATGCAACCATCTGACATGCTTTCTCAGAGTCTAGTATAAGCTAAGTGCTCAATACACGGTAGCTGTTATTATCATTAATTCTGCATAGACTTAAAAATTTCTCCTGAGCTCTTTTCATTCAAACTCCCTCAACTACAAGAAACACAGAGACACAGAAGTCCCTGTGCCACTGCCTCCAGCTACAGTGTGCCAGCCACCAGCCATCTGTGGTATCTCCAGAAAGTCCAGGGGCTGGTTCTGCTGAGGCTGGCAACAGCGGCCTCGTTACACCGGAGCATGTTGATGGCCATCTCTCCATAGGCCCACGTGTTTGACCTGGCCATCAACAAATACGAGGCCATCTGCAACCAGCCCGTGGTGGCCAAAAAGAAGAACAAGATCACCCACGTGCAGTTCAACCCCATCCACCCCATCATCATCGTGGGTGATGACCGTGGACACATCACTTGCCTCAAGCTCTCACCCAACTTGCGCAAGATGCCAAAGGTATGGGCTATGGGAGCATGCGCCGTGCTAGAGATAGAGTCTCTAAGAGAAAGGGAAAGGAGCCAGGACTGACCCCCAGGCTTCTGGCTTGGGAGACCCAGGGTAAGGGTAAAGATGGCGTCGTGGCGCATATGAGGAGCTCAGGAGGAAAGCAGGTTTGTGCAGAAACAATGACCAGTTTTCATGTATTGCGTCTGAGTCGCCTGTGCGGCCCCTGGTGGAGGTAACCAGTGAGCAGGTGGACTGAAACAGGTGCGTGCGAAGGCATCCTTGGCTTATTTGGAGCGGAGAATGCGATGGGTACCACAGGTCACCCGGGCAGGGGGCTTGGGGCTGAGCTAATGCATCGTTGCTGGGCTCACACAGGGTTTCGGCTCCAATGGTTCCCGAGCTGGGAGCTGTGGGTCCACAGAGCAAAATGGAAATGAGCCATGAGGATGGTAGTAACTAGGTCAGCAGTTGCGCTGTTCTGCTTTTGAGCTCTGCTTCCTGTTTCTGGGGATGAGACCCTGCTCAGAGACCAAGAACCCCCAAATATAGGCAGCAGCACCCAAAGCCTTGACTTCAGATACCCGACCTGACTCAAGAACCAACCTCACCGCTCAGACCTTAGAACCCAGAGCCCAGTTGTGAGCTGAGTGGACATGGCTTTTTGTTTTCTATTAGGTTCTGGGCTGGGATCAGAGCTAAGCCAAGTTGCCTTAATGACTGTACATCCTGGTTGCAATTTGAGGCACTTGCTACAGTTTAAGACAAGAGCAGGGGCCTGTTTCTAGCAACTACTGACTTCTCCCTAATGTGCCCCTACCAAGGCAGCCTGGTGGGGCTTGGTCTACTTCCCACCATGGCCAGAGTGGCAAGGACTGGGAGTTTGGCCGGGCCTGTAATTGTAGCCAGCTGGGGGAGGGGGTGGACTTGGCTATAAATATTCGGAAGGCTGCTAAGCGCCTGCAGCTGTGGCCCAGAGGCTGTGGTGGGCTTTCGGGGTGGGGGAGTCGGGCGTGGTCTGAATCTCTGTGCTGAGCCCAGCTAGTTGGCCTCAGGGAGGGGGAAGGAGGCAGCACAGTTTGTGGAACAGATGAAATCTGTTCTTAATTTAATAAGGAGAGAGACCAAGCTTAAGCTGGCAGAGCTGGACAACCCTCTGGGAGGGTGATGGTCACCGTGAATGTGAAGCCTGCCTGGTATACCCACTCGGATCCAAGGGGCAAGGATCCCCCAGTTCCACCTCCTCTCTGAGCAAGGGCCAGTCATGGCTGGGAGAGCTGTCCTCCACACACCTACGGACCCACGTCCCTGAGGATCTGACATGGGGACCTGGGGCGTTGGGAACTTGAGCAGTAACAGCTGGGGGCTGGTACCTGGGTAGACTAGAGGTTCTTATGAGATTGGTGATCCGACTCTATCAGTAGCCAAGTGATTCATGCAAAAGTTAAGTCGTCTGAATAGCCCTGCCTTCCCAAGAGCACTTGCCCACAACGCTGGGCTTCCCTGCCCAGGGAGCAGCCAATGATTGGTGTCAGAGCCCAACTTGTCCCAGGTCGAGGACCGTTTTTCCCTACCTACTGTCTAGATGGGGAACTGAGGCTCAGAAAGGCAAGGGCCTTACCCAAAGTCATAGAGGGGGCTTACATTGGAACTGGAACGACAAACCAGGTTCCCCTAACTCCCAGGGGACAAGATGAGGCCAAGGAGAGAACTCGAGCTCAATGTGAGGTGGAAGGGGGCGGGGGAAGGGAGGAAAAGACTCTATCCTGTGTTTCCAGCATGTGGCGGTGAGCTAGGACACGGCAGAGGTGCAGGGCTGCAAGGGGGCTGGGGAGCAGGTGCTCCCAAAGGCTGTCCTCAGAAGCAAAGCTCAGTTCTGCAGGGCGTCAGCAGCCAGCATGGGGCCAGGAAGGTGCCGAGTGGTCCTGAACTCTTTCTCCACTGCACAGGCCAGGCCAGACCCCGGCTCGGCCCTCAGCAGGCAAGGCTGGGGCAGGTGCGCACGTGCCAGCGAGCAGTGGACACAGGGAGCTGGGAGGGTGGGGGCCCAGGAGTGGAGGAAAGACAGGAAATAGCAGCTGCCCAGACTGCCCTGCCATGGCCCATCCCCGACTGCCTGGACAGTAGGGAGGATGGGACTGGGCTGACCTGCCAAGGAGTTCTCAGGGCCTGTGAGCGACACACATCCCAGCCTCCCAACTGCCTTTCTCACAGGGGCCAACTTCCCTGTGGAAGCATGTGAGTGTTCTGCAGACAGTAAGGGGGTCTGCTCTTCTGGCACAGTCCCAGACAATGGCGTCTGAAGTCACACAGGATGACAGCCCATCTGCATTCTGACTTGTCCTGATACCTGCCCCCACCATGACACAGCAGGCCTGTCCCTAAATGGCACCCCACTGCCAACCTCACGGTACTAGGCAAGGGCACCCGTGGCTTTGTGCACACCTGTCCCCAGGCACTCACCTGTTACCTCCTTGATAGGACTCAGCTAGGGACCAAGTTAGGTCCTCCCCTCCCCAGAGCTTCAGCTCACCCTGGCCTGAAAAGCCAGTTCCTCTGAGGGTCAGGGCATAGATGCCTTCTCCCCCTCCTGCCAGCATCAAGGTGAGGTCCACGGGAGGTTCAGAGGCAGAGCCGGATGCCTTCTCACAGGTCCACATCTGGGTCCCTGGGTTACCTGAGCCGGGAAGCATCTCAAAGGGGCAGTGGAGGGGAGGGGCACGGCTGGGGCAGGCTGGGCAGAGGAGTGTGCAGGGACCCGGAACAAGGCGGTCCAGCCTACACTGTCCCTCTCCTTGTGTTTCCCGTCCCTAGGAAAAGAAGGGGCAGGAAGTGCAGAAGGGTCCAGCTGTGGAGATTGCAAAATTGGACAAGCTGCTAAACCTGGTGAGGGAAGTAAAAACCAAGATCTGAGGGCCTGGCCCAGTCCCAAGCCCAATCCCAGTTCTTAGATTCAGTACTTGTACTGCCTGGCCCTGGGCTGCCCCTGAGCCCGGCCTCAGCAGCCTCCCGGCGGCCCCACCCCCGACCCAAGTCCTAGCATCCGCCCTTCTCATTCTGTTCCTTATGGTCCCACCACCCTACCCCAAGACTTGGCCCTTAACCATGACTGTCTTACTTTGCACAAATAAACCTGTGTCTGGAAGCCCACCCACATCTTTAATTTTGCTACCATGGGGCCCTGAGGAAGAGGAGAAAACCTCAGAGTAGAGCCATAGTTCCATTTATTATCCAGCGAACAGAGGGAGGACCAGGAGAGGAGCCCAGCCTGGATACCCTCCCATTATTGCCATGGGCTCCGGTTTGCTTCCCCAACCTAGAGGGCCAGGGGCACTTAGCCCAGGGAAAGGGTAAACCCAGCCCCTGGCCCTTGGGATGGAGTGGAGTCCAGATGGCCCTGGCCCTAGCACCAACTCATGAACCCCCACCCCAGGCCCATCTCCCTCGGGCCCCCTGAGCCCCCTGTGGAGCCAGGGTGGCTACACTGCTGGGTCCAGCTCCACGCAGGCTGGCCTCTGGGATCCTGATTTCCAGGCTTAGGTCCCAGGTTCCAGGCTAGGCCAGGGGCCTTCAGGGCTGCAGCAGGTAGCTGCCTTCATGGCTAGGCTTCTGGGGTGGTGGCGCCTTCTCAGGACAGGGGCCAGGGCTGGAGTTGGGACTGGATTCAGAGAGAGAGTCGACGTCAGCAGAGCGAGAGTGGCAGGCCCAGCAGAGAATGACCCAGAGCAGCAGCAGCAGGAAGCCTACGAGGCCGTTGCAGACGATGGCAATGAGGGCCCCCTGGGAGATGGCTGCCCCCATGACGGGCAGCACCTTCAGACCAGCACAGACAGCGGAGCTGCCTCAGTGGCAAGGCCCATGCCGAGGCGGGGCTCCGGGGTGACCAGCCTTCCAAAGGAGGCTGTCCTGTCCACACACTCAGTGGTCCTGGGCAGTGGAGATGTCTCCTTGCAGCTGCGAGCCTGTTGGGGGCACAGACCAAAGGAGAACAGGGTGAGCAGGGAGGTGGGGGGGGTGAGGCCTAGGGGACAGGTAGGGAACCAATCTCCCCTCCCAGATCCCTGGCCTCCCTGGCCAAGGACCTTGGGTCCCAGCAGGTTCAAATACCCCAAGGAACCGGCACTCTCAGCCCCAGGCCTGGTTCCAGGCACCTGCCCTCCCAGGATCAGGATCGGGGCCCTCAAAAGCACTCTGTTGGTGGATGGGACTGGGGTAATCCAAAACCCAGGAGGAGGGGGACTGTGACCAGCTTCCTTGTGGCCTGGGCACCTCCTCTCTCTTGCAACTCCAGCCAGCCGGCCCAGGAGACGTCCCCAGGCGCCAGCTCACACAGAGGCAACTTTGTGGAGGCCCTGGCAGGCATGTGTGGGCTCTGTGGAGCCAAGGATGTGTACCTAGGTGTGCCTCCCCATGGGACCCAGGCTCTCTGGGTCAGGTGTGTGTGTGGCTGGCTGTCCTACTCTGCCTCTCTGTTCCCTTGCTGTATGTGGCTTCTGCCTCTGCATACCCAGCTCTGTGTGTGTGCGTGTGTGTGGCTGTCTCTGTGTGTCCCCATCTCTCAGTGTGTCTTTCTCTTCCAATCCGTGTGTGTGTGTGTGTGTGTGTGCGTGCGCCCGGCTGGGTGTCCCTCTGTCCCCGTGAACGTGCCTCCTTCTCTCCGTGTGGTCTGGTTCTGTGGTCTCCTAAGTGTCTCTGTCTTTGTGTCTGTCTCTCTTTCTCCCCGACTATATCTCTGTCTCCGTGTGGGTGTGCGCGTCTCTTTTCTCCGTCTCTGGGTCTCGGCCCCCGCGCCCGCGATGGGAGGGCCCCCTTACCTGGGTTGAGCCCGGAGCACGCCCGCGGGAGGGTCCGGGGCAGCGGGATGCTCGGCGCCGACTGAGGCTCGGGAGCCTGCGGGCGGGGGGCGGCGAGCGGCGGGAGGCTGGCAGGGGCGACGTCCGCTCCCCCGGCCCTCCCCCTCGGCCGCGCAGCCTCCGCCGGCCGCTCCCGCCGCGGCGCGACCGGGGCGGCCTCTGCCGCGGGCGGTCTGCGGCGAGCCGGCACCTCCTCCCCCTGGGGCGGCGCCTCCTCCGCGGCCGCGGCCGCTAGCTCGCCGGCTCGGCAGCGCTCGGGCGGCGGCGGCGGCGGCGCGGGGCTCGGCTGCGTTCGGTTGGGCTCGGCTGTGGTCGGCGGCGGTCGACGGAGCTCGGCTGGGCTCGGCCGGCAGCAAAAACAGCGAGGAGCCCCGCCTCCTGGGTGGCCGGCAGCCTGCGGCCGGTGGCGAGGCGGAACCGTCCCCCGCGCCGCTGCCGCCATTCAATTGGCTGGGCGCGCTAGGTTGTAGCGCCATTGGCCCTGCGCTGGGGTGGGACGGGCCCACCCCCTTGTGCGGGGAGGGTGGAGGAGCGGGGCGGGGGGAGGGTCGAAGGGGCTACTTTGTCTTGATCCTTCCCCGGAGAGCCGGTAGGGTGGGGGCGAAGCCTGCCTTCCTGCAGGGGTACGTTATTCCTTGCACACCTGAAAAACTGCACGCCCAACACCTGAGGAAGGCCGGCGTCTCTGCACCTCCCCATCTGAGGAGACCACCCCTCTCTCTCTTTGGAAGGAATCTCTGGCCCCTCATCTCTGAAGGAAGGCGCTGCATCCCCACACCTGAGAGGAGAATGAACTTCTTCCTCTGGGAAGCCTCCTATAATCCGGTCCGCCCATCTCCCACGTGGGTGTGAGCTCTGCGTACCCACTGTAAGGGGTCTGGAGTAGACCCCACCTTCCCCCGGCCCTAGGAGGTATCGAAAATTTCTGGCAACACGTTCTTTGGTCACATTTACCGCGTTCCCACCCGTGTTGGGAGCAGGCTTGTGCTTTGGAGTGGTGATCCCCGGGCCAGCTCGCCGCTGGCTGGAGTTGCAGCCATGGCGATGTCCTGGCTCCATCTGTCCTAGACGCTCTCCTGAGAGGAAGCCAGCTCGGACAGGAGCAGTCAGGCAGGCCTCCGTCTCCCGGACCCTCTCCAGCGGATGCCTCGTAAGTGTTCGCTCTACATATTCTCTGTGGATGATCACATCCCTCACGCGAGAACTTGAAGAATCCCAGTGCTCCCAAATGCAGCCTTAACTTCTGCCTGGAAACCCAGACCCATCCAGTCAGTACTACTGGAATCAGGGTAGGGTTGATTTCTGGTTCCAGCACTTACTAAGCTTGTGACCTCCTGGAACCTCTGGGCCTCAGCATCCTCACCTGTACAATGATTACAGTGATTGGTACCTCTCAGGGTTGTTAGTCACTAGATCATGTATTCCAGGCCAGTCACATCAGCAAATGCCACAAATGTGGAGACTTAACCCTAAGGACCCTGTGGCTAAGGGGCCCCTTCCCCCAGCACCATGAAATTCACACAAGACTCCTAAAAATTCAGATGCTGTCACCAAAAAGAGAAAGGGAAGGATAAAATAATCTGGAAGGTATTTCACCCAGAGCTACTGGAGTGCTTGGAGACCATCTAAAATCAATGACTGGGGCCCACAGAGCTCCTCTGTGTGGACTGACGGTAGTACTCCATTCCACCCTGTTACCCAGCCAGTGAGAGCATTGTGAGAAAGACACGTTGGGCTGTGGGAGACAGGAGACAGATGTTATCACACACTGGAATATAATGTGGGTGGAGTTTGTGACCCAGCCGCAGAAATTTGTAGTTTATCCTGAAAGCACGGGGGAACCACTGAAGAGTCTGGAGCAGAAATGTCCAGAAATTAGAAGGGTGGCTTGGGCTGCTGGGGGCGGGGCGGTTGAAGGCATTTGGGTGTGAAGGCAAAGAGGGATGCTGAGGGACTGAAATGTTGGAGGGGAATAGAAGTGGAGAGAACAGGAGAGCAGTGAGGATATTTGGAGCTCCGGAGGATGCAGGCGGGAAGGAGGGGGAGGAAAGTCTGGGATAACTGCTGGCTTAGTGACTGGGAATTTCGTGGCGCCTCTTGAGCTGAGACCACAGGAGAAGGAGTGAATCTGAGCAAGGCGCTGGGGTGAGCGGAAGATGTGCTCCGTTTTGGCTGTGCTGAATTCGGTGAGACACCCAGGCGAGGATGTTCAACGGGGAGCTGGATGAACAGGTCTGAGGTTCAGCAGGGAGGTCCAGGCTAACAATAACTTTTTGTGAGTTACCAGCAAGAGTGCTAGGTAAGCCCGAAGAATAGATGAGCTCAGCCAAGGACAGTGAGAACTGCGTTACGCAAAGAGATACCTTTGTAATCAGACATTGAAACCTAAAGGCAGGGGTCCCTGCAGAACAGCCAGAACCAAGAGATTCAAAAAGCCACTGGGGTTCTCCCGCCACCTCTCATCTCTGTTCCCTTCTGCCTGTCTCCTGCGTTTCCCTCCCCTGTTTTCCTTACCCCTGCCCCTGTCATCCCTCTCCCAGGCTGGTTTCCAGTGCTCTTCTGGCCCACGTGATTTCAGAAAATTCCAAAGCTTAACATTCATTGTCTAGGCTTTCAGAGAGACTGCTGGTTGGGATGGCTGCTGCTGCTGTTGCTGCTGCTTCCGAATGCAAATTCCACAGGAAGTACTCTGATTGGCTCGACTTAGCTAACTCAAGTAAGATGCTTAATTTTGGACCAGTCAACAGCGGCCAAGGGATGAAGATCAAACTGATGAACCTGGCCCACATGATTAACCCACATGGGCAGCGGGGTGGAGGGCTTCCAGGAGAAGAGGGATCGTGAATAAGCAAAATTGCACATGTTCAGTACTGTTCCACCCTTTGTTTGCCCAACACATGCACATCATTTCCTGTATGTGGAGCTCAAGGAAATGCCCTCGCCCCATCATCCAGCCAGCCCATTGTGCGCATGCCAGTAAGGTTGCCCCCTCTCTAAATGCAGGGCTACACGTCCAGCCATGGCCTCCGGAGCTCCCATCGCAGGACCACTATTCTTCAAGTGTTAGTTCTCTGGGAAATGTCCCTTCATGCTCTAGTTAGGTCTCCGTAAGATGCGGATATGGCTTCCAATAATTTTATTGCCTTTTTATTTTTTTTAATTTATTTTTTTTTGACAGATAGAGATAGTGAGAAAGAGACAGAGAGAAAGGTCTTCCTTCCGTTGGTTCACCCCCCAAATGGCCGCTATGGCCAGCGCTGTGCCAATCCGAAGCCAGGAGCCAGGTGCTTCTTCCTGGTCTCCCACGTGGGTGCAGGGGGCCAAGGACTTGGGCCATCTCCATTGTCTTCCTGGGCCACAGCAGAGAGCTGGACTGGAAGAGGAGCAACCGGGACTAGAACCCGGCACCATATGGGATGCTGGTGCTGCAGGCGGAGCATTAGCCAAGTGAGCCACAGTGCCTGCCCCTCTATTGCCTTTTTAAAAAAAAATATTTAATTTGAAAGGCAGAGTTAAGGGAGAGACAGGTCTTTCATCCGCTGGTTCACTCTGCAGATGGCCCACAGCACCTTAGTGCTGCTCCCCCCATTACCTTTCAACTGCCTTTGAACCACATTTTCTTTTAAGATTTATTTATTTATTTGAAAGAGTTACACAGAGGAGAAGGAGAGGCAAGAGAGAGTCTTCTATCCACTGGTTCACTCCCCAGTTGGCTGCAATGGCTGGAGCTGTGCCCATCTGAAGCCAGGAGACAGGAACTTCTTCTGGGTCTCTCAGGAGGGTGCAGGAACCCAAGGACTTGGGCCATCTTCTACTGCTTTCCCAGGCCATAGTAGAGAGCTTGATCGGAAGTGGAACAGCCAGGACTTGAACCAGCACCCATATGGGATGTTGGCACTGCAGGCTGCACTTTACCTGCTATGCCACAGCACCCCCCCTTTTAAATAAATATTTTATTTATTTGAAAGACAGAGTTACAGAGAGAGAGGTAGAGCCAGAGAGAGAGAGGTCTTTCATCTACTGGTTTACTCCCCAAATGACCGCAATGGCCAGAGCTGAGCTGATCCAAAGCCAGGAGCTTCTTCCAGGTCTCCCACACAGGTGCAGGGGCCCAAGGACTTGGACCATCTTTCACTGCTTTCCCAGGCCATAGTGGAGAGTTGGATGGGAAGTGGAGCAGCCGGGGACTTGACACAGTGCCCATATGGGATGCTGGTGTTGCAGGCAGGAGCTTTAGCCTGCTGCACCACAGCACTGGCCCCTAACCACCTTTTTCAAGGGGACTCCATACACACACACACACACAAACACACACACACAGAGACATGCACACACACAAAGTCTTGATGTTTACAGAAGCAAGAAATAGAGAATGAAATGGAGTAAAAAGGAAGCACAGAACGTCGGTCTCTGATCCACAGCATCTCCTACATTCCTTGGCTGTGAATAACAGCAACATGGTAAGACTAGAGAATCTCATAGCATCTGTTGACTGACTTCTGTGGCTGGATCGATCAATCTGGTTTTACCCACAGGGTTGAAGTCCCTTGCCTGGTGCTCTGAGATGGCCCTTGTGGAGGATTTCTTTGTATGACACAGTTCTGAGGACCGCTACACTTGCTCGTGCTGCCCTAAGGGTTACCCAGGGCTTGAGCAGTCACAGATCTCTGCATTATGAGATTTGGGGGTGGGATTCCCCCCCACACACACATATACACACAGATGATAGAATTCTTTTAAATCAGCTGGTGCCGCGGCTCACTAAGCTAATCCTCTGCCTGCGGCGCCGGCACCCTGGGTTCTAGTCACAGTCAGGGCGCTGGTTCTGTCTTGGTTGCTCCTCTTCCAGTCCAGCTCTCTGCTGTGGCCGGGAAGGCAGTGAAGGATGGCCCAAGTGCTTGGGCCCTGCACCCACATGGGAGACCAGGAGGAAGCACCTGGCTCGTAGCTTCGAATCGGCGCAGTGCTGGCCATAGCGGCCATTTGGTGGGGTGAACCAATGGAAAGGAAGACCTTTCTCTCTGTCTCTCTTTCTCTGTCTAAACTCTGCCTGTCAAAAAAAAAAAAAAAAAAAAAAAAAAAAAAAACAAAAAACAAACAAACAAACAAACAAAAAAAACCAAAAACTTTTAAATCAGCTGCCTAGACCTTTCATTTGGGGGAATTCCATGTGCCAACCCCATCTTTCACTGATTCTAAGTGTATTTTTTTTTCCAGTTTAAACTCTGAAATCAGAATGTATCTGACAATGAATGGCATGTGATAGTTTTTAAGCTCTCTTTTTTCTTAGTCGTTCATAAAATAACTTGCCTCTTGTAATCGATGGAATCTGAGACTAATTAAATATAGTCATTTTAATTAGTCAGGGTTCTTTTTCACAAATAACAGAATCCAAACTCTGGATTGTTGAAGTGGAAAAGGGATTCGTTAAAGGAGATTATTTAGCTCAAAATTATTAGAGGGGTTGAGGAAATGGACTTGAGGCTAGGCTTCTAGGAGCAATACCCAAACACAGCCATTGCCACTCCGAATGCTAAGGACCGACAGTTCCATTTCACTGCCAACTCTGCAAGCTCTGTGGCCCTTCTGTGGTGGCGACTCAATATGGCAATCTGCAAAATACCACTGTTGCCTCTACCAGCCCCCAAAGCTGGACCCTGGTGTTGCTACCAGCAGCAGAAATAGAAGCCTTATGTCCAACCTGCTTGCTACCTACAGCTAGTAACACAGCAGTCACAAACAGCCCCTAGATCCTACTGGCTTAAAACAGTGAACATCCTTTTCTTGCTTATGCTATAGTTCCAGTATGGGGGTGGGAGGCAAAGAGGAGTCTTGCCCCCTGGGGTCGCTGAGGGATGCCAGAGACCCCAGCATCTTGTAGTGAGGCACCCTCTTTTTTGACAGTGAGCTTTCAGGGTGTGCCGTGGCTGGCAAGGAGAGTGAGAAAAGCCATACACGGGCCTTTGCTGTCTTTGCATCGATCAAAACAAGAGTCGTGGTTATACTGAACATCAAGGGACAAGGGAAGCGCAGTCTTCCTGGTCCACAGGAGAGGAGAACCAGAAACATGGGTGAGCTGTGGTGATGTTGACTCCACTCGTATTTGCTCTCTTCCAAATGGAAGTCTCACAAGGGTGAAGGAAAGGCTGCAAGGGATACTGGGAATTTTAGTTCTGACTTCTAGACGGTGCAGGCTAGATTTTAAAATAGGGATTTTCAATATGGGAAAAACCATTTTAAAGGTGAAGGGCATCCGTGAATACAACAGATTTCTACTGTCATACTCAGTACTGGAATCTAGTAGAACTATGCTGTTTCTCTTTTTTTAGAAACATTTCTGCTGGTTCACTCCCCAGATGGCCACAATAGCCAGGGCTGGGCCAGGCCAGGCCGAAGCCAGGCATCTGGAACTCTGTCCTGGTCTCCCAGACACATGGGCTGTAGGGGCCCAGGCACTTGAGCTATCATCTGCTGCTTTCCCAGGCACATTAGCAAGGAGCTGGATTGGAAATGGAGCTGCCGGGACACAGACTGGAGTGCCAGTACGGGCAGCCTAACCCAGTAAGCCACAACCCTGACCTCAAACCATGCTCTCTGAATCTCCAGGTTTGTCAAGAAGATCCAGCACCTGAGCAAAGTCTTGAGCGGTTTTTGTTTCCCACACTGTGGCTGGGGGCTCCCTCAGTCCCTCTCAGTCCTCACAGGGGGACTGATAGGGCTGGGAGCTTTTCTTCTTCAGTGCCCTCGCCTCACCCTGTTCCAGCCAATGCCCCCTACAATCGGAGGCGTCCCCTCATGTGCTGGGAGGGGTAGGAACAACAAGAAGACCCTCGGAATTCCTCTGAATCTTCCAGTGCATCTCCATCCTGATTGCAAGGACCTCGGCTTCCTAATTAGCGAATTGACATTAGCAGCAAATAACTCTGCTTCTGAAATTTAGCTAGGCACATAATTATCTAACTCCTTGCAGTCTGCGGTCAAGACTGAAACAGATGTCCTTACCCACCCTAAATGCAAGCTTATTCTTGTCCCCTGTTCAGACCGCCTCCCCCCACCCCACCCCGCACTTGGCTAACTCGTTTTGTTCTCTTGACTTTCTCTTACCGTATCTTAAGTGCTTTAGCTTCAGTTGCACACAACCTATGACACGGGAGACAACAGATGGAAGTGGTGTAATCGCTTTGCTGTCACATAAAAAGGAATCCCTGGTTCTCAGGCTGGGATTAGGAGAGCCTCACAGCTCCTCTGCACGCCTCAATTGAGTCATTTCCTGATTTTAAGTTGTGTTATTTGGAATATTTGAATCCCAGTCACCAATGTCTATTTGTCACAAGTCAAAGCTCCCTAACTTGAACTACCATGGGCAAAAGAGGGATTTATTCTCAGAAAACTGTAGTGTTTCGTAGAGTTCTAGTGCAAGAACGTGGCTGAAAGTTGGGAAAAACTGCATCTGGGAACTTCAGAGTCATCAAGACTCTCCACCTCCCAGCTGTGCTTCTCTCTCTCTCCCTTCCTCCCTCCCTCCCTTTCTCTCCCTTCCTGTCTGCATGATTCTGTCTCTCTCCCGCTCCTCCCTCCCGTCTTCTCTCCTATCCTGTCTCCAGACAAGCTTCCAGTGCTTCCCTTGCCCACGGGGTAATAAACACAGCTTCTGCCCCCTCTCAGCTTTACGATGCAGGTACTCAACAAGATGTTGGCTCATCATCATCTTCAGTTTCAGTTCTGGCTTGTTCTTGGTTCCAGTTCCAAGATTCTTAGGGACTTGCTCTCATTAGCACTCATTATCCTGGCCTTAGTTAGCTGTCACTCCCTGTACCAATGATCTGTTGGGAGTGTGGGGAGTAGTGTAAGATGGTAGCTTCCTGGGCTGGTGCTATGGCGAAGCTCCTGGCTCCTGGCTTCAGCCTGGCCCAGCCCCAGCTGTTGTGGCCATTTGAGGAGTGAACCAGCAGATGGAGGACCTCTCTCTCTCTCTGTAATTCTGCCTTTCAAATGAATAAAATAAATCTATTTTTAAAAAATGGTAGCTTCCAGCTTCCATTAGAACATATGAATGGACGGCAGTTTCCACTAGAACAAGTGCCATCCAGACAGAACATAAAGGGCTTCTGTGGATGCAGGGGATAAGACAAATTTACAAAGTATAAAGAAAAGATCTGTCAGAGAGGTGGAAGGAAAGTCAAGAGGGACTATAATTACAGGGAAACCAAGAAAGGACAGAGAAAGAAGGGGCCGACCATGTGGTATAGCAGGTAAATCCCACCTGTAACACCAGCATCCCAAATGGGAGCTAATTCGAGTCCCAGCTGCTCCACTTCTGATCCAGCTCCCTGCTAATGGCCTGAGAAAGCAGCAGAAGCTGGCCCAAGTGCTTGGACCCCTGACACCCATGTGGGAGACCCAGATGACTCCTGGCTTCAGGCCCAGTCCCAGCTGCTACAGCCATTTGGAGAGTGAACCAGCACATGGAAGATCTCGCTCCCTGTCTCTGTAACTCTGACTTTCAAATAAAATAAAATGAAGTAAATCTTAAAAAAGAAAAGAGGTTCTAGAAGGAAATGGGTGGTGGTGGTCATCAATCCAACATGTCCAGGAGCAGCCCAGAAAGGGAAAAGCCAGTTGCCTGGTTTGATTAGTTATGCTGTATATAAGTGTTGAAATAGTGCACTATGCCCCACAAAAACATACATGTTAATCAAAAAAATTTTTTTTAAGATTGATTTACTTGAAAGACAGAGTTACACAGAGACAGAGACAGAGCAAAAGAGATCTTTCATCTGCTGGTTCACTCTCCAAATGGCCGCAACCACCAGGGCTGGGCCAGGCCAAAGCCAGGAACTCCTTCCAGGTCTCCCAAGCACTTGGGCCATCTTCTGATGCTTTCCCAGGTGCAATAGCAGGGAACTGAATCAGAAGTGGAGCAGCCAGGACTTGAACAGATGCCTATAGGTGATGCTGGTGTCGCTGCCAACCCCAATCAAAAACTTTAATAATAATAAAAAGAGAAGTGCAATCGTTTATAGGAAATGGACCACTGGAATTTAGAACAAGGAGGCTGTCAATTATCTTGGTGTGTAGGGGAAAAAACCTCTATATTTTCTCTGCTCTCAGCACAACAATCAACACAGGCCTGGGGACCTCCCCCGACGAGCAGGCAAGTGACTTATTCTTTAGCAGACACCGACTGGCAGCCTGTGATCCAGTTCTGTTTGGACACTCCACCTGAAGGCAGCGTCAGGTTCCACGGGGCTCTAAGCCTGCCCTTCCCCCGACTCCCAGTGCCTGCTGCAAGTCCCAGGTGGCCATCAGCAGGGTTTCCCACAACCCCCTCCTTAGGTTCAATTAATTTGCCAGTGTGGCTTACAGGATTCAGAGAACACGTCCATTTACTGATCTGTTGTAACGAGTACAGATATCGACAAAACACCAGATGAAGAGCTAGATAGGGAAGGGAAGGGACGTGGAAGGGTCATGGAGCCTCCATCGCTTCTCCAGGAGTGCCCATCCTCCAGAGACCTCCACGTGTTCCGCTGTCTGCAAGCTCTCCAAACACCGCCCTCTGGCATTTTTATAGAGGCCCCATTACCCTGGCATGATTGACTAAACCACTGGCCGCTGGTGATCAGCTTATCATTCAGCCCCCTTCTCCCAGTCCCTGCTCACTATTCCTGCCTTGGTCTCAGGCCATCCTGAAGCTACTACCTAGAGGCTGCCTAGAAAAGACACCGTCACTTTGGAAACTCCAGAGATTTTAGGAGTTGCCTGCCAGGAACTGGGAAAAAGACCAAATATGTATTTCACAATAACACACTTGGCAAGAAGATCCAGTGGGCAGCAGGAAATGGAGCTGGGGGAGGTAGTGGAAGGCAGATTTTAGTGGTCTCAAGAGTGAGTGAGTAGTCAAGGTACAATAAAGATGATTCTTCCAGGAGAACTGGCTTTAAGATTAGAGGAAGGAGAAGAGATACAGGATGATCGGGAGTCAGATGAAGATTTTTTTTTTAAGTTTTAAAATTTTCTCACACATTTTTAACATGTGCATGGTTAACTACCAATGGGAAGGAATCAGAGAAAGGATATAATTGATAGCTATTTTTATTGCCTCTGCCCATCCCCCAGGGCTGTGAAGATCCAAGCGAACAGGGACAGAGACAGAAGGTGTGAAGCGTTCCCACTTTTCCCAGGCCACACTGGAAAGTAGGACAGAGAGAGGAGGTCATTGGCCTCAGCATTGGGTGACCCAGGTTGGGGCCCAGGGAGCGTGGAAGGGCCTGGGATTGTGCCCAGACAGAAGGGCCTTGTGTGGAGAACAAAGGGTCCCAAGCGGGAGCCAGTCCTCGCTGGCTGGAGGCAGGGTGGGCACACGGCCCCCAGAGTCAGGGCCAGGCCGATTTTCCCAGCCCAGACCATGCTGGTCACTGTTCCTCACCCGTCACTCTCCTCATCTCTGCCGAGCTGTCACCTTTCTTAGCTCTGTTCCCCACCTCCCAGCACTCCTCAGCGGCTGCCCCTCTCTCTGCTCACACAGTCCCTGAAGCTGGCTCACCAAGGTCATTTCCACCTTCTTGTCACATCCAATGAAGACTTTCTAGTCCTTACCCTTGTTGAGTGGTTGGCAGCCTGGCAGCTGGCGATCCCTTTTTACAAACTCTGTCTTCCAGGAAACCACTCTCTGGGAACATTGCTTCTTCCTCCCTGAAACAGCAACGCCTTGGTTATTAAGTACCCAGCCTCTGTCAGGATTTGACATTCATTATAGACAACCCTCACCTGGATGCCAGACGGGTCCAGACACAAGTAGGAGATGGAAATTCAACGTGATCCAGTGGCTTGGCCGA